>NC_064408.1:122185000-122785000 GCF_023375975.1 Astyanax mexicanus
TTTTACAATATATTAAAATAAAATTTGTTCTATGGGTAAATGAAGATCAGAATATTAAAAATGATGGAAGTTCACCTCGGATGTTCTCTGTGTTTCCCAGGAGGAGAAGAAGAAGAAACGAGAGAGAGCAGTTAGAGAATGCGGCTAACGCTACAGCGGGTTAATGATCGGTAAGTTGATCGGCCATGTCTGTCAGATATCCAATATGTTAATTATGTCAGTATTGGGTCCGATATTGATATTATATAGGATCGGTCCCATCTCTACATGATACAATTAGTTGTGGAATGCTTTAATAGCTTTTAGTCACGTAAGACTGTAAGAATAAAAGTCATGAAAAGAATGTATGATATATAAGGATTAAAAAAAAAAGATAAAATCAGAATAGAAATATTTTTGTCTCCAGGAGATTACATGTATAAATGTGCATTAACATTAATAAAAACTACTTAGAACCCTGAAAAAATGGTATTTGTTACCTGTCCCCCAATCTCTAACTATAAACTTTACCATGAAATATAATTATTAAAATCCTTCAGAGACGTAATTTTTTTGCATTGTTGTGACTCCACAAAAAAAAAATCCATAATATTTAAATTAAAATACACATTTTAGTTGTGTCCCTAGGTTTCACTCAGTCCTGTTACCGTAACACATTCCCCTGATCATCTGAAACATCTAGAACATTCTACAACAGGAAGTCACATCTACAACAGGAAGTGACAGCTGCTTCATTTGATGAAGATCATGGGAAGATCAAAATTAAGTTCCTTCATTAGTTTTTCTGTATATTTGATCTTATTATAACAATGACTGAGGAGCTCAATCTCAACACTCAGTCCTGTTACCCTAAATTAATTCTGAGATTTTAATTATTTGTGTCCTCATGCTATTAGCATAGCCACCATTTAGCTATTTTTCATGTTTTTGCTAATTCTATGCTAAAAACTCATTCCTGTTACCTTGGACTGAGTTTTAGTAACAGGAATGAGAGTTTCAGTAACAGGAATGAGAGTTTCAGTAACAGGAATGAGTTCCAGTAACAGGAGTGAGTATTGGTTTTAGTTAGTTTAAACCACTTTTTCCCTATTCTGTTTGGTTCATCATTTATCCATTTGTTTAATAAATGATATGATAATAAATTTGTTCGATTTCAGGTTTGGGTCTACCTGAAAAGATAAAATTAGATTTGCATATTTTAGAAAAACACAATGTGCATGCATATATATATATATATATATATATATATATATATATATATATATACATATATAGTGATTGTTTTGTCATTAGTATCAATTATTTGAATATCAAGTCGACCATTTCTTAAAATAAAGACTTTTTAGTGGGAAAATCAAAGTAATTAATCAACTTGATTTTAAACATGCCTTTTAAATGTCACATGAGTTTTATAACCATCTTCAGACTAGAAACCTTGTAAAAAATTAAGTAAATCTGCCTGAGTTTGATCAGTACATGTTTTTAATAGCTCAGAGTTGAAAAAAGATTTTTAAAAATAACATTATATCTAATGTTTCCACAAAATACTAAATGGAATATATACAAACAGCAATATGTGTGCCATTTTTTCAGATCAGTATATTACGTATGGTATTATTGAATAGAATAGAATTGTTATTGTGTGTAATTTTATTTCCATTTTCCTCTTATTCTGTATATTTATACATGTTAATTATTATTAGAATACTAGATTGGCTCTGCAGTGTGAAGGAGCAGCAGCCAGGCCAGATTTAGCTCTGGAAGTGGTATTTTTAGCTCAAATAATCAAATATTAATTCTGTATGTACATAAGAGCCATAGATAAAACAGCCGAGATGTTCTGACCCGCCGGACGTTACTTCACTCTGTGTACTTTAGTGAGAATCTGGGAGGAATGGTTCGGAAAAAAACTAAAAATAGTACAATGTTTTGGCCTGGTTCGAGGTCCTTCACCCCAAGCCGGACAAGGCAGAGGTTCTGGGTGACTCAGCTAATGTCTGATGAAGGCTGGTTTGGTTTTAAATGCAGTTTCTGTGCAGAGAAGACAAAATATTAAAATTTTTAAATGTAGTTTTATTAGAGCTTTGCTTTGATTCCTTTAACATCCATTAACCCAACCCAAATGATGACTTTAGGGCCATAAATGACTTTCTATAACCAAACAGAAACAGTAGATAAAGACCATATTGGAAGAAAAGTTTAAGCTACATTTAAAGGGCCATAGAATTTACTATATTGTCAAAAGTATCTTGGATGGATTCAAACTTCTCAGCCATGTAAACTCTCCATTCCATGAAGATCTGTATGCTCTACTGTTCTTGCAACACTTTTCTTATCTTATATCTGGACAAAGAGAAGTTTTAAAATGACATGGCGACCAAACATGACAACCAACCAATTTTCAAGTATAAGCTTATAATCTGGGGCGTTTTATATTCCGAAAAAGTACTATTTATATTATTATTTATTTACTATTTCTATATTATAAGTATTTAGACAGTAATCACGGCATGTCGAGTAAAAAAAACAGTAAATCTATACTGCTACACAACCTATACACTGACTTTTCATTATATCCAAGTATCCAAGTTTCTATACTGGCGTGGTGAGCGGGTAATGCTAATGCTGCTCCAGCAGTGGTAGCTGGGGTTCACAGAATGTGAAAATGTTATACTTTTTGAAGCAGTTGCTTCAAATATATATATATATATATATATATATATATATATATATATATATATATATATATATATATATATATATACAAGGATATTAGACTTAATGGTAGAGGATACATCCCCTTCTTTTGGAAACTGGTCCACATAGCAGTTTTCTAACATAATAACGACCCCAAACACAAACAAACCTCCAAGATGAAAACTTTAGGTCTCCAGACCTAAACCCAATTGAGCGCCTTGTGGGGCATCCTCAATCAGAGGCTAGGGGTGCTGCTGCACCCAGCCTTAGTGCTGGAGAAACACCACTTAAAACTCACCCAACAGACAAAATATTAGAAACCTAAGCTTACTGTAAATAAATGGAAGCGCTTTATTCACCCGAATAAACTTTATTCAGGAGAGAAATCTGTGTAGATTAATATACAGTGCTCGTTTGACTTTAAAAGTAAATGTTTTCTTTACTTCCCCCCCAGCTTCTCCGTTAGAAGGGAAACATGGCAATACTCTTTCTCACTTCAATGTAGGCATCCTTACTAGTGTTGCATAATGCGCCTTGTAATCCAGGGCATCTTATTTTTCGAAAAGTACTAAAGTATTTAGACAGTAAGGGCTGTGTGTTGAGTAAAAAAACAGTAAATCTATACTACTACACAACTGATAGTGCTTAGCGTGGTTAATGGCTAATGCTAATACTGCTCCAGCAATGCTAGACAGGGTTAGCAGCAGGCTACAGGCCTATAATACTCACCTCTGAATGGCGAAAGATAATGCTAGTACTGCTCCTGCAGTGCTAGCCAGGTTAAGCTACAGCCAATAATACTTACCTCTGAATGGTGAAAGAGCTAGTGCGTAGCACAGTTAGCGGCTAATGCTAATGCTGCTCCAGTCTGGGTGCTGGAGAACTAAACTGAAACTCCTGTATAACTCTGTACTTCAGCAGAGTGACTTTACTGCTCCTTAATACCTGACTGATAGAATTCATACATAAGGAGCACCGGATTATAAGGAGCTCTGATGATTTTTTTGGAAAATTAAAGGATTTTAAGTGCACCTTATAGTGCAGAAAATATAGTAATTAAGTATTTGCAGAAATGCAGAGGTTGTACTCACTTTTGTTGGACACTGTATAATACAGATCTGTACAAATCTATTTAAACCCAAGGCTTATGTCACGTTACAGTATGTTGCATCAGACAGCCTTATACAGCATAACCATCACAATGCAGAATAGGACTCTCTGGAGCAGATAAATAAATATGAATCTATTGGCACTGTACCCAATGCCAGGTGTGGGCTATAGAGGGGTAGAAGCTTCAGGTGACCCAGAACCCTCAGTCTAGGGTCACAGCAGGCCAAACACCAAACCCAGCTCCCAGTTCTGGGCCTGGATCCATCAGTACTGGTGTGATCCCTCTGAAAGCATCAGTCCAGAGCATTGGATTTGCCTGCTTCAGTAATACGATCACAGTAGGAGGGGTGATGATTTGGCGGGGTAACCTAAAATAACCCCCTGTTCTGCTGAATATGCTATATGCCCTCAAGATTCATTTTTAGGCCTTTTGAGGAACCACTAAAATAGCTGATCAGGTCTATTTGTATAATATTTTATAAAACAGCTACACTGTAAACCCACGATATGTTTAAAATCAAATAAATGAAGTCTGTTTTATGTAATAATGGATATATTCTGTTTTATGTAATAATGGATATTTACTGTCCCTACCTAAAGAAGGGACAGTAAATATCCATTATTACATAAAACAGACTTAATTTATTTGATAATATGATGATCTGAAACATCAGATCAATATGGTTACGTATGTAATTAAAGATGATCTCAGAACTCTTTTTATTGTGTCAAAAAAATGCATGCAAACATAGAAATATAGGTAAATACTTTTCACAGCACTAAACAACATCCTTACCAATATATCAGCCTAATTTACATATTGAAATACTACACAACATTCCAGCTCAGCTGCACTCAGAGAGAGAGAGTGTTAGTGTGTGTATGTGAGGGGGGGAGTGTGTGTTTGAGAGTCTGTTTGTTAGAAGTGTGTGTGGTGGGTGTGTGTGAGTTTATGAGTGTACGAGAGAGGCAGACGGAGAGTGTGTGTGATGCAAGGGTGCATGTGTTTGGAAAAAAGTGTGTGTGTGTATTAGCATGACTGTGTGTGAGTAAGTATATTGTGTGTGTTTGTGTGTGAGAGATATCCTGTGTATGTATGAGTGAGTGTATTTTGTGTGTGTAAGATTATGTGCGATACTGTGTGTGAATGCGTGAGTGTATAGTGTGTGTGTGTGTAATACTGTGTGTGTGTGTGTAGTGTTGGAGCACTGCTGCTCCACTCATCATCCCTCCACACACAGGATTCCCGCGCCTGGTTCACACGGGCTGTCCGCTGTGTATCACGCAGCTTTCACGCAGACTATCAGCCCCTGATCACGCGTCCACTTCCTCCTGATTGGCTGCCGCCTCCCCACACCGCGGCCTGTGATTGGTCGGCGGTGAAAGCACGCTCTCTCGTGCTGTGAAATGTCTGAATTAAAGTGATAACAGTGGAAGCGCGTGCCTCCATCCCCTCAGTCCGCCCTGACGGCCCTTTAAACGCGCGCGAGCAGCTTTTACAGGGTTACACTCCGCTTTTACACACTTTTTTTTTCATAGCTTTCAGATAGATAATGCTTTTAGCCTGACGACATGACTCATTTGCATCGTGGCTCTTCCCTGCATAGCAATGTAAGTAAAAGAAAATACTAATTCAAAAATAAAAATAATATATTTCTCTGATTAATTTGGCTGTTTTAACTTATTATTAATTATTAATGTGGATTATTTGGTATATAAACACAGTTTAATGCGCGTTAAAGAGTTTTGTCACTAAGCCAGAGGGATGTGGTGGAGTTATGTGCCAGTTGGCAGATCCGTTGGTATTTTCTCCGCCCGTTTTCCGCCAGGCCACGCCTTTCCGCACGACGATTGGCTGATCTGCACGTCTGTCAGCGAGTGCGCGGCTTTAGAAGCACTTCGCCAGCCAATCAGAGCGCGGGATTTTCGGGCCTTGCCGGAAAACAGGTGTGAAATAAAGTGAGTGCAGGCTGCTGTGTTTAAACTAGGTGAAGGGTCAGGATTACTTCAGTGAAGGCTGAATGGCTGTGTTTATATTTATATATTTTAGTATTTTTATATATTTTATAGTGTTTAAAAAGAAAAATAGCATCTAAAAGTGTGAGTGGAGAATTTTAAAATAGTTCTATACTTAAAAATTAGTCCTAAATGAAAAATAATTTAAATTATTTAATAAAAATATATAAAAATATAAAAAAATGTTTTTTTTAGTCTAAAACCATTTGATTTTAATGCATAAATTAATATAATTGTTTTTAAAATAGTCATTAAATAAAATCTTAATAAACATATGAATTTCTACTTAAAGTTATACATACATATTTAATGCAAAGATTAAAATATGTGCACATGAATGTATGTATACATATCTAAATACTTTAAATGTGCATTTAGTACTGTATAAAACCTAATTTGTTCCTAACATTTAATAAAAAAACATTATTCATTAAAAAAATAGTAATTTTTTTTTATCTGCTTAAAAGGCACGTAAACATACATTTATACCTTGTTGTCTACAGATTGCTCGCAAAAATATATTTGTGTATTTAGCTAATATAGCATATTTCAACATTTAAATACTTTGAGTGGAGTTTTTCATACATGTTTCAATTTACAGATTACAGCATTAATTAATGATATATTAATTTCAATATTCTAATATATTACAGCATTAATACAATTTCTATTTTTGGGTTTAAACCATTAATGCATTAGTAATTTCTAAAACTAGTCATTAGCATAAAAAAAAAATTGTCATTATTCGACTCAAAAAGCACAAATATAAAAAAATAAATTAAAAAAAGTCCAAACTGAATGCAAAAAAAATGTATATATGTGTATAATGTGTATATAATAGTGTTTTTAAATATTGTTAGCATCTAAATACTTCAGAACTATGAGAACTAGAATTAGTCCTATATTCTACAGCAGTCATTTTTAGCACTTATTTCAGTGTTAAAGCATTAGTCTGTATTCAAAAATATATATTTTTAGCCTTTTTAAACTATTTAGCCTTTAATCTCCTCATATGCATATTTAATGCCAAAATAGGAAATATATAAACCAGCAGTAAAGTAGTATTGTTTCTGATCAGCTGTGTTTATTGGTGTATTTCTGTACAGGATGTTCTGCTGGATGGAAGCCTGGAGGACTGGACGGATCTGCAGGCGGTGGAAGCGCTGGTATCTATGAGGAGTAAATGTAAAGGTAGAAGTTTCCGGCGTAAAGAGCCTCGGCCCCTGACGCCCTCCTCGGATTCCTGTGAGGAGTCGTTGTGTTCAGGTCCTGCTGATTTCCAGGACTCTGCTTTGGTAAGTGCTGCTGATCTACACACTGAGAATTTTATTTTATCTAATTCGCTGGTTTGAATCCCTGCCATGCAGCTTGCCATTAGCTGCCGGAGCCCTGAGAGAGCACAATTGGCCTTGCTCTCTCTTGCTCTGGTACAGTAGATGGCGTTCTTTCCCCTCATCACTCCTAGGGTGATGTGGATCAGCACAAGGCTGCATCTGTGAGCTGATGTATCAGAACCGAGTCGCTGCGCTTTCCTCCGAGCGTTAGCGCTGTGATGCTACTCGGCAATGCTGCATCAGCAGCAGTTCAAAAAGAGGCGGATTCTGACTTCACATGTATCACAGGAGGCATGTGTTAGTCTTTACCCTCCTGGTGTTGGGGGATCACTAGTGATAGGGGGAGTCCTAATGAGTGGGTTGGGTAATTGTCTGTGTAAATTGGGGAGAAAATGGGATAAAAATGAGAAAAAATTGCCAAAAAAGTGCCAAAATTGATGAAAACCTGCAAAAAAAACATGCAGTTCAGCTCTTGTCTGTCTTATCACTTCAAAATGGCAGAAACAACAAAACAGTGGATTTTCAATCTGGAATATTCTGATATTTAGTAAGTAAATGTATTCTGATCATTTAGGATTGTAAAATTATATAAGATTGTTATAAGAATGTTCATATAAAGATCATATAACATATTTCTACACATTTTTACTAGCACTGCACAATATATCATTTTAGCATCATTAATTTTGCTTAATACAAAAAGAAAATTGATTATCATTTTATTGTCCATGACTTATGTACTAGATGCAGATAACATATCAGCTAATATTGCCCAGTAATAACTGTAATATTCCAATCATCCATACACAGAGTGCATTATTGTGGAATGATATAATGACGTGTAATGTTCTTTTATTTCACCTTTTTTTGCTTAGTTTGCAATATCAAATAACATAATATTATTATTTATATGTTTTTTTTTATATATATATATTTAATAGTTAGCTTCACTGTAGCAAAATCACTTATGACATTCCTTCTTACAAAAGACTGAATAATTTATACTAAAGAATTATGCTTTCGAAGAAAAGCAAGGCAAAAATATATTTAGTATATTATATTTAATTTATGCAATAATTAGTGTATTTTTAAACATGCAAAAAAAAATGCAGTTCTGCTTGTGTCTTTCTTATCGCTCCAAAATGGCAGAAACAGCAAAACAGGAGAGTTTCGATCTTGTATTTTGGTATCATAGAAACACAGTATCACATTTTTAGAATTAAAAAAATGGTTTTCATTAAAAATATATATTTTAAATATGTTTTTGTTTCTGTCTCTTAGAAATAATAAATTTTAAAGCAAAAATAAAGCTAATTATTTATATTTCTTCAACGTGTGCAATAAAATTGGCTTAAAAAAATATATTTTTTATTTATTCCAAATAATTTGACCTTACATGTGGTCATTATCTCTTTCTAATAGACGCTCCAGTGCATGACCCCGCCCTACAGCCCTCCAGCGACTGAAGCAGTTCAGATCAGCACACTGGAGGGTTTGGATCCCGGCGCTCGACCCGCCTCCCCGCCGCCATCGGGCCGAGCCATCAGTGTGATCCGACACACATCTGACCCGCTGCCCGACCGGACCTGCACCCTTAACCTCCAACCCAGCCCTCCCAGCTTCAGTTTCCAGTCTGGCAGCGAGACGGGGGCAAATCAGGACTCTCCGAACCCCGGCACCCCCACCCTGCCCACTGCCCCACCAGCCCCACCCTCCGTAACTCTACCCAGCCCTGGAGCTCCTCCTGCCAGCATGTCCTCAGTAGCACTATTCCAGATCCTTCCACTCACGCCCCCCATTAACGCCCCACCCCCGCCCGCCGCTAACCCCTCCGGACCCCCGGCCGTTTTGGTCTGCGGTTCTGTGGTGGGCAGTCAGGCTCCCGCCGGCCCCATCGTGGTTCTCCTGCCTCAGCCAGCTATGGTTTTGACCACCAGCACCGGGTGTAAGTTCACTGCCATCGCCCCTGCCCCGGGTCACGGCACCACTTTTACAAAGACTGCTCCCCCGCCCGAACCGCCCAGGCCGCGCTGCCACGTCTGCACCCACCCCGACTGCGGCAAGACCTACTTCAAGAGCTCACATCTCAAAGCTCACCTGCGGACTCATACAGGTGAGGGGTCTTATTTTAGTGATCTATAGGTGATCTTTGTGCTGTCAGTCTGTCTTTGCTATCGTAACGACAGGAAACGAACACCTTGCACAACTCAAAACTTAAAATAAACCAATCAGCGTGTCACTTGCTCATAATTCACGTTAAGAGCCAGGTGAGCTCTGAGCTCTGATTTTGGCAGATTGCTATTTTAACTGCGCAGCCATCAGCTCTCTGGACGTGTCAACATTTTCTTAGTGGAGGAAACTGATCTGTTTGTTCACATTTGTTCTTTCTGTTTATCGTTGATGCAAATGTTGAGTTAGTGCACTGCTGTGTGACCATGTGTGTAATGAGTGGGGATGTACTTACATTTGGAACATTGCCAAGATAGCAATTAACGTCTGACTGTCGTCGTCTGTCTAGGTTTTTATGGAAATGGCTGAAATAACAAAAAAGATGCAGAGCTTTCAGATCTTAGATAATGCAAAGAAAACAAGTTCATATTCATAAAGTTTTAAGAGTTCAGAAATCAATATTTGGGTGGAATAACCCTGGTTTTTAATCACAGTTTTCATGCATCTTGGCATCATGTTCTCCTCCACCAGTCTTACACACTGCTTTTGGATAACTTTATGCTTGGTTATGCTTAGTTCAGCTTGGTTTGATGGTTTGTGATCATCCATCTTCCTCTTCATTAAATTCCAGAGGTTTTCAATTTGGTGAAATCAAAGAAACTCATCATTTTTAAGTGCTCTCTTATCACGTTTTATTTATTAGTTTATAAGTTATTTATTAAGTTTTATCCAGATTTGGATACAGCTTTCTCTAGTTTGCAGGGTTATTGCAGATTTTGATTTTGAGGGTGTCAAGACTGTGATGTAACAGTTTTGGGGTTTTGATGCATGGATAAACACACTTTGACTTCATTGTCTATTCATCGTTAGCATCATTAGCATTAGCACTTCTAATCAAACTACTACTCTGATTCCCCCCTCAGGTGAGAAGCCGTTTACCTGTCAGTGGGACGGCTGCGGGAGGCGCTTCTCTCGCTCGGACGAACTTTCCCGCCACCGGCGATCACACACCGGCGAAAAGCGCTTCTCCTGCCCCATCTGCCACAGTCGCTTCATGCGCAGCGACCACCTGTCCAAACACGCCCGGCGCCATCTAATGGCCAGGAGGACTCCCGCCTGGCAGACGGAGCTTAACCGACTTCACAGTATCGCCAGCGGGGGGCGCACTATCCTCCCTCTCCATCCAAAACCCAGGAGCTGAGGAACGGACTCGGACCCAACAGGGTCTACTAAGAACTTCAAAGCGTTTGACATTGTTTCCATGGATTTTGGGGGTCCTACACTGTACTTCACAATGTACTTTACAATTTACTCGGCCTTGGCCAGACATTTTCTTTTCTTTTTATATATAAATGAATAGTTTGGATGTATTGTATGACCTGCAGTTTATTTAGACCAATGTTATGCATTTGTTAAATTCACAGCTCTGTTCTGGGAGCTGCGTCATTGGTTGAAGTTTAGGTAATCTCAGATTTTGCTATTTAGCTTTCAGTAATGGTAAAATGTGAGTTTAAACACCATATTGTTTCTGTCCAATGAAAAACATTTCTTCAAAACAGCAACTTTACAGGAGAGAGAAAAAACCTTGTAAATTTTCAATGGAATTCAATGTAAAAAGAATTTATTTCAGGTCATTTTGAAGAGTTTCTATTGGTCGGTTCATCAGGAAATTTTGGCACAGTGTAAGAGACAGTTTGTCTGTTCAAATTATGTAGTAAACTAAAAATCAAACAAAATGGAGATAAGTGTTTTTAATTGGACAGTGACGATATTCACCCTCAATATCAGCATATTCCCTGTTCTGGGGTTAATAATGCGTGTTCTATTATGTTAACATTCATAAAGTTGCCGCCTTCCACTACTTAATAGAGGATAAAAGTCTTGTTATTACATCCATCATTGATTGAAGTTACAGAGGCAGCACAACTGAATGTTTAACCTCTAGGGGACGTCATAGTCAAGTTTCCAACAGCAAAAGTGTAATTGTGCCAAAGTATCAAGAGTACCTTTAATATTAGTGGGTCTAAGCATCTAAGAGAGTTTATAACAGGTGTCAGGAAGGAGGCGGGGCTTAATATCAGGAGGAGGTGTAGCAGAGAGTTTTTTACGTCTCAATTCGTTGGTTCAACCAATGGAAGTGTTAGCATTCATAAAGTTGTCGCCCACCTCTACATAATCGTGGGAAAATTCTTGTAATTACACATTATTATCAATTTAACTGAATTTTCAGCCTCTAAGGAGCGCACTAGCCAGGTTTCTTTAACTCCGCCTCCAGCAACATTACGGGGTTGATAACAAGTGTTAGGAGGCGGGGCTTAGTAAAAGGAGGCGGTAGAGTAGAACATAGCCAATCGAAGACGTACGGAGCCCGGGAGGGGCCGTGGATAAAAAAAACAATTAAATCGAGTGAACGATGTAGCAGTTCGTGCTCACGTTTTCTTTAATTCGAGTGAACGATTTGCAATTCGTGCTCACGATTTCTTTAATTCGTGCTCACGATTTCTGTAATTCGTGCGCACGATTTCTGTAATTCGAGTGAACGATTTCTGTAATTCCTGCTCACGTTTTTATGCAATAAGACAATAAGCTGGGAGGGAAAGGAGCATTTTCTCTCTTGATCTGTTACAGGGGTGCAGTGATGATAATCAGTTATCTACCTTTATAACCTGCTGATATTAATGCACTAGTGTTACAGTTAGATGTACAGTACAGTGAGCAGATTTTGCCTGGTGGTGGAATCTCTACAGCGCGTGGGGGAGAGCCGTCCGCGGCACGGGTTCCCTGGCCGCGAGCGCAGGTCTTCACGGAGCTTATTTACCAACAATATAGACAAATATAGTCAATTCCAGTCATGATTAAAGGAAACAAACATTACTAATGCAGGATAACTGTGTGTTATTAAAACCAGATCAAAACAAAGTTATAATGCAATGTGGAACTGTTTATAATTTCTTATTTTCAACAATAGTATAACGTAAAGAAGTATAATTATATAAATATACAGCTATAAGACTTAGGTCCAAATGTACACTGTAAAAGTTAATAAAGATAATACAAAATTAATGCAAGGTGTGACAGTTGTCTATGAATGGCTCATATAAGAGCTGCTTTAAATATGTAACACTATATAAAATCAAAATAGCTGGTCTAAAATACTATTAATACAATGTATTAAGATATTTAGTAAATAGGCATTTCATATAATAATTTGGATCAATTTGATAATTTATTCCAATATGTTTCCTAAAATAATTAAGTTTCTATATCTGATGAAATGTCCTGAATATCTGCTTATTCTCAAATCACAGTGTCCTGCCCAGAAACATGCCACAAGCTTCAAATAAAAAAATATAATAATTATAAACTTCTTAAATGTATATTTTCTGAATTATGTGTTTATTTATTATACAAATTATTAAAATATAGATTAAATCTATCATAAAAGTAATAATGATGTAACCAGATTTAAGAAGGTGTGCATTTCCTTGGAGGCTGGCTGAATGTTATTTAGAAATTAATAAACACATTTGCACATTGCATTATAACTTTGTTTTGATCTGGTTTTAATAACACACAGTTGTCCTGCATCAGTAAAATGTTTGTTTCCTTTATTCATGACTGGAATTGACTGTATTTGTCTACATTGTTGGTAAATAAGCTCCGTGAAGACCTGCGCGCGCGGCAGGTGTCTGGCGGCGGGGGAACCGATGCCGCGGACGGCTCTCCCCCACGCGCTGTAGAGATTCCACCACCAGGCAAAATCTGCTCACTGTACTGTACATCTAACTGTAACACTAGTGCATTAATAACAGCAGGTTATAAAGGTAGATAACTGATTATCATTACTGCACCCCTGTAACAGATCAAGAGAGAAAATGCTCCTTTCCCTCCGAGCTTCTTGTCTTATTGCGCATAAAAACGTGAGCACGAATTACAGAAATCGTTCACTCGAATTACAGAAATCGTGCGCACGAATTACAGAAATCGTGAGCACGAATTAAAGAAATCGTGAGCACGAATTGCAAATCGTTCACTCGAATTAAAGAAAACGTGAGCACGAACTGCTACATCGTTCACTCGATTTTATTATTTTTTTTATCCACGGCCCCTCCCGGGCTCCGTAAAGACGGGTTCCACCAATGGGAATTTGGAAGGCTGCAAAATTTTCAACCCCTAGGGGGCGCACTATCCACATTTAAAACAAACTAAAAGGGCAATTTACCAGTATTAAATAATTATTGACTAGTTAACTGACTAGTTAACTCTTGCACTTTAAAGCTTAAGTTTTGGGTACAAAAATACAAAAATTAAACATTAAAAATAATAAAAATGGAGACAAAAGATTTTTTTTGTGCGAGGGACGACATGCAAATTGTATATAGTTTATTTCATATTCAACGTTCATTTGATAGGTAAAAGGTAAAAGTCAAATCTAAAATGTGTTTTTTTTTCCTATTTTGTCAGATTTGTAGATGTGTGCTGCTGTATTTGTTGTGAATGTAGAGTGTCTGTTTACAGCCTTGCAGTTTTTTTTGTAAAATTTCAAGTGTAAAATGCTTATTGATCAAAGCTTACATTACTGATGTGAATAATACTAGAAATGTTATATCTTTATATTAAAACACAGACGTCTTGGAACGGAGATTAGTATTGTGTCCCGTGACTTTTGCCATGTCCCATGGATCTTGTCTGTACGCATGGACATTTCTAACCAGAATACACCGGTTACCATCATTACAACTGTATCCATAGTAACAATGGTAGCGTTAGCCTTCTTCGATGTATATATTCCACACTTTACACTTACCATGAGGAACTTATGCAGGTGTGGACGTCCCCATTCTGTCCCCTGAGGTAAAAACACTTCATGATTAGTTTACATACTACTGTTCCATGACTTTTGGCATGAGTGTGTAATATTTAAAAATCTGTGGTTGTGAGGAGCATTGGTTAACAGGAAAATAAATTCTCTCAGTGCCATTAACTACAGTCTCTTTCTAGTTTTCATTTTCTGATTACCAGCAGATGACCTGTCTCTCCAAACCATCACTGATCATCAGTAAATTTTACATTTCATTTGTAAATCAAGGGAGCAGAGTCTGGAGGAAGAGTGGAGAGACACACAGTCCAAACTGCTTGAGATCTAGTGTGAAGTTTCCACCAATCAGTGATGGTTTGGAGAGACATGTCATCTGCTGGTGTTGATCCACTGTGTTTTATTATCAAGTCTAAAGTCAGTGCAGTTTTGTTTTCCCACAAAATCTCACAGCACTTCATGCTTCCCTCTGCTACTGACAACTTTTATGGAGATGCGGATTTCATTTTCCAGCAGGACTTGGCACACTGCCCACACTGCCAAAAGTACCAATTGGTCTTATATAATATTCTGAGACACTGATTTTTGGGTTTTCATTGGCTGTAAGCCACAATCATCAACAATAAAAGAAATAAACGCTTAAAATAGATCACTCTATGTTTAATACATCTATATACTGTATTAATAAAAATACTGCAGTTAACTTACTTCCTGTAAGTATGTGTGTAAAGAGGTTTGGAGGTGTGTTGTTCTTTATTGATCTATTAATGTGTAATAACAGATTATTAGAAGGTGAACATGCTATGATTTAAATTTTTATAGTTATGTTTATTATTAGGATATACTATATTAAACGATCAGTATCTGAATATAACTAAAAAATAAAAGTTTCTGCTTTAAAATAGAAAAAAAAATATTGCAATCATTTCTGGGATAATATATTCCCTGCAAAAATGTTTTGTTACCATGACAACACATCCTTTACCAGCGATAAAAGAAAGAAAAAACGACACAGATAGATGATCACACTCGTTTTTACTGGCAGCATATCTCCCAGCACTTTACATATTCAGCCCAGAGGATCGTATTTATCCTCTTTATTAATAATAATAATAATGACACTCTCTCTCTTCTCTGTTCATCTCCAGAAGTTTTAGTTCACATAGTTAAACAGGTCACATAACAGATACCCTCCTATAAACACCAGCGTCAGCGCCGCCTCGAACCAACAGCACTTTCCACACAACATTCTCAGCACTTTCTTCACCACAATTCGAGCTGCGCCTTTAACAGTGCATTTAAGACTGGTGGCCGAGAAGTCTGAGAACGACAGCAGCAAAAAAAATATATAAATAAAAAAAAGGACAAAAACGAAACATTTTAAACTTAAAAATTAAAATTAAAAAGTGTTTTGATGGGAGGTGGCCAATCAGGATTGCACTGGAAGGTCATCGTCATGACGGAAGACCCAACCGCAAGCTAGAATTTTAAGTTAAATCTGCTTAAGCTAAGCTAGATCAGGCTTTCCTGTCCTTTTACGATACATCTTTGTACAACATGTTTGTACAGTGTTCGTTTTGTCCAAATGCTTAAATCCATCACCATTCGAACATATTTACATTTGCTTTAATGTTCAGGTGCAGTTTAACCTGATTTATTACCTAGGTCAGGGGTCGGCAATTAAAGTTCTCCAAGCCATTACGTGGCGGGCCACAAAAAATCTGTTTTGTAAAATGAAGTGTAATGAGATGGAGTGCTAAAGACTAGTAGCTCTCCATCCCAGAGGGTTGTTGAACCCAATTGCAGAACAGTTGATCTCAAAGCAGGTAAACCCAAGAAGATTAAGGAAAAATTAAATAAATATACACCTCATGCAGATCACTGCTGCTCCAGCTAGTGAATTGGGACCCGACCGGGAAAAACACCCTTATAAAGGAGATAGGGAGCCCAAGAACGGGTGGAAAAGAGAGACAGGGGAGGAACGTTAACAAAAGCTCACCAGAGAAGCCTTTTTCTTTCTTTCTTTAAATCATCCTCAAAGCCCATGGCTATCAGATTTCAGCCACAGCGCCACCTACAGGCTTTAAATAAAAATAATAATAATAATAAAAAAAAAAGAAGAATACCAGACTCTACAGACGGCTAGACACAGGATAACAGTCTGTAAACATCAGAGTCCGTAACAGTAATGCCACACATACATACAAAAAAAAAAAAAAAAAAAGCATGACAGCAACTGATCCAGTGATCAGGATTCCTGTTTAATAAATAACTTAATAATCAGTTCGGCTGCAGACTCAATATCAGAAAATATTATTACACGTATATATGCAAGTACGTATATCCTGTATTTATAAAACTGCATTAAATAGATTCTAGCAGGTCTGTAAACAGCATTAAAAGTCACGTCCCCCAAAAATACGCTGATCCCGCCCTCTTAATCAAGCTATCTGTCTCATGGCTTATTAATTATTAACTTAATTATGACTTATTTAAGTTCGTATCTGATCTGATCCAGTAAGTCTTCCTCAGAGCCTCGCTGTGCGTCTGTACGCCCGTCCACATCCGAACTCTTTAAAAAATAAAGAGTTTCCCCAGAAAACTCGGGAGAGATTTCCTCAACTTTCACCACAGGGGCTGCTGGAGCCCCTCAGGACGGCCTGGTGCTAAGCTGGAGTGGAGATGGAGGTTTCCGTCAGGCTGGGCTGCTGCACCACAGAGAAGTTCTTCATGGTGGTGTCCAGCGTGACGCCACAGTTCTGAATCTCGTACCTGATGAAATAAAAAAAAATAAAAAACACACTTGCTTTAATATAACCAGAATTAAAATTAAAAAGTAAAAAGTGTTAAAAGCATGTATATAAAAACATGTATATATGTGTATACTATTAAAAATCAGAGGCGTGCAGACAGACATCAGGTGGCGCCACCAACTCTGCCCTTTATCAACCAAAGTGCCCTTTCGAAACTTTTTGTTGTAAATATTATTATTAAGATTTTACTGAGGCCGGTTTGAAATGATCTTTTGAAAACCTGAGCGATTAAAAACGAGTGAAAACAGAATGCCCTGAAATCAGCTCGCGCACACCCGACCTCTCTCTTCCTGTCACGTGACCCCGCGCGGTCGCACGCAAGGCACACTAGATGCGCTGCAGCAGCAGTTCAGTTCAGCGAGTCTTCAGCACAGTACGCACGGCAACAGATAGGCTTCTTCTCCCCCGTTTCCCACCAGCCAGGTATCATACACATCAAGTAAAATCCTACCGTTTGCCCTCTAAACCCAACGTGAAATCATTTTGTTGTGCAGTAAAATTTCTCATAGTTAATATTGTATATATATTTTATCAGTTGGTGATGTGACATGTTTCCTTGAAAACTCACGTTTAGAGAATGTTACAAATAAAAGTCAAATTTCATTCAAAAAAAAAAAAAATGTTATAATGAAGTGTTCCACGTGCGCTAAAAAGTGCCCTTTTTCCCCTCTCAGCACTTGCCCCCAAAATGTCTGTGCACGCCACTGTTAAAAATAATAATAATATTGAAGTTTTCACACTATAAGGCACACCAGATTAAAAGGCTCATTAAGCGACACTAGTAAGGAACAGAGGTGTCACTATGTTTTCCTTCTAATTCAGCCGGTCTCACCGCTGGGGAAGAGACCTGTAAAGCTAAGCTAAATTAAGTAAACAAAACTGTAATTCTTAAATTACTTTTTTTTAAATATCGCCAAGAGTATCGTTATCACAAAAAAAACAAAAAAAAAACATGAAATATCGTTTTATTATTTTAGGGCCATTTTGCCCACCCCTAGTTTGCAGTGTATTTAATGTGTTTGGTTGTAAAAAAAAATCTAATTTATATAAAATATAAAAAAGTCTGAGTAAATGTTATGTTAAATAAATAAAATATTAATTAAAGTACTAATTCCTTATTTTTAATACATCTCACTCTAGATAGTAAATGTAACACTGCTTTTACAAAAAAAACTTCATCACATCTACAAACCTGCACCCTCACTGTGTTTTGATCTCTTGTTAAATGAAGGTGCGTACCAGTCTCCTGCAGAGATGACGTAGTGTACGGGTGGTCTGTGCCCGTCTGCGTGAGCTCCCATGGCTCCGAGGCTGTTGGCTCCGCTGTGGCTGAAGACCAGCCAGTCCCCCACGCTGAGCTCCGGCAGCAGGCAGGACTCCACCACCTGATCCAGACCGTCACTAGAGGGCCCCCACAGACTGCTGGAGAACAGAGGCTCCTCCAACGACTTCTCCTACAGACACACAACGACTGTTACAACCGCTGATAACTGGTGAACTCATCCTGTACAACAGAGGGAACTCTTGCTTTTCCTTTCCTGAGGCGGTCCTGATGAGAGCCAGTTTCATTATTATATACATTATTCATTATTATGTTTTTGATGGTCTTTGAGACTGCACTTATGGATACTTTCAAAGTTTTTAAAATACCTTCATTCCTTAGTTATTTTTTTTTCTTAACTTAGTTGAGTAGTTGTTGCTTCTCATAATCTGGATTAGAACATTACTGAAATATTCACTATTCACTGTATACCTGTAACTCTACCTCTTCACTACTTTACTTTAACTGATGCTCTCAAACACTTTATTAAGAGACAAGAAATTCAAGTAATTAACTCTGAATTCCAGCCTGAATTCCAGGTGACTCTACCTCATAAAACTGACTGAGAAAATCCAGCAGAGATGTGAAAAACTGTCTAATCTAAACAAGAGGTGCTACTTTAAAAAATGTAAAATATAAAATATAAAACTCGTCAAGAGTTAATTACTTGAATTTCATGGATGACTTTAGTATGAAATTACAATGCAGAAAATGTTTAATAATGGGCAAAAACCCACTGTATGTGCTGATACTGATTGGATTGGTTGGATGCATTGTGCTACTGGCTAATATATAAGTGCAGTTCATTCGTATGCATAGAAACTAGTGGGGTCAATCAATTAAAAAATTTAAATCAGATTAATGTTTACAATTAATCACACTTCTTTTTAAGATCCAAGTTTTTATAGTGGATATTTAAATGTAAAGTGTAGGACCTTTAAAATGTCAATTTCTTTTCATTGTTTTTTATGTTAAATACAATAAAGCTTCATTTCTGCTTTTGCGCCATTTGTCTGTTAGTTTCCTGTTCAGTGCGACCAACGGGATGAGTGTGAGGCATGATTACCATGTTTTTAGCCAATCAGTATTGAGATAATGTCTATTCAGTGTATGATTAAGTGATAAATGTAATTTAAATTTAAAGTGACGGGCACTATCTAAACAGTGTCTACCAGTGTTTAAATGAAATAATGCGACCTGAAGCAGTGGAGCAGTTTTACCTTGTGCAGAGACGGGACAGGAACAGACTCGTCCAGCAGTTTATAGGCAAATGATCCGAAGACGCCATCGTTCATATAATACTGAAACTCTGGCTCATCGTTTCCAGACAGCTCATCTAAAAATCACAAAACACCCAGGCCTTAAAATCTTCCTTTTCTTTTTTTAATTCTTTAACAATTCAGGGCTATAAAACAGTAAAGAAACAGTGCAGGGCTCACCGTCCGGATGCTGACCGGCGTCTCTGGACACGATTTTCTTTGAGATGATGCTCACAGCCAATGAGAAAGCAGCAGAGACGTAATACGCTCCGGGTTCAGCGATGACCGAGACGCCTGTCGATGGAGGGAAGTACACATCCAGCATTGGCTTCAGCGCCCTGTTCACCTGTTTTGTTGAAGGATAAAACACAGCAGATATAAAATCACTTCTAAAAGAGCTTTATGTGCTCCAATACGTACACCAGCACATATATATACTGCATCTCTATCCAATAAAAACAGAGCGTCTCCAAAAAACAGCAATTTTACAGAACAAGGACAAAATGTTTATATTGTCCTACTAATCACTACATTCTGATAGAATTTTTTAAAGAACAACTGACAATATGTGCAACATGACTAAAGGTCTCATTCCATTATTTTTGTTCATTTTAAAATGTCTAGTGAGCTGTTTTGTGAAAACAAAATTGCTCCGGTGATCCGGTATAACACTGCTTTAGTCCCGTTGAGGAGTGGGCAGGGAAGCAACGATAGGATTTCGGCTCTTGCTCATGAATATTCATACATGTAAACATATCGTCTTTGATTGGCTAATAGCACTGAGGCACCAAGAGGCAGTGAGACAGACAACCATTAGAAACGTTTTTAAAATAAAGAGATTGTTACACTAATAACAGTCTTAACAATGTTATATGTTACTTTATACCATGTGTAACAATGTCCTGCTAAGTGCAGTTCAGCCACTGACCTTAGAGTCTTAGAGTTTCTGTAAAACGCAAAATCCAGCGGAGATCCTATTTAAACCTATAGTTACACACAGAGGTGGGTAGTCCAGGTCCAGAATGTAAAAATCCACCATCTGGGGACTTTAAACAGAACCGCTCTAAATATACTCCTACCTATCTCAATTGTACTTGGCTGGTGGTGTTTCTCCATAGACTAATTCTAACCATTTATTTCTTAGCTGGGTAAAGCATATAAATAACACACTGGTGTGTTATTCGCACAAATAACTCAGGAACGAGCTGCCACTCTGTTCCTAGCGCTTTTATTTAGCTCCTATCTGTGGGCGGTCGCGAGCCGAGGTGGGCGGGGCCATGAATACTAATTCACGGGTTGATGTAGACACGCTGCTTTTCCTGATCGACTCGTTTTTCTGAATATTTTACTAGCTACTGCAGACAATGGAGGCTGAGGAAGAGTTTAATGTGCAGCATCATAAACAACTCAGAGAAACCTACTGTATTTCACAAACAACAAGAACAAGAGGATTTTAGCAGAAGGAGACCTTCAAGAGTACACAAATGCACTGAGAAATCCCAAAAATACTCCAGCTAAGAGTATACACATGCTGTTTATATGATGATTTAAAAATTAAAAATCAGATAGCTGCAATAATTCAATAATTCATAGTGTAAATGCACTCAGATTATATGCAGGCATATATTTTGGGAACTATTAATATTAAGTATTTTAAAAGATTAAAAAAACACACATTACCTTTTCCAACTGAGCTTCGGTTCCATCAAATCCTCCTCCAATGTCGAGAATATTCATGACGAAGCCGAGCTCCTCCTAGGTTAAACATAATTCATGTTAAAGGGATATAATAGGGGTGTAACAGAACAATGACAGCACAAATCAGTACAAAAAGCAACAAATCCTCTCAAATTAATAAATCTAACCTAGATTGCTTATGATTTATTTGAGAAAAAAAATCATGCATGTTATTTATTACACACTGAATCTGACTGGATTTACAAATAAATCTGAAATAGCAGCAGAAAGGCAGAACACTCCAAGGTCGGAAATGATTACTCAGAGGTGGAAAAATGACTGTTGACTCACCCCCATGTCAAACACACAGCGGGCATCTGACACAGCGTGAGTGAAGGCCTGGGGCTCGGCACAGCAGCTGGGGATGTGGAACCTGCAACAAACAGTAATATTTTATAGGCTGCTGTTGCACTAAAACAATGCTTAATGTCCAGTTTAGAAGCTTTTAAATCACTTAACTGACGCACAAAAAAAGATTATACACAAAAAATATTATATCTTCCTAAGACCTAGCGTCCACATGTGTGGACATCACATTTTGGGTTGTCTAGACCAAATCACTCTACAAGGGCTCTACAATTTGCTCTACAAGGGCCCGGTGTCCACTTATGAGCCCATTATACTGTCATATAGTGGTGGAGGAAGACTTTAACACATTATAGAGTCAATTTTGTTCAGAAATTTAAATGAACAGTAAATATAGTAAATGTTCATGTTTTGTTTTTTTTACTTTATGCCATATTGCTCAAAGAGGCACAACTGTTCTTTCTACTTTTGTTTTGCACTCAGGAAAATATTAAGGAAAATATTAATTTAATCCCCTGTTAATTTTGTAAATCTATCAGTGAAAGAACATTCGGAAAATCCAGAAATTAGCAAATAAGACTTTTTACTTGGTGAAATAAACCTTGTTTTAATGGAAACACAACAGAGAGAACATATATTACACCAGTTCTTGCATCATTACATTGGCTCTCAGTCTCTTTTAACCCAATTGAGATGCTGTGGCATCATGAGCTCAAGAGAGAGATTCACAGCAGATATCCCATAATATTATAGTCATAGTCTTGTGACGAAAATTGCATTTAGTTTAAGTCACAATTTGGTTGTCTGAAATGTTTTTAATTTTAGTCTAGTTTTATTCAATTAAAACTACAGTCAATTTAGTCGACTAAAATGTAAAGAGTGTAAACGTAAGTGTTAATTTTTCATCAGTTCCCTTGAATTATTACCTATAAACTTATACGAAATTAAACATTTATTAATCAGTTGTGTAATATTATTAATGTTTGAATCTGAAATATATGTATATTTTAGGGCTGGACCCGAATATTCGGGTATTCGGATATTCGTTCGTTGAGTAGGTATTCGGTTTTTAATTTTGGTATTCGGATATTCGTTTTTTTTCTACTTTCCAGAGCTCCACCTCACTCTAACCACTTCTGTTCTCGCGGGTCCCGTCAGAATATCTTGCGTGCGGGACAGAACTGAACTGTTATTGGCTGGAGCGGGAGTTTAATCCAGACGACAGTGTTGGGAGTAATGGCGTTAAAATAAACGGCGTTACTAACGCCGTTACTTTTTTCAGTAAGGAGTAATCTAACTAATTACTATGACTGTAACTATAACGCCGTTACCATTTTCGACACTCCGTTACTGCACGTTACTTTAGCAGCTGAATGAACTTTTTTTAAACTTTGCGCATACAGACAAAGAGCCCTATCATACACCCCGCACAAGGCGTGTAGCGTGGCGCTTTGCCACCCGTCAACAGTCTATTTTTAGGCCTTGCACGCGTCCTTAAAATAGCGTTGGACTTTGGAATATATTAACACCGATGGGCGTGGTGGTCTGGAAATGATGTGTGTTGAGGTAAATTTCTGGCGTGTTTCTATCTTGGCGGCGGAAAAAAGCTTAGCGCGATTGCTCACCCTGCGCTCCAAAATACTCCATACCATCACATCTTTACCACATAAAAATAAACCACACCCAGAGCCTTCAGCAATCAACTATGAAAAAATATATATACTTAAAAATCTGCACTGTAACTATAAATTATTATTAGTTATATTTATTTCTGTCAGTTATAAGGATTTATATTTATGTTTAGTACACAGACTAAATAACTGTAACTAGGCATTCTGCTGTTTAAAAATTTCAACAGATGCTTATTCTCACTCAAATGCTGGAGTTTTGAAATGGAAAATTAAAAGAGAAAATAACTTTGACTGAACATAAATTTATTTTAGTTAACTTTGCTATTATTTAACTGAATTTCACTTTTATATCTGAAAAATAAAGCACATTGTCAATCTGGCGCGTGGTGCTGCCCGTCAATTACATAAAACTTAAAACATTTGAAATACACAGAAATATAAAGCTATATGTTAGCATTCGTTTCTTATCACCAGGGCAAATTTATTAAAATATTAAATATATTAATTCATGAATTAAAATCTCGTCCAGCACTCTGAAATGTCAGGCACGCAAAGTGGTGCTTGGCGCAGCGGCGCGGCATTGCGCGCAGAATAACCTCTGTCTTCTAAAAAAAGTTTTTATAAATAAGATCTGACAAGTATACTAAAATTAATGTTATTAAACTTACTAAAGCCAACAAATGTACTGTTAATTAAAATCAGGCAAAATGCGCTGCGCCTCTCTCTCTCTCTCTCTCTCTTTCGCAGCGGGAGATGAATTCAGCGCGAGGCTATAAATAATTTACAACTCAGTTCAGTTAAATAAAAATAAGTAAGGACCTATAAGTTAATCAAATATTGTCAAATATAAAGGATAGGTTGAGGTTTTGGTGAGCTGTTTTCATGATTTGAAACTGAAACTAACCGAAACTTTTATTATTCTGCGCAAAAAGCCTGTGATTGTTTTAAATGAGTTTTTTAATGGATTTAAATGAGTTTTTTTAACGGATTGTTGTTTTTGTCCATACTTTTGTTTTGTTTATATATACATTTATTTCTTTGAGTGTTGTTTGGTTTGTTTAATTTTTATCCCCAGACGCGTATTTGTTTTTTCCGTTTTTTTTTTCAGTATTACATGTCTTAGTAATTTTCTTTGGTCCTGTGGAGTTTTTCGTTTCTTATTTTTTTTTATTCGTTAGACTATATTTTTGTCAACATTTTGGGTTTATTTTTGTTTGTTATTTTTCTAATAATAATAGTAATTACATCATTTATTTTCTTTATTTATTCTTACGCAGCAGATAAGACGCGGTGTGCGGCAGCAGAAATTCCGGGATGAAAACACAAAGAAATCTGGGCTAAAAACACAGAAAAAATATGGGGTGAAAAACAAAAATCCGGGATAAAAACACCAAAAATCCGGGGTGAATATGTCTTAAGGGGGCCGTGATTTTCTTTTTTTTTTTTACCTCTTTTTTTACCTCTTTTTTTAAAAACGAATATTCGAATATTCGCTTCGAATCAGTGCCGAATATCCGGAGCTCAAAAAACGCTATTCGGGCCAGCCCTAGTATATTTATATATGATTTAATGTATATTATTATTGCAGGTATGCGGCTGTATATATTTAAAATGTTCTAAAAATCAGGTCATATTAGATGTATGGAATGTAAAACCCTTAATTAAAGCACTTAAATTGTTAAATAGTTTGAACAGAGCTTTAGATGCTAAAACACAGCTTTTAAAAGGATCTAGTTTTGTCTCCGGCACTAAGTTAACCCAGCACACCTACTGTAGCTACAGTCTATAAATGAGCTCAAAAACACACATTCACACACTGTCCTGTAGAGATGCTCTCAGGATGTACTGAGAGACTTCATGGTTTAGAGTGAGAAACTGATGAGAAAGTGCTGTAAGGAACTTTACACAGACTTTTAGGTTCATAGATTCACTTATTTTATTCTTATATTTTCTATTGAGTTCCTTTCTGACCTGTTCCTGCTTCAACACCAGCTCTGTGTTTCCCACTGTGGGACTAAACAGATGATCTGATCTTAATGAGTGAATTCTGTATCAGTAACATTTCCGCAACGTCAAAGGACCTACACTAAAGTAGTAGTAACTGGATCTCTATCTTTTACAAAACTTAAACAGTTCTGATTGGATGTCCTCCCTGCCAAACATTTTCATCTCATTTTTATTTGTTAACGGAAATGTCAGTTACTTTAGTCCTCGTTTTTCTTAAGTTATTGAAATTAACACTGTTTTTAGTATGAGCAGTCTGTGTTTGTCTATTGTTGTGACTTACATGAAGATCAAACACATTTAATCAACAATTAATGCAGAAATCCAAGTATTATCCCAAAGAGTTCACATACTTTTTCTTGCAGCTGTATATTTTATATCCAGTCTGTCTAATCATTTCTAAGCGTTTCTCACGGCTGGTTGTGTTGTGTGTGGCTGTGCACGTGACACACAAACTTTGATCTGATTTGATTTGATATCTTAATATTAGCAGGGCTGTGACTCACTTGACGCCGGCCACGTGCAGGCTGAGCTCCTTAGCGCACTCTAGCATGTGCCTGCAGTCCTTCAGCGTGAGGCCGAAGGGCATGGAGGTCTCCTCCCGCTCACAGCAGCCCCCCGTGGTCACCTGCAGCAGCAGCCTGAAGCACAAACACCACCTTCTTATTCAACGTGTTTCTTTATTTAATACACTGTAAATAAATAGTGAAGTGATTTAGACTATGAAGGAACACATAAGGAATCATGCAGTATCTTTAAAAGTGTTAAACAAACCAAAATACTCTGTGAAGAAGCATTTAAATGCTCTTATATGGGGAGCTCTTGCTCTTTCTTTCCTGGGTTGGTCCTGATGAGAGCCAGTTCCATCATTATAATGTTTTTTACTGCACTTGAGGATACTTAGTCAAATTATTTAGTTCACTGTATACCTGTAACTCTACCTCTTCACTACTTTACTTTAACTGATGCTCTCAAACACTTTATTAAGAGACAAGAAATTCAAGTAATTAACTCTTGATGAGTTCAGCACAGCTGTTAACTGAAAGCCTGAATTCCAGGTGACTCTACCTCATAAATCTGACTGAGAAAATGCAGCAGAGATGTGCTACTTTGAAGAATGTAAAATATAAAATATACTCTGGTTTGTTTAACACTTTTTTGTTAATTAAATAATTCAACATGTTTTTCTTCTTAGTTAGGATGACTTTTGTAATCATATACAATGGAAAAATTCAAAGTTCTCTCATGCAACATTACAAACAACTGAAAAACGAATAATAAAAAAAAACAGTGAAAGTGGTAATCAGCTGTTAGGATCTCATCATTGTAATATGTAGATTAGTGAACCCTAATTATTATACATCCCCACTTTTGGGCAAAGTCAGAGCAAAACAGCCTTGCTGTTAAATGATACATATTTGGAATTTTGTTTCATTACATCTCAATTTTAAACTATTTCACTCTGTATTAGTTTACAAACGTTACGTAATGAGAACTGGGTTAAATTATCACTTCGGCCCATCCTTGATTTCAGAAGTGGTTACCCTCCTGTTATGTTACGGACAAAAATTGACCCGTTTTAAAGTTTGAAGATCTAAAAAAAAATTGTTGAAAGTATTTTTTCAGTATGAAAATTCTTCTGCTTGTCTTAATTATTTTAATCAACATATAATATGAAAACGGTTCATCTCACATATTTGCAAAAACAAAAACTAAAAACTGCAGTGTTACGGTTTCAAAAGTAGTAAGACATAAAAAAAAGTTTGAACATGTATTTAAAAAAAATAAAAAAACACCACTGCGCTAAATATTGATAGAATAATATTATGAGCCATTTAAGGACTTGGTTACTTTTATGCAAATAAGCTGTTGTTGGCCATGTTCCACGTGTACTAAACATTTACTACATGTTAGAGTTAGCTTGTGCTATACACTGTAAGCAGCTCAGAGTAGCTGAGCTCCCTTCTTTGCTGACTTGCCGCAGACAGTAGATACAGATCCCTCCCTCAGACGAAGTCTACTGGTAAATTCTGTTGTGTACAGCCTGAGGTTCTTAATTAGTTAATTAATTAGTGTAATCAACATATAAAAACGGTTCACCTCACAAATTTTCAACCACCCCTGCAAAAACTAAAACAAAATTGTTTTGCAAATGTTATGTTTCAAAATTATGTTTCCAAAAATGTTTTCAGCATTTAAAAACTATTGTGTTTAAATGTTAGTAATAAAAAGTAGTGAAACAAAAAAAGTTTGAAAATGTATTTTTTTTATGAAAAACAAGTGAATTATCCTAATTAAAGCCACTAAATATTGATAGAACAATATCAGATAAGCAGTTTGAGGAATCTTAAGGACTTTTATGCAAATAAGGTGTTGTTGGCCACATCCCACGTTTATTAAACGTTTAACACATGTTAATGTTAGCCTGTGCTAAATAGTGTTAGAAGTTAGAAGCTAAGCTCCCTCATCTGCAGACTTGCCACAGACAGTAGACAGTAGTATAGATCCCTCCCTCAGACAAAGTCTGCTGGCTAATTCTGCTGTGTACTGTCTGAGGTTCTCAATCAGCAGAATGAAATGACTGAAATGGCGTTTCTTCAACTTTTATAGTGGGTTTCCTTCACAATACATCACAAAAAGGAAGCATCCAAAGGCTCATGGAAGCATAATATTCCTGAGACCAAACTCTTTCAGCTGATTCACAGAAAACTTGATTAAAATGTTTATAGGGAGACCCAAGTGGAAATGAAAAGCACAAAATAAATATTATAAGAAAGTAAATATTTACTTTTATATATTTGAGTGTGTTTTAAATGTTTTGATTTAACATTGTTACACCAACTATCCCCATTACGATAATATCCCCATTTTTTTTTTCTATACAGTGCCCTGTAAAAGATCTTCTCACTTATGTTTGCTAGAAAATCAATAAACCTGGGTTTGGCTAAAGTAATAATATAACTGCAATTACTCCTTCTAGACTTTTAAATAGGGGTGGGAATCGATTACTATCTCACGATTCGATTCGATTCCGATTTTGGGGGCCACGATTCGATTCAAAATCGATTTTTGATTCAAAACGATTTGAATTATAAAAATTTCTGCTTCTGGCTTATGAATCTTATTGAAAAAAAACCCTCCATAATATACACTGGTCCTGGAGCAGGTAATGTGTTACAAAAACAATAAAATGTGCAGGAATGTGGGTCCTCAGTGACAGAGGAATCACTGGGATATCACAATGACGTTAATGAACAATAAATAAATAATAAATAACACTGCTTTATTACCAGGCTACTAGCGGTGGTGTGTAGGTGACGCTGCTGGGCTGATGTGATGATAGCAGTGGAGCGCTAAAGTTCAGGAGCAGCTGCTGATTAACTAGTTAATTTAAGGTCGTTGTATTTCTTCAGAAAGGGGGCAGGAGGTGGAGAAATTAATTCATATTGTCCATTCCTTAATTCCTCTGTGATGAGGAGCTGAAATGAGCTCTGATTAGCTTATTGTTATTTTTCCGTTCCGCCTTAAATGCTGCAGCCCGCAGCCACCTGTAGCGTTATTTAAGGTGGAACTGGAAAGTTAGCTTGTTAGCTAGCTAACAGTTACTGAAACTAACTACTAGCGATCTTTTTTATGCTTGTTATGAAGCATTCTGCCATAAAACATTGAAACTACACGTTAATCTAAGGTAATATAGTGCTTGTTCTGCCATCTTACCGGTGATTCTCAAACACCTACGCTCTGTGTGTGTCTGGAAGACCTCGGTTTGAAGGGACAAGCGGGTTGCCAGGTCCAACAAAAATACCCAGCCCAAAATCAGTCCAAAACCCGCCCCTCAGAATCGATTTTGGGACATTTTAAATCGATTCTGAATCGTAGTAAATGAGAATCAAGATTCTTATGTGAATCGATTTTTTGGCACACCTCTACTTTTAAAACAAGGTTTTAAACTATGTCTACCATTTATGCCCTAAAATAAACCTCTGCCAGTTTTGTCTGAGGTGTAGTCTTACTTTGCTTTGGAGTGGCAGCGGGCGATCTTCCGCAGCTCCGCCTCGCTGTCGCACACCAGCAGCTGGACGCCAAGTTTGGCAGCATATTTGATGAGTGAGAGCTGCTTACACATCCCTCCCAGGATGATGTCCTGAGACAAGACACCAAAGCTCTTCACCAACTCCAGCTCGTGCTGCAATTAGAAAAAAATATTTAAATAAAGCACGACAGAATTAGGGCATTTTAATAATAGCAGACAGCATAAAAGAGGTATAAATGTGGAATCTTGCTATTTTAGAGGCTATTCAAGACTAAAATGGGAATACAAACGATTTTACACTTTTAAGTAACTTATTACCGGATGCACTGCACATGCAGCACCACTTAGCTTAATAAAGAACTGAAAGAAAGTGACAACCAACAATTGTTCTTTTATAGCGATAGCTGTGTATCGGAATCAATATTTCTTTAATTAGCTGATCTTGAGAGGCAATCAGAAAAGCACTGTGTGGCCACAGGAAGCTGCAGATCCTTGTTTAACCACTAAATGGAACTCCAGAGCTGGAGTTCAGCTACAAACACACTCCAGCATTGAGGCTAAAGGCTCGGCTCGGCTCAGCCAGTCTGGAGTTGTTTTTTCACAGTATATTATTAGTGGAGTGTGGAAAAACACACATAGAAAAGAGAATAAAAGCTTTTAACACCACTAACCGGATAATACCTCTTTCAGTGAATCGTTCAGCCCATTCAGTGAGTAGCAGAGCTAACAAACACCACTAACCACATAAAACCCCAACATTTTAGCACTGGACAAAGTAGCAGCTCGAGCAGCAGAGAGACACAAGTGAAAATACAAAAAGCATGCATAAAGTGAGTTTTGTACAATATATCCCCTTTTAATTAAAACATCTTCAACAAAACATCAGATCATTGAAAACCAATGCTTCAGCCCATACGGTGAAGAGCAGAGCTAACAAACACCACTAACTAGTGCTGGACAGTATGACCAAAAATGTATATTACATTATTTTTCCAAGATGTTTCATGACGGTTTCAGTGTATAGCACAGTATTTTAATTATTATTATTTATTTATATATTTTTTTTTGCATGACTGGGCTTTTATATACATCTGTGACTTTTATATATAATATTAAACATTCTGATTCAATCACTCCCAGAAAATGAGACAATATATGAAGAAATCTGTCCGTGTCGCGTAGTTGTATTTCCAGAAACATGTGCATCCGGTATAGGGTTTGCGGCTCCACAGAGATGAGCTTCCAGTGCTTTAGCTTGTTATGCTAACTGGCTAGCGTTATTATTTAGCGACCTGTGCCGGCGTGCTTGTTTGCCGGCGCTGTTCTACACAGGTATACCACCCAGCACTACCACTAACCATACCAAACAATGCAGCCCCTGCTGCTAACCGCGGACAGCACAGCTGGAGCAGCATTAGCATCACCCGCTAACTGCGAAAGCGCTTCCGCAGTTCAGAAGTAAGTATTATCAGGCTGTACCCTGCAATTTTACTATGATAAAACAAGCTAGAAGGAAAACATGGAGACACCCCTGTTCCTTACTCGTGTCGTATTATGCGCATTATAATCCGGCACACCTTATGATGTGAAATATGGTTTAAAAATGTATACACCATTGCAAAACAAAACATCGCGACACGATGTGGATAATTTCTTACACCCCTAGTCAGCATATTTATTCTCCAGCACCTGCCCACTGGCATTTATTACACATGTTATTCTGACTCAACTCAGCTTCTGCCCTATTATCTCATTCAAGGACACACAGACAGCAGCAATCATCAGCAGGAACGAAACCAATGACCTCCTGAGTCACAAAGTAAATGTTAAAAATCTATCTCTCCTTAAAGATGAAACTGACGAAGTGAATTTACCTTACTGGAGCAGATGAATCCAGTTCCCAGTGCAGCCAGGATCTCAATGACCACAGGGCTGCTGTTACACTTCAGCACATAGAAAGGCCGAACCTGCTCCATACGAGACTTCCATCTGATCTGCTGCCAGATGATGGCTCCCAGATCAGCCACGAAGAAAGCATTCTTCTGAGCCTAAAGCAGAAATGAATGGTTAGGTACAGTACGAACAATAAACAAAGAAAGAATCTACAGCTCTGGAAAAAATGAAGAGATAAAACTCAGTTTCTGAATCAGTTTATCTGATTTTGCTATTTATAGGTTTATGTTTGAGTAAAATGAACATTGTTGTTTTATTCTATAAACTACAGACAACATTTCTCCCAAATTCCAAATAAAAATATTGTCATTTAGAGCATTTATTTACAGAAAATGAGAAATGGCTGAAATAACAAAAATATGCAGAGCTTTTCAGACTCTTTTAGTTCATTATTATTATGATTAAGTTGTAAGAGTTCAGAAATAGATATTTGGTGAAATAACCCTGTTTTTTAATCACAGTTTTAATTATGCATCTTGGCATCATGTTCTCCTCCACCAGTCTTACACACTGCTTTTGGATAACTTTTTATGCTGGTGGAAAAATTCAAGCAGTTCAATTTGGTTTGATGGCTTGTGATCATCCATCTTCCTCTTGATGATATTCCAGAGCTTTTCAATTTGGTAAAATAAAATCAAGCCAGCATTTTTAACTGGTCTTATTTTTTCAAGAGCTGTATGTTGTTGAAAACGTTTGTCTAACGGAGCAATCAATAGTATACATGCATGCATACTGTATATTAGGGCAACATTAACTGTAAAGATTTGTCGACAAGTAATTTCACTGTTAACACGTCGTTAATGTGTATAATTGTTTTAACATGGTAAACACGCAGGCTACAGTCCGATAATATGCTTATGCTGCTCCAGCAGTGCTAGCCGGGGTTAGCAGCAGGCTACAGGCCAATAATACCCACCTCTAAACGGCTAAATAGCTAGCGCTTAGCACGGTTAGCGGCTAATGCTAATGTAAAACAGCGAGTGAATTCTCTGTGACAAATTTAACTGCAGCCTGAACTCATTTACAGCTCTTGAGACTCTGACAAGGATGAAACCGAAACTGCGCATGCATATCACTTACACAGTGTGCTGCATCCACATTTAATGATACTAGTACTAGTCCATAACATGTGGCATGATGGTGTGTGTGTGTAATATGTGTATAACGTGTGTACATGCAGTACTCACTAGAGTTTGGTCACAGATATGTTTGTCGATAACATCTCGGACAGCAGCGTCTCTTTCCAGCAGCTCGACAGAATAGTGCAACTCATCCAGTGTCCCCTTCATCCTCTTCCACAAGCCCAAGACAACACAGGCATAAAGCAGGTCACCTATTTAGCAGAGCCCTCGCAGCTCCTGGGTCCTAGCGATATCCACTGGAAGACATGGAACACAAAAACACAGTTACTTAGACATGTTCTGACTTCTGTAACTTATTTTTACACTGTCTAATAAAGATACAAAAATATACAATACCTGATAGAATACTCAGAATTAACAAACATATGAATTCGCCACTTTTTAATGCTAATTTACAAATAGACCACGCATCGATTCTGCTGTTTAAACATCAGCACTCTAACCCATTGCTCTGCACAGCTGTAACATTCCAGTGATAAAACACAGACTTGCACCACAGACCGAAGACAGAACAGCATGTACAAGAAGAGCACAACACCTCGTCAGACCTCACCTGGGCTGGGCTTCAACCGCCACACCTTTTCAGGTTCCCCCTGCTCAGATATACCTGTGCTATACCATATAGGGCTTCATAAGCAGCAGAGAACACCCTGATCCAGGCGTGTAGGAGCAGGCACAACACTGAACCCTGAAGACGTGCTGTTTTATTAAATTAGACTAAACCTGAAAAACCCTGAAAAGCTCGAGAAAAACTTAAGTTGGTAAACGTGACCCAAATCCAATCTTATACATCATATGTGGCGTAACGACATGTAACGACAGTTTGTGGTTTGGACCTCAATTACCAATATCCTCCTATGAACTAACAAAAATCCTACATTAGATTTACTGTAAACTGAAAAAATCTCAAATAAGCAATACGTTTAGCAGTGGTGTCAAACGCTAAAATGATTAATTAAAGAGTTGAGTCAGTGCCGAGCTCTCAAAACCTAAAGAAAACAGCAAAACAACAGTAATCAGACCTTTAGTCAGGCATTTAAACGGCTTTTTAAAAGGTAAATAAGAGCGTTTGTTTTTCTGGGATTAAAAGCGTGAATTCAGCTGTAACTGGAAATATCTGCACTGCAAAACTGTGCTGGGCTGAGGAGCACAGCTTTCAGCACATTCGTTTACAATGTAAACCCCCACCTTCTCAGGCAGCAGCAGACTGTCACTCGCACAAACACAGAGACAGCGCTGTGTATCTACTTCTTGTGTCAAGAATCAAAACGGATTTATTCCACGTTTACTTGCAATGTGAACGTAACCATATTCAAGCAATATGACCTTTCTTTAGCAAAAAATAACTGCGGCACAGAGGTGATTCGGCATTTAGCATCTAGCAACGCAGGAGGGTCATTATTCATAACAGAAGAGCACACCATGCACTGACACTGCATCAAACATCATGGGTCAATAATTTTATCCTTTAGTTATTACTACACTGTAACCAATTGCTGTATTTTTAGAGTAAAACCTGTTTAATGATGTTCATTTGTAAACCTGTATAACATAATGCATCCTGGGAAAGGGTAAACTTATTAACTGTAACATGTGGTTAGATAGAAGATCTAGATAGAAGTTCCTGCTGTGTTGGGAGACTAAAAACCAGGCAGAAATACAAACATAACAAACATGCAGAAGCTTTCTTAATTGTACGAATTACAGACTGCAAAACGTAACATATAATATCTACTTAATAGTTTTATCACATGGATTGTTAATTTGTAAGTACACAGTTATTAGAGACACTTATTAGAAAGTGCATCCAATATTTCTTTAACATTTAAAACACCACATTTGACATACAAACAAAGCACAATACAGTGTTTTTCTACTACATACATTTCGGCCCACAATATAAAATGTGAAATTAAAATATTTGAACAATAAAATATTTTCTTCTGGGGTTTAATAAATAAAACTTGCAAGTTAAATAATGGAAACGAGAATATTTTAGCAATGTAGGGCCAGAAAGCTGCCAGACAGCTGGGTTTGAATCCTAGGTCATGGGTCTTGCAGCATGACAATGACCCTAAACACTAGGGCTGCACGATATTGGAAAAAATTTACATTGCAAATGTTTTTTTTTGACGTTTTATATCGCAATATTAACAATGCAGGGCCCATAACGTCACCAGCCCCGCCCCCACTCATGTGCTGTCTCGTGTCATCACACGTCCTGCGATGTGACTATTACGCATGCACGCATCGTGATGACGATGCTTAAACGATATATTGTACAGCCCTACTAAACACACTTCAAAAAGCACCTAGAGATGGACGTAAAAAAAAGCACTGGAGAGGACTGAAGTGGCAGCAATGAGTCTGGATCTAAATCCCATTTAACACCCATGGAGAGATTGTAATTGCTGTTGGGAGAAGAAACCCTTAACATGTGTGAGACCTTGAGCAGTTTGCAGAAGAGAGGTCCAGAGTTCCAGTTGAGAGGTGTAAGAAACTTGCTAAAGGTTATAGGAGCATTCTGAAGGAAATGAAAGCCAGCCTGTGACATAGTTACCGCAGTCCAAATTCAAAACACCACAGAGAGTTGTTTGCCCCGCCCACCCCTCTCCAGATGCCAAGCTCACTCGGGTTGCCAAGGTGAGGGAGCTGAATCTACACAATCCAGTGCAAGACAAGTTCACTAACTTTGACCACGGCAAGGAACGACTGGTAATACTCTTAAAGTTAATCAGCTAACGATTACGCTTGGAGTGTTTTTATTGTTTGCGCATTAGAAACCGTATCATGTGAACTTTATCTGTAGTTAGCTAACTAGGCTTTATGCACCACAAGCTGTGTTAGCCTAAACCTCTTGTACCGGAAAAATCCCACTGCTCCAGAAATATACACCCTGGAGCTGAAGTTACTACTTTAAGGGGTTCTAGTCATATAATGCTTAGTTTAGCAGATAACATATAACATTTTCTTGTTGCAGTCTTGTTGGAATTAAAATTGGGGAATGAGCAGCTGGCGGAGTCAGAGGCCAAAACAAACACAGATACCTGTGACGGACTGCACAGTCCAAATATAAACATACTGGTTGAAGCCCTGCACTAAAAAGAGCTGCCAGTCAGGGGTGTGCCATATCGTATCGTATGCGATAATATCACTAATTGTTTTGAATATTGTGAACGATATTACACCCTGAAATATTGTGCCATAACACTCACCCCTAATCATCACATCAGGGTTCTACTTTTTTTGCTGTTTTAAGCTAAATAAAAATTCTCACTGTTCTCATTTTCTATTATATATCTACTAGAGACAAATTATATCTGTCCAGTATCATTTATTTTACTTTAATCCTGGATATATGGAGATATTTAGAGTGCATTATTATTAGTATCATCTACTTCTGCTATATCTCAGTTGGGGGTGTTCAATATCATATCGTTTTGTTCCAGTAGTGTATTTTTTTTTTTTTGACATATCGCCAAGAGTATCGTTATCGCGATAATACCATGAAATATTGTGATATTATTTTTGGGCCATATCGCCCACCCCTACTGCCAGTGCTTTAACTCAGCATGTTTCTTTAATATCTAATAAAACATACTGATCATTTTATCATTTACTACTAAAAATATAATCCTATATGGTCCTTTAAAGAAAGCGATTGCTTTCAGTTATTTATTTTTATTTATTTATTTTTATAAAGGGTGTGCAACCAAGTGCATACAATTGAGTGTGCCAATGATTTTGTCAGTTTTGAGTGACATTATATCATTTTTTACTTTTTTCTATCAGTTTTTTTTTGGGTTGATCCAATACACTACAAAGGAAATAAACACGTTTATTACAAAATGTGTAATTGCAATGATTTTACAGCCATCAGCAGAGCAGATTAAGTTATCACTTGCTAAATAGTTAGTATATATACGACACAGCACTATGAGCATTAATAAAAAATAATTAATTAATTAATTAATTAATTAATTAATTAATTAATAAAAAAAAAACTTAAACTGGGACTTACAGAGTCAGGTCAGACGGACCCCTCCTGTTATCAGCTAGGATCCCAAGGAGGCTCAGCGTTGAAGTCGAACTGCTCACGGTAAACAGACACTCCTAGGTTGTTCTGGTAGTTCACAGCCACCTACAGGAGACACGTTAGACCATCAGACAGACAGAAGCTGACCAATTTACATATTATAAATCTCACAGAAAAGAACCTTGGACAAGTAGAGCCTAAGGAACGACATACTGCGTTTTGTAAATCACAAAGCATAACACAGGAAGGCAAGAGGAGAGGAAACTGCCTGTAATAATCATGCAGTTTGGCTCAGCCTTCTTAGCTTATTACAATTACTCAGCTCTGTAGCTCCTCCTGGTAACATTTAACCCCTTCTGTTATACAGCTGGTTAATGTGAATTTTCAGTTTTAGACTGAAAAAAGCTAATAATAAACAATAACTTAATATACTGTATATTTTTAAATATATGAGGGATTCTTGACTATGACGTTTTTATTTTTTACATTAGTAAATCAATTATTAGATAAGTCATAATCAGATATAATAAGTAAAACCTATGATACAGTAAGTCATAATTGTGGTATAGTATGTGAGAAATATGAGGTGGTAAGTCATAATTATGAGATACTGAGATAATAAGTAATAATAATGATATAGTAAGTTCATATTACAATACAGTATGTCATAAATATGAGATAGCAAGGCATTATTATGAGATACTAAGTACACATTTCCACATTTAAACAACATTTTCACATGAAGGACATGGCAGAAATAATCGTTGACTGATAAAAAAAATAACAATAATTAAAATATCAAAATAATCATTAGTTGCAGCTCTAATTGTAGTGCCTATACGGAGTATAAGTTTTCTTATCGTGCCTTTAACTGGGTGTTTATCCTGAGCTTATCTCAACCTTAGTTTGTTGTTGGGCTCAGTAGGCATGTCTGTAGTCCAACATTAACCTCTATAAAATCTATTAACAGACTATTTTTCTCAAGACACACTTTTAAAATCCATCAAAAATACAGATTTACACTTACCTTATATGGACACATCTAATTCAAACACTACAGTATATCGCATAATAATCAAACACAAAATAAACGTATAAATAAAAGAAAACGATTCTGTAGTCCGGATGTGTGTAGTCCGCCAAATTTAGAAGGACACTTAACTAGCTAATAAAATAAAGGCAATTGTTTAAAACTAGATATATATTTAAGTTTAAACGTGATAAATATTAAAGAAGAACCTGTTTAGTTTATATATTAATTATATATTTAACCATAGATAATCTAACTAACTCGGTTATTTTAGGTTTGTGGGTTAAGTGGCTAGCTAAAGCTACGTTAGCTTAGCACAAGTATAAATGAAAACACCTCAATTTCTACAATAATCGATATAAAACAGAGTGTAAGCGTATTTAGATCGATTAATTATCATTTCAGCGTTTTTCTCTATTATTATGACTGCTTTAAACTTCCTAAAATATAAGAGGAAAGCAGCCGGCGGTTAATATAGCACAGCTAGCCTAGCTAAAGCTAAGCTAAAGTTAAAGATAAGCTAGGCTAGGCTACTGTTGATCATTAACAGCGCGGTTAGTTATAACTTATATAGGTATAAAAATCGCGTTACTCACGCAGAAGAAATTCCCATAATCCGGGGAAACCCGTCTTCTCTTTTTCGGCGGAATTTTTACAGCGTATTAGAACACCCGGGGTTAAATATAATCCGCGTTCTGGCGGCCATAAGCCTCACAATCACACCCAGCACAACACACAGCACCCCGCCGCCCGAGGATCCGATTCAGTGATTCAGTGATTCAGTGATTCATTAAAACATAAAGGGTGGGCACAAAAAGCTTAAATACAACATATGGTACAATCAGACATATTTAAAGTACTAGTGAGACAGACAGATTTCAATAAAAAAGTGCTCTAACAAAATAACATGGAATCCCCTTTTCCCACAAGGTCATAATTATTATATATCAAGTCATAATTATGATATATTAAAAACTAGTTATTATTAAGTAAGTCATAATTACGACAAAGTGTGTCATAATTATGAGACACCAAGCCAGAATTATGAGATACCAAGTCATAATTATAATATTATATTAATTATATTATTAATATTATATTATATAATAATATAATTATTATATATATAAAAAGAAATTGTTATTATTAAGTAAGTCATAATTACAATAAAGTGCGTTATAATAATATTATAATATAGTAAGTAATAATGATGAGATATTAAGTTATAATCATGATATAATAAGAAATAATTATTAAGTTAGTCATAATAACGATATAATGCATCATAATTATGAGATAGTAAGTAATAACTAGATTGCAGTTCCTACAGAAACTGTGAGTGTGACTGCAGTGCTGGCTGATATCTGTAGTGGTTGCTAAGGTGTTGCTATGCTTTCCGGGGTTGTTGCTAAGGTGTTGCTAGGTGGTTGCTAAGGTGTTGCTAGGTGGTTGCTAAGATGTTGCTATGGTATCCGGGGCTGTTGCTATGGTGTTGCTAAGTGGTTGCTAAGGTGTTTCTAGGTGGTTGCTAAGGTGTTGCTAGGTGGTTGCTAAGGTGTTGCTAAGTGGTAGCTAGGTGGTTCCTAAGGTGTTGCTATGGTATCTGGGGTTGCTAAGATGTTGCTAGGTGGTTGCTAAGGTGTTGCTAGGTGGTTGCTAAGGTGTTGCTATGGTATCAGGGGTGGTTGCTCAGGTGTTGCTAGGTGGTTGCTAAGGTGTTTCTAGGTGGTTGCTAAGGTGTTGCTAGGTGGTTGCTAAGGTGTTGCTAAGTGGTAGCTAGGTGGTTCCTAAGGTGTTGCTATGGTATCCGTGGTGGTTGCTAAGGTGTTGCTAAGTGGTAGCTAGGTGGTTCCTAAGGTGTTGCTATGGTATCCGTGGTGGTTGCTAAGGTGTTGCTAAGTGGTTGTTAAAGTATTGTTTCTAATGTCAACATAACAGGTAAATATTAATTATTTAGCTAGTTTAATGGATACCTGCACGGCTCCATAGCTCAGAGCGCTGGTCTAATAAACCATAGGTCATGAGTTCGATCCTTGCTGGAGCCTTGGGATTCAAACTTTCCTCGCCATTGTTCCTAATGTCAAAATAGCAGGTTACTATTAATAATTTAGCTAGCTTAAGGGGTTCCTGCACGGCTCCATAGTGGTTAGAGCGCTGGTCTTGTAAACCAGAGGTCGTGAGTTCGATCCTCGCTGGAGCCTCAGTCAGCTAGCTTGAGAGAAACCTGCACGGTTCAATAGCTCAGTGGTTACAGCGCTGGTCTAATAAACCAGAGGTCGCGAGTTCAATCCTCGCTGGAGCCATGGGATTCAAACTTTCTTCGCATATGTTCATAATGTCAAAATAGCAGGTTACTATTAATAATTTAACTAGTTTAAGGGCTTCCTGCACGGCTCCATAGTGGTTAGAGCGCTGGTCTAATAAACCAGAGGTCGCGAGTTCGATCCTTGCTGGAGCCTTGGAAATCAAACTTTCCTCGCCATTGTTCCTAATGTCAGAATAGCAGGTAACTATTAATAATTTAGCTAGTTTAAGGGACCCCTGCATGGCTCTATAGCTCAGTGGTTAGAGTGCTGGTCTTGTAAACCAGAGGTCGTGAGTTCAATCCTCGCTGGAGCCTCAGTTAGCTAGCTTGAGGGAAACCTGCACGGCTCCATAGCTTTGTGGTTAGAGCGCTGGTCTAATAAACCAAAGGACGTGAGTTCGATCTTCGCTGGAGCCTTGGGATTCTAACTTTCTTTGCCTTTGTTCATAATGTCAGTTGTTATGGTGTTCATGGGGGTTGTGATGTGGTTGCTATGGTATCTGTGGTGGTTGCTAAGGCCTTGCTATGTATACAAATACCCTTTGTGATCCAAAATTTTACAACAGTTATTACTGTGATCCAAAACTTTACAACCATTATTACTGTGGCCAAAAACTTTACAACTGCTATTACTGTGGTTTCTAAAGTTCTGTGTTTTGTAAAGTTCTGGAGTTATAATGCAGAATGTAAAGTGTAATTTTTATTAAATATTTTACTTAGCTAAACCATTTTATTCATAAATGTAAATGCATTAAAATGTAACCCTTATTATGGATATTTACAAAAGATCAAACACTGTAAAGTTGCTACAATTATTAAAACATACATAAGAGAAAACATAAACAAGTTACTAAATACTATATACATAAAACATTTTATTTAGTGGCATTTATAATTTAAGTGTCATGATTAAGTTCACACTGAATACTTCGTTTTTTAGTAAGCGTCTCTATCTGATGTAACACTTATGCATTATGCCATATATTACCCATAATGCAAATGACAGTATACTTGAAAACTACACGTGGCCCATACATATGCCTCCTCTGATTGGTCAGCTTAAAGACTGTATGGCAAGAAACGTGCTTGCACTGGTGATTCGAATCATTTTTGATGAATTGAACAACCGAGTCGAATCATTCAAATGAATCATTTCAGAAGGGGCTGATCTTCTATTATATCCAAACCTTTTAAAAACGTTTAATATTACATTTATTATATTATATATAATATATTATACAATATAGCATGGTGCCAGTGCACAGTCAAGACTCTAATGCACTACAAAACAGAAACATAAATAAAAATGGAAAAATTCTATTTAAAAAACATAATAAATGTTATATGCTAATAGTTTTTAAGCATATTATAACTTAATGTGTAATATATAAACGTGCAATACATGTTTTGTGTGCAACTGATGTGAATTTAAAGGATTATTTGTTTTGCATTATTAATAATATTAGATATACAGCTCTGGACAAAATAATGAGAGCACTTCAGTTTCTGAATCAGTTTCTCAGATTTTGCTATTTATAGGTTTATGTTTGAGTAAAATGAACATTGTTGTTTTATTCTATAAACTACAGACAACATTTCTCCTAAATTCCAAATAAAAATATCGTCATTTAGAGCATTTATTTACAGAAAATGAGAAATGACTGAAATAACAAAAAAGATGCAGAGCTTTCAGACCTCAAATAATGCAAAGAAAACAAGTTCATATTCATAAAGTTTTACGAGCTCAGAAATCAATATTTGTTTTGATGCATCTTGGCATCATGTTCTCCTCCACCAGCTTTACACACTCCTTTTGGATAACTTTATTGTGCAAAAATTCAAGCAGTTCAGTTTGGTTTGATGGTTTGTGATCATCCATCTTCCTCTTGATTATATTCCAGAGGTTTTCAATTTGGTAAAATCAAAGAAATTTGTCATTTTTAGGTTTATTTTCCAGAGTATAAATATGTAAATGTTCTGCAGGTGTACCTGAAGTGCAGCAGTGTCATCTTCTCCTGTACAGGTTCCATCCTCAGGTCCGGCGCTGTCCGTCTGTCCGTACTGTGGCTCTGATATCATGAACTCAGAGTGGATCTCTTAGACTCCAGCAGACTCTTCATACTTACCCCCTCTCACTGCACACTGACCCATATATCACACAGAGAGGAGGAGGAGGAGACACACACACACACACACACACACACACAAAACACACACACACACTCACACACATACACACACACAATATTATTTTAACCCTCAACAGCACAGTGTTGCCCTCAGGCAACAACCCTAATTTTTGTTCGTACACCTTTCCGTACCATACCAAACCTTATTTACTTACTTACTTACTTACAAAGCTATTTATTTATGTACTTATGTACTTACGTACTAACTTATTTATTAATTTACTTATGTACTTACTTACTAACCAATTTTCTTAGTTATTTATCTTACTTACTAAGTAATTTATTAATTAATTTATTTATTCACTTACATACTTACTATTAACTAATTTGTTTATTTATTTATTTACTTTCCTATTTACTTGCTGTTTACTTACTCACTATTGTATGTATTTATTTACTGACCGATTTATGTATTTACCTACTCTGGTAGATGTTGAATAATTCATAGTGGATACTGAAACATTTAAAGAATACACTGAAAAATTAACAATGGAAAAATGTTTAGTAGATTGTGAAACATTTATATCAGATACTGAAAAAGGTATAGCAGTACTAATTACTTACAGATTTATTTATTTATTAACTTACTTACATACGTATGTACTGACTTTACTTACTTAGATACTTACTTAATTACTTACTTACCTACATACCTACTTAATTTACTTACTTACTGTGACTTATTCAGTGCTTAGTGTGGATTGTTCAGTATCCATGTATTATCCATCAACTATTAAAGATTTTACAGTAACTACTATTATTGATTCAGTAACTACTATCTACAAATATTTCAGCATCCAGCATATATTATTTAACATCTGCTTTAAATTCTTTAAATTCTTTTAATTCTTTAAATTCTAGTAGTTAATTCTAGTAACTACTATGCATTTTTAGTGTCCAGTACGTATAATTTAGTTTACGTTTACATTTACATAATGGTAGTATTTGTCTAGCTCAGAATGTTGATGTGTCAGAAACTTTTTAATAACTTTCTTGCTCCCGCGCCTGACAGCTCTGACCAATCAAAGGAGACAATGTGCTCACGTGTTTTTTTGGTGCGCATTTTGGTGCGATTAGGTTTGTGCCTGTGTGAAAACAAACCAGACAGAGGGAGAAACACTCCAAATAAACTCATCAATAAACTCATCAACTGATCCGGACCATAGAAACCAACTACAGGTGTGAAAATGCCCTAAAACATCAGCTAACAGATGCCTGTGCCAGTCAGCAGAATTAATGATGGGATAAAGTGCCACCTACTCTACCCACTCCGGCTGCTGATGCCAAGCACTGGACAGTTCAAAGCCACTTTCAAGTTATTATACAGTGTCTGATATGAAGCTAATATGTATGTTTGTGAGAGTCACACTAAGAAAACTTTAAACTTATCAAACTGTGTTCAGTCAGACAAGTCAACATGTGTAAAGTCACCTTTTTTAAAACGTTGCTAAATGTTCTTCTAATGCTCTCTTTTTATCTGGGAGGCTGAAACTGAGAACAGTTCCCGGTCTGATCAGAGAGAGGAATGACTGAAGGCTGATGGAATGGGGAAATGGCACAATGACCGTGTTTGTTAGAGCGGCTTCAGCGCCGCTTTACACCGCTGTCGCCGCTCGCCGGCCGAGCCTTCCCACTTCAGACCACACAGAACCTGTTCCGAGCTTTGTGCCGGGTCCCTGCGGCCCGAACGCCAGCGTACGCCTGCTAATCTCACACGGCATCTACAGCCCCTCCAGACCTCCAGTGTTTAATCACCATTGTTCTGGTTAGAATGGTATTGGGGTCTGGGCGTTTGCCAGCAGCAGGACATGTGTTTTAACCACTGCAGGCTACAGCACCCCACTGCTAGCATTGTGCTAAGCCCATTCCACATCAGATACCATCAATATGGCTTTTTAATAGCACGCTCACCACCAAGTACCCAACCCAAAATAAATAGTATGACTGATCTGTGTTTCAATGTAAACTGTGAATTATTCATTAATGACTATGAATTATTAATGATCTACTATGAATAATTCAGATTGAACTATGAAGTATTCACTATCAATTATTAATGTACCTATTATAACTGATTTAGTAACCAGAATAAATTATTATTATTATTCAGTATGAACAATAAATAGTTCAGTATCCACTATACATTTTATTGTAATTACTGTGAACTGTTCTGTATTCATACTATGTACATTATTCAGTGTCCACTATTAATGATTCAGTACGCAGAGATTGCTGGTTCGAATCCCGGTCATGCAGCTTGCCATCAGCTGCTGGAGCCCTGAGAGACACAATTGGCCTTGTTCTCTCTGGGTGGGTACAGTAGTTGGCGCTCTTTCCCCCTTATCACTTCTAGTGTGATGTCGATCAGCACAAGGCATCTGTGAGCTGGTGTATAAGAACTGAGTCGCTGTACTTTCCTCCGAGCATCAGCAGCAGTTCAAAAAGTATTGGAGGAGGCATGTGTTAGTCTTCACTCAACTTGTTTTAGGGTCTCACCAGTGATGGGAGTCCTAATGAGTGGGTTGGGTAATTGCCTTCAGCCACAAGAACTTTTGTTACTGATGTTGGACGATGCTCACCACCCCTCCCCTCCTCCCCTCAACTCTCCAACTCATTCCATCCAAATATATTGGACAGAGCTCTGTTATTCTAGGACTTTTTATACCTCTATAGCCCACGCCTGGCATTATGCATGGTGCCAAATTGTTATGCTTGTTTATCTGCTCCAGAGAGTTTTTAATAGGCAGTACTTCTCTACAGGGAGTAACACACTGTGTGTGTGCATTTGCACTTGTCTCTCAGCAATGGGTGTGACAGCATACTTTAAAAGGGCCATTGTTATTATTATGATAATTACTGGTATAATAACCTGCTGCCTGACTGGCAGGATGCTGGACGCTCAAGGACGCTGATACGATGTTAAATAATGGAAAGTTAGTGTTTAAGCAGAAACAATAGAGCTTATCTTATCTCATCTCCTGTTCTCCTCGTTATCTGTCTCCTTTCACCCTCACTCACCTCATCACTCCCACTGTCCATCACAGTGGGTGGAGGCCAAGACTCAAAACACTACTGTGGGATTACTTGGATTTCTGCATGAATTGTTCATTAAATGTCTTCTGATCTTCATCTAAGTCGCAACAATAGACAAACACAGTCTGTTTAAACTAAAACCACACAATAAATTATATGTTTGCATGGTTTCATTGAACACAACATGTTAACATTCACAGTGATGGGTGGAAAAAAACTCAAAAACCTCAACCAAACGTTTTTTGTAGTAACAGATCAGACCTGCACAACAGTCAGGAGGAATTTTTCTGCTCTTTTGCAAACTTCAAACGTGCAGCAATGCTTTTTTTTGGACAGCAGTGGCTTCCTCCATGGTGTCCTCCCATGAATTCATGAACTTCATTCTTGTTTTATGTTTTTCTTGTTGTAGAATTGTCAACAAAATGTTAAAAGCATGTGCCAGAGATTTTTTTTTATGTCTTTAGCTGACACTCTAGGATTCTTCCTCACCTCATTGATTCTCATTCTGCGCTGTGCTCTTGCAGTCACATTTACAGGACTTTACCACGCCTAGAGAGAGTAGCAGCAACAGTGCTGAACTTTCTCCATTTGTAGATCGTCTGTCTTACCGTGGTCACATGAACATCAAAGCTTTTAGAGATACTTTTGTAACCCTTTCCAGCTTCATGCAGCTTCGTCAACAGTTCTTGATTTTAGGTATTTTGTGCGAGGCATTAGCTCTTAGAAAAGTCTTTAGCCTAGGGGTTCAAATACTTTTCCCCCTCACTGTGAATGTTAACATGTTGTGTTCAACAAAACCATGCAACCATACCTTTTTTGTGTGATATTAGTTTAAGCAGACTGTGTTTGTTGTGATGTAGATGAAGATCAGAACACATTTAATGACCAATTTATGCAGAAATCCAAGTAATCCCAAAGGGTTCACATACTTTTTCTTGCAACTGTATATCATATAGCAGATAAACACAGTGATACAGTAAACACAAAATATGTTTGGTAAGCTCATTGACCCTTATAGAACCTCATTGACCTACAAAAATAATCCAATTATGAGAAAGAGTTAAGGTGGCCAACTGCAAGTTTTTCTCCTTCTTGCATCTTCTGTCTGAAGAGTGGCTTGGTGTATCTATCTCAGAGATTTCAGACGTCAGTTTCCACTGTGAGGAACAGAGTGAGGAAATGGAAGAACCACAGGCACAGTTCTAGTTTAGACCCGAAGTGGCAGAACAAGAAAAATCTCAGATAAGCAGAGGAGAAGGATGGTGAGTAGCCCATTAACAGACGAAGACCTGTTGAGGGGTTAAACTCTATGGTTTTTAAATGGGATGTCACTGAAGCTTATATACGTCAATAAAAGTGATTGTGCTGGAATTCTTCTGTCTAGACAAGTGTATACTGTATATCTCAAGTATTTTGTGTTTGCTGTTTGTCTTGGTTACAGTTTATTTACACTCATGTTGAGCAGATTTAGGAGACTAAGGAAGTGAAGCCAGGAGCCGTAACAAAAAGCTGGGGCCCAGACGGACTACAAGACAGGGAGCTGGATGTCCCAGGAGACTAAACACTGTTCCTTACCCCCCCCCGACCGCCTCGGCCCGCGGGTGGGTGACCGATTAGCACACGCGTGCCCAGACTTGGGCAGAGGCCAGCCACGGGGCAGCCCACCCTGCTGTTTGATGTAAGCGGCCGGCTCCAGCCAGTCCCGGCATTGTATCCCAAACAATGCACCCCAGACCTAGTGAACTCCACAAACATATCCCTTTGTGGGGTTTTTCCTCGAACTCAGGGTGGGGGACACCAACCGACAGGAAGTGGGACTTCGGTCCAAATTTAGAGCGCTGTGCCTGCCTCAGACGGGCGGCTGACTGGGCATTCCTGACCAGACCTCTAGGGAACGGTCAACTCCGAAAACTCTGCCTCTGCAAATCAAAACAGATTACACTGAGACTGTGTAGAAAATGCACTGATCTCAACACAACACAAGCCTTATGTTCACCTTGTCCAGGCCTTTAGCTTTGATTGCACCACACATTTACTGAGGCATTGTTTCAATAAGATTTATTTTAATCCAGTGTTGCTGGATTCATTTTTCACCAAGATCTTGCAGCAGCGTTGATGATGGTTGAGTCTGACCAACCGCTGCACAAAGTCTTCTCCAGCACATCCCAAAGATTCTCAATGAGGTTAAGATCTGGACTCTGTGGTGAACTCTCTCTCAATCCATGTGTGAAAATGATGATCTCATGCTCCCTGAACTCTGAACTCTTTCACAATTCCAGCCCCATGAATCCTGACATTGTCATCTTGGAATATGGTCGTATCATCAGGGAAGAAAAAATCCAATGATGGATTAACCTGGTCTATATTCAGTATATTCAGGTAGTCAGCTGACCTCATTCTTTCAGCACATACTGTTGCTGAACCTAAACCTGCAGACCAACTGCAGCATCAACCCCACATCATTTACTCACTTACATCCAGGTGGAGACTTTTTTGTATCTTTATCTGTTTTTTAGTATAAATGTATGTACTGAATAACTCATAGTAGATATTGAATTTATATCTGCTGTTAGATGACGTTACATTTTTGCAGATTTATTATTAAGCAAGTTCATTTTTTTATAATTTATAGTAAAAAATGAATTTACTAAATATGTAAACTCAATTCAAATATGTTGAATTAAACTTGGATACATGAGGATGTGGATACATAATGATTTGTAGAATGTACTAAATAACTCATAGTGGATACATAATGATTATTATATAGAATTTGCTGAATAATTTATAGCAGGTATTAAATAATTCCCAGATTTCTATATTATATAAACCTATATTTATATAGATTTATAGCGCATGCTCAATAACTCATAGTGGATACATAACGATAATTATATCGAATTTGCTGAATAATTTATAGTATATACTGAATAACTCATAGTGGATACAGAATGATTATTATAAAGAATGTACTGAATACTTCATAGCATATATTGAATAACTCACAGATTTATATATTCTATAAATAATAATAAATCTATATTCATAGTGAATACATAATAATTTTTAAATAGAATGTCCTAAATAACTCATACTCCGAGGTGGAAAAAGTACAGAAAATTTGTAATTAATAAAAGTACCTTTACTTTGCTAAAATTCTACTCAAGTAAAAGTAAAAGTACCCATCTAAAAATCTACTCGAGTAAAAGTAAAAAAGTACTCAATATAAAATGTACTTTGAGTAAAAGTTACATAGTTACTTTTAATTATTTGATGTAAAAAAGTACAACAAACCATAAATTAAATCGTTTTAAATTACCTATTATTCCACAGTATTTGTTCAGACCCCCCATAAAACATTTTCAAGAACAAGTGGAACAGGTTTCTATGATCCATTTTTTTTTTCTTTACTGTTAAAAAGTTATGGTCGCATAGGTGACTATAAACTGTATTTTTACAGTTTTACAGGTTATTGTTATATTATAACTTGCAATTGCTATGCTTTAACTGCTATTTACATGTTTTTTTTAACATTCAAGCAGATTGTTTAATGGTAAAAATATTTATTACCACATGCTTTAGCAGGTTTGATGTGGAAGTTTTGAAAGCTGACAGCTCTGTCCGGCGGGGCACATTTTGTATTGCATGAGGACGATACTGCCTCGTTATTCCAATTGTTATTTTTTTAAATTCAGACAATTGTTTTTTTCCCAGCATTTTAGTTTTTAGTAATGGGGAGTTTTCCAATGTAGCAAAAGTACATTACTTGTGTCAGAATGTAGTTGAGTAAAAGTAAAATTACCTATTTTAGAAACTACTTTAAAAATGACAAATTACTCATAAAATCTACTCAATTACAGTAACTTGAGTAAATGTAATTCATTACTTTCCACCTCTGCTCATACTGGATACATAATGATTATTATATAGAATTTGCTGCAGAATTCATAGTAGATATTGAATAAGATGTAGAGAATACAGAACGATTATGATATAGAATGTACTGAATAATTCATAGTAGATACATAATGATAATTATATAGAATTCGCTGAATAAATTATAGTGTATTTATATATTTATAGATGCTGTTAGTCATCCCGGTCGGTAGATGTCGCTCCTCCAATCAGATCAGCGCACATCAGGTCAGCTGACTTCAGATATGATGCGTTATTTTTGCCCACCTGTTTTCGGGCATCGCGAAGCGCTCTAGAGCTGCGGTACGAGCTGGTAGCCAATCACCGCGAAGGACTTGAGCGGGGCAACCAATCCGAGCACGGACATGCTAATACTTTGAGGTAGGATCGGCCAGTCACTGCGCGGGGAGGGCGGGGCTTGGCGGAATACGGGTGTGAAGTGAATAATCAGCTGAGCCTGAGTGTATCTGGAAGCTCCAGTGTTGTGTGATTATGAATAATCCAGCTCTATAATTCAGCGCATTGAAACGATATTCACAGCCGCAGATATTAAATTACAGCTTTTATTTATATTTTATTCGCGCCGTCAACTCGTTTAGGAGCAGGTAAGTGGATTTATATGGTTTAATATGTTATGAAATGATGTTGTGGGCTAAGCTAGCTCTGCTAATACCATGTTATGTTTTTAAACTGCTGACATAACCGAGCTTAGAAAACATACAGACGAATTTCTGCAGTTTTTATACGATTGTATCGATTTATATCGTCAGAAATATGCAGGTTATTAATGTTATATATCTGTGTATGCCTGCTATGTCGTATTACAGGTCTAAGCCCATTCATAATGGCTGTTTATGGCAGTAATACTATCAAAATAAAGCGCATATTTAGGTTTAAATTAATATATTTCTATTAATTTTCTGAATCAAAGCCTTATTCATTGATTAATATGTATATAACATAACCTCTAGTAGATGCTGGTTACTAGCTGCCAGCTGTAAGCTGTTAACCAATTAATTGCTTGCTATAAAACACTTCCTATTTAAAATATATATATACATAATATATGTATATATACATATATATATACATAACCTTGTTTTAACTTTTCTTTTACAATATTCAGTTTATAGTTCCTTTGTTTTTTTCTTAAATCCTCTGAATTATTTTGTACACTGTACATATTGTGTATGTATTTTATGTCTGTTCCAATATACTTAAAAAAATTACCTTAGTGCTTTCAGTAATTCAGTTAAAAACTGAATTGAGAGACCCATATAATATACAGCTCTGGAAAAAAAATAGAAAGACCACTTCAGTTTCTGAATCAGTTTCTCTGATTTAGCTATTTATAGGTTTATGTTTGAGTAAAATGAACATTGTTGTTTTATTCTATAAACTACAGACAACATTTCTCCCAAATTCCAAATAAAAACATTGTCATTTAGAGCATTTATTTACAGAAAATGAGAAATGGCTGAAATAACAAAAAAGATGCAAAGCTGTCAGACCTCAAATAATGCAAAGAAAACAATTTTCAGATTCATAAAGTTTTAAGTGATTTGGTGAAATAACCCTGGTTGGTTTTTAATCACAGTTTTTTTCATGCATCTTGGCATCATGTTCTCCTCCATCAGTCTTACACACTGCTTTTGGATAACTTTATGCTGCTTTACACTCCTGGTGCAAAAATTCAAGCAGTTCAGTTTGGTTTGATGGCTTGTGATCATCCATCATCTTCTTGATTATATTCCAGAGGTTTTCAATTAGGTAAAATCAAAGAAACTCATAACTCCAGAGCGTTTATTTCTTTTATTGTTGATGATTATGGCTTGCATCCAATGAAAATCCAAAAATGAGTGTCTCAGAAAATTAGAATATTATATAAAACCAATTAGTACTTTTGTCACTGTGAGCAGTGTGCCAAGTCCTGCTGGAAAATGAAATCCGCATCTCCATGAAAGTTGTCAGTAGCAGAGGGAAGCATGAAGTGCTGTAAGATTTTGTGGGAAAACAAAACTGCACTGACTTTAGACTTGATAATAGAACACAGTGGATCAACACCAGCAGATGACAGACATGACTCTCCAAACCATCACTGATCATCAGTATATTTTACGTTTCATTTGTAAATCAAGGGATCAGAGTCTGGAGGAAGAGTGGAGAGAGACACAGTCCAAACTGCTCGAGGTCTAGTGTGAAGTTTCCACCAATCAGTGATGGTTTGGAGAAACATGTCATTTGCTGCTGTTGATCCACTGTGTTTTATTATCAAGTCCGTATTGAACAATATATTGAAATAATGTCTGTTTTCCAGTCTTTCCCTGCAGTCATGACGGAGTTCTGGTTGATTTCGGCTCCCGGGGAGAAAACCTGCCAGCAGACGTGGGACAAGCTCATGATGGCCACCACTCGCACCAACAACCTGTCCACCAACACCAAGTTTAACATCCCCGACCTAAAGGTAGGACCTCATTTATACTATAAAACAAATATAATAAATATATTTATTTATATAATAAATGTACTCCTTATTGTTGTATACATGCTTCATATAATGACGTGCAATGAAATAGGGACTAGTATTGGGTCCTATGACTTTTGGCACGCCATTCTATACTCTTCTTTATGTTAAACATACACACTGTTGCCCAAGCTATATACAGTTGGAATGATTGATGTACAGTACCAGTCAAAGGTTTGGACACACCTTCTCATTCAATATTTTTATTAATGCTAATGCATCATTTTGCATTAGCCGCTAACCGTGCTAACGCTAGCTCTTTCGCCATTCAGAAGCAAGTATATCAGCCTGTAGCCTGCTGCTAACCCCGACTAGCACTGCTGGAGCAGCATTAGCATTAGCCACTACCGTGCTTATCGGCCTGTAGTCTGTGTGTTTATCATAGTGGAGATGGTATACAGTGAATAGCCCTATTTGAGTACCATATTTTTCGGACAGGATTATAAGGTGCACTATAAAACAAGCTGTGTGGAACAAACTATTATCGCCCTGGCTTACCAGAGCACTTAGGGTTCCTCAATCTAGCACTCTAGGGCCGCATTAGCCGCTAACCGAGGCTAGCACTAGCAACATTAGCAGTAATGCTAATGCTGCTGCACCCAGCCTTAGTAGAAATATGGAAATCTAAGCTTACTGTAAATAAACAGAAGTGCTTTACTCACCCAAATAAACAGTTTTCAGGAGTTTTTAATATCCGTTTTGAAGAATTTACTTAGCTTAGTTTTTTTTTTTTAGAAGGAAAACTTGGTGACACCCCTGTTCCTTACTAGTGTCGCATAATGCGCCTCATAATCCGGTACTCAAATATTCACTATTCACTGTATAACTGTAACTCTACCTCTTCACTACTTTACAACTGATGCTCTCAAACACATTAAAAGGGGAAGTAATTAAAAAGAACATTTAAAATGATGAAAAAACAATGAATTTAAGGTGTTTTCACACATTTTACTGGTATTGTAATCACTGTGTACTGCGCAATTCTGGACTTCCTCTGTTTATGGAAATTCTGAATTCACGTAGTTCCTCTTATTCCAATCCTAACAAAACGGGTCTTGTGAGCATGTTTGCCTTTCAGCAGTTTCTCTTCTCCTCCATAAAGCTTAAAGTGACAGTACTTGGTCAGAGAAGACCAGTTTAATCTGGTTTAGCCTTCAAGACTTATTTAGCTAACAATTAATGTTAGCTTATACCCCATCAGTTAGCGTAGTGCTAACTGTTTGCCATCATACACGTTCAGTCTGTAATAGATTATTACATAATTATGACATATTAAGGCTGTGTTCACACTGCTCAGTCATACATAACATTTATTCTCAAAATCATTAATGCACATAAATTAGCTATAGAGTGAGCAGTATTGAGAGCACAGCAAATAGAGAGTTACTATAGCAACTCAGACAGTATGCAAATAGATTTTGTCATTAGCCAATGGAAAAGAAGCTGTTAATGGCAACAGACTAAACATTAAGCATGTTTGCAGACATGCATTACACCTTAATGCAACTTAAATTCACTGTTTTTACACTTTAACTCCAGCAAATCAAGTTGAGCTCAAGCTAACTCATTTACAACTTTTAAAGTAAAATAGATAAGCCGTAGTTATAAGAACTTCCTATCAAACAACATCAACTTATTTTATTTGAAGAAACCGATTGCCTTTAATTATTGAAGTTAAACTAACTCAAATCAAACACTTAAAACAACACTTTTTTATGAACAGCTATAATTGCAAGAAGTCAACACATAATTTTTGAGTTAGTTTGACTTTATCAGCACAAGTGATGCCAAGTTTGTGTAATATTTAAGTTATGTTAACTTAATTAGTTCAGTATGAAATGCAGTTCGGTTTTACAGTGCACTTGTAGCCCATATACAGGCCAAGGAGTGTTAAGGGGTTAGTAAATGAAATTAAACATAAAAATGAAGTGAAAGTTTTGTCTTTATCTTGGTTGTTTTTTTTCTCTTTATGTGTCCATTATGTCTCAGGTTAAGTGACCCCGATGCCCTCTCTGTTTACGCCTGACGGGGTGAGAACAGATTCGGCGCCAGCGCGAGAGCAGGAGCTCTCTGGCCTTCCTGCTCTCGCGTCGGCGCTGACCAAACATGACTCGGCTGGGTTTGCTTTGCCTCATTACTCCGGGTCCTGATCAAAGCCTGATCAAAGTGTGTGTGTGTCTGTTCGCAGGTCGGGACGTTAGATGTTTTAGTGGGTCTGTCGGATGAGCTGGCCAAGCTGAGCTCCTTTGTGGAGAGGTACGTTACCCCCCCTCTGCACCCCACCCTCCCGAACTATCCAGGAAAGCATCTCAGTGCAAACCATCACTCTTGTCAGAGCGAGTCTTTGATCCAGAGCGCAGAAGAACCCGCGGCGTCCGTGCTCTCGCCGGCTGCTCGGGCCGGTTCTGTGAATTCTGCGCAGTGTTTGCGGTGACGATGTCGTTATTTGAGACGTGAAAGAGCTTTAATCTGGGATGCTTTGCTGTGGCGCGCTGAGGAATCTCGCGCAGGCCCGTGATGACCGCCGTCCCGGGCTAAAATTAACCGTTTAGCAGTTTGGTGACACACCAGTGTCTCTTTCCACGATCGTATTTAAATCCCATGACTTATGCCTCATCCGTGCCTGCAGAGCTCTATTTATAAGAGTGTGCCACCTTAAAAGCCTCAGATACAGTCCAGCTCTTTGATAAATGTGTGATAGAACATTCCCCAACATCAGTCACTGCATGTTTTAAGGCATTTAGTTGACACTCTTATGTAGAGAGACTTAGAAGGTTACTGTATTTTTTCGCATGATAAGGTGCACTGGATTATAAGGCGCACTATCAGTGAATGAATGTCTATTTTTTGGTCTATTTTCATACATAAGGTGCACCGAATTATAAAGTGCATTATGCGACACTGGTAAGGAACAGGGGTGTCGCTATTTTTTTCTTTCTAATTCAGCTGACTTTAACCTTTTTAATTTATCTTAACTTTACAGGTCTCACCACCCAGCGGCGAGACCTGTAAAGCTAAGCTAAGTTAAGTTAAAAACATTTTTTTTTTTAAGTCAAACGAGCGCATATGTTAATCTTCACAGATTTCTGTCCTGAAAACTTTTTTTTTGGGTAGGTAAAGCACTGCTGTTTTATTTATAGTAAGTGTAGATTTCCAGATTTCTAGCCGCAGTTAGCGGCTAATGTCACACGGCAGCGCTGAGTAACTGAGTAACCCTGAGTGTTACGGATAGTCAGGGTGATATTAGCTAGCGGTTCGTATCATGTAGCTTGTTTTAACATGGTAAACACACAGACTACAGTCCAATATACTCACCTCTGAGCAGCGAAAGAGCTAGCGCTTAGTGGGTAATGCTAATACTGCTCCAGCAGTGCTAGCTGGGGTAAGCAGTAGGCTACAGACCGATAATACACACCTCTGAATACGAGTGGCTTTACTGCTCCTTAATACTGGTAGAATTCATACATAAGGAGCACTGACGATTCGGGGAAAAAATTAAAGGATTTTATGTGCACCTTATACTGAGGAAAAATACAGTATTCCAATTATAAAGATGGGCCAATGTAGTGTAGAAAGGAGTCTTGACCAAGGACTGCAGTGACTATATTAAAGCTATACAGCAGGGGTATTTAATTAGAATTCAGTATGGTCCAGTTGGACGTCAGTCCAAGGTCCGGACCGTCGCCATTTTTAACTTGTGTTAAAAATATGTATATATATATATATGAAACATCTGACCCGTGAGGTTGTTTGAACTATGATAAAAAATATATATATAATAATTATAAAATGCCTCCCTGGCCAGATTTTGTGTACCTTCCTCCGCTGTCTCTCTCTTTGTTTCGCTCAGTGTATCTTTAGTTTCCGCCCGTTCTCGTTTTTCCACCAGTTCTCCGGCTCCCTATCTCTTTATAAAGGAGTTTTTTTCCCGGCCCCGTCCCAATTCACCATCCGGGGCAGCGGTCTGCACAGATCTGATTGGCCGAGCAGAGCGATTGGTGATTTTACAGCACACGTGATTGGTCTGTGAGTTTACTGCACCGCAGAGCGCGGATACCCTAAAGACAAGAAAAATTCCGCCGCTTTAAATGAACGCTGTCTGAATTAAATCATTCTCAGTAGTTTATCAGTTTGGGTCCGCATTGGACAACGTATGGGTCCGGACCCGGACCGCAGTCCGCATATATGTGATCCCTGCTATACAGGAACGCATGCTGAATTATTCTGTAAACGTAAAGTGTTAAACAATCCAGATTATGTTTTAGATGTTAGATTTTTCTAAGCAACACATTTATCTTTGAGGACAGATCTGCACACTCTCTGTATTTTATATCTGAGTGTCTTCATGAGGTAGAGTGTGATGTGTGTGTGTGTGTGTTTGTGTGTGATGTGTGTGCTTGATGTGGTTCACAGTGTGGTGAAGAAGGTGGCGCAGTACATGGCTGACGTGCTGGAGGACAGTCGAGATAAAGTTCAGGAGAACCTGCTGGCTAACGGAGGTGAGCTGCACACATACAGTCACATATACAAATACAGTAGAAGTACTGCCAATAGAATAGGACTCTCTGTAGCAGATGAACAAACATGAACCTATTGGTATCATGGCTTTGCTGTTATAGAGAGGGGTATAAACCCCCAGTATTGCGCTTTTGAGCAGCTGTTATCATCCAGCATCCTGACCCCACTACTGCTGCCCTTGTTACTGAATACAATCAAATCCTCACAGCAATGCTCCTCCAGAATCTAGGAGAACGTCTTCTCTGGACAGTAGAGACAGTTACTTTCTAGAACCCTTGTTTTGGCAGATATGGAGGATGAAAAATCACATGGGTATAAATATATTAATAAACTAAATAAACATAAATAATTATATAGATAAATAAATTACTAAATGTAACATGTATTTATTATTTATTTATTTATACATTTATGACCATTTATGATATTGAGACCCTACATCCTCATAAGTGGACATTAAATTTCTGCTTCTCTGCACCATGATAGTAAATTATTATAATATTTTTTTAAAACGTTGAATTTGGCCTCATACAGAGATACTGCCCATAGCAACTAGTGTTCACATAACAACATTATACTCAATTAATTAAAAAAAAGATGGTGGGAATCCCAATCAAAAGTTTTTACAGCCAGTCCAAGCAGATAAATGGTCCAGGTAACAATTCTCATTAAATTTTATGTTTAAAAGTAGTTAGTTTTACTTACTGTAGAGTTGGGTCCTTCTGATCCCAAATGGCAAGGATCATTTTTAATCTTTTTACTACTGTCCCCATATAAAGACATTGTTTTTTTTGTTTTTTTTTTGCAAAATGATTTTCTCTACAAAGAAAAAGTGTAGTTTTTTTATACTTGGTAGGTCCTGCTAATCTCAAATAGCTAGGATAAATTTAAAACACACACAACAGCAAAGGTCTGGGTCTCAGGAGGATAAATTGTTTATTTATTTATACTTTTTTGGCCTCCATAGGGTGAATCAGCTTAATGTGTAATGTTTTCTAAATGATTTTTTAAATCGTTTCTCCTCTCAGTGGATCTGATCACCTACATCACGAGGTTCCAGTGGGACATGGCCAAATATCCCATCAAGCAGTCTCTGAAGAACATTTCTGAAATCATATCTAAGGTAATTTTCACATGAAAACAGTTTACACAGACTTTGCGCAATAGCAATGACTTTTATGACAACATATCAAACATGCACTGTATAATAATATTAAACACATCCAGACTATAAAGAATAACATGGAATTAATTTGTAAAAAAAAAAAGTGTTAAACAAACCAGTCAGCTTTATGAGGTAGAGTCACCTGGAATTCAGGCTTTCAGTTAACAGCTGTGCTGAACTCGCCAAGAGTTAATTGCTTGAATTTCTTGCCTTAATTTGTTTGAGAGCATCAGTTGTAAGGGGAAAGTCATTAATGATCTCAAGGTAGCTGGGACCATTCATGCCTATTTATACAACCTATACTCCTTAATAACTATTAATGTTTAAATAGAACATTTTCAATCCATACTCATCCATACCCATTATTATCCATATCAATCCATACCCATCTATACCATACCTATTAATATCAATATCAACCCATACTTCTCAATACATACCAATACCAATCCATATCCATCTATAGCATACCCATCATCCATATCAGTCCATACCTCTCAATACTGAATCAATCCATACTGATTAATATTCATATCATCGCTGTCCAATTAAAAACAAGTATCTCCAAAACAGCAATTTACAGGAGAGAGAAAAAACCTTCTAAACTTTCAATGGAACTTTCAATGTAAAAATAGTTTATTTCAGGTCATTTTAAAGTATTTCTATTAGTCCGTTTTTCAAGAAATGTTGGCACAGTGTAAGAGACAATTTGTCGGTTAAAATTATGTCTTAAACTAAAAACCAACAAAAATTGATTACATGTTTTTCATTGGACAGCGATGATATAAACCCACACCCAAATCCTTTATAGCAAAATATATCCTTTATTTTAATTAGTACTAGTAGATAAAGAGTGTGTGTGGACTATAATTGTAGATTAATAATAATAGTAGTAATAGTAATGCTAATAGTTTAGTGATAATTACTGAATAATTATAGCTCTGTTTCAGATCAGAGTAACTGTGTTGATGCTCCTGTGTCTCCCCCTGCTGTTCAACAGCAAGTAACGCAGATTGACAACGACCTGAAGGCCAGAGCATCAGCGTACAATAACCTGAAGGGGAACCTGCAGAACCTGGAGAGGAAGAACGCGTGAGTACACAGCACTGAGGATGCCTGGGGATGATTTGTTTTATAATTTAATTTATAAATTAGTTTCTGGTGGAGATTCTTCTTAGGGAGATAAGATACTCGGACACACCCATTAATACATGTGGACAAAATTGTTGGTAACCCTCGTTTAATGAAATAAAAAAAACATAATGGTCAGAGAAATAACTTGAATCTGACGAAAGTAATGATAAATAAAAATGCTATGAAAATTAACAAATGGAAATCAGATAGACTTTTTAATACACAGTCCAAACACCAAAACAATCCATCCATCCATTTTCTGTGAATCAGCTGAAAGAGTTTGTGACGTCACAATAAGAAAACCTGCATAGAGCCACCAGGCTCTGCCACTCACGTGTCAACTCCCACCGGAGCCCAATTAACTAGATCAGCTGAAGAAACATTGGCCATTTTTAGTCTGCTGGTTGAGAAGCTCAGACAGTACACAGAGCAGGATTAGTCAGCAGACTTCTTCTGAGGGAGGAATCTGTACCTGCTGTCCATGGCAATTCAGTGTCCATGGCAATTCAGCAGATAAGGGAGACGTAAGACTTTCAAATAATGCTTTTTGTGCTTCTGTCTCAGTTAAGCTTGAACTAGCTTGTTCACATTTAATGCTGGGGAGTGGCCAGCAACAGCTTATTTGCATAAAAAATGACTCATAGTTCATTTTGTAAGAGTTCTGACTTCTACAGACCAGTTAAAAACTCATAATCAACTCTTTACCTGCATTAAACAGAGACAGCTCTCTTAAAAGACTCTTTTAGACTCAATTAATCAGTCAGATTTACCCTCAAAAACAGGGACAAGAGCTTTCTTTGGATGTCAAGGATGAGATCATAGACCTGCACAAGGCTGGAATGGCTCCATGCAAAATCTCACCTCGTTGGGTATTCTTGATCATGAGGAAGATGAGAGATCAGCCTTAAACTACACAGGGGAACTTATGATTAACTCACTTAATGATCTCAAGGCAGCTGGGACCACAGTCACAAAGAAAACCATTGCTAACACATTACGCCATAATGGAGTAAAATCCTGGAGTGCCACAAGGTCCCCCTGCTCAGGAAAGCACATGTGCAGGTCTGTCTGGAGTTTGCCGATAAACACCTGGATTACTCTGAGAGTGATTGGGAGAAGATTTAGTGGTCAAATGAGACAAAAATTTAGCTCTTTGTCATTAACTCAACTACTTCACCGCATCAGTGTGAGAATGGATGGAGCCATGTACCATAAAATCCTAAGTGACAACCTTCTTCCCTCTGCAAGGTTTTTAAAAATGGGTTGTGGCTAGGTCTTCCAGCATGACAATGACCCAAAACATACAGCCAAGGCAACAAAGGAGTGGCACATAGAGAAGCACATAAAGGTCATGGAGTGGCCTGTAGCCAGTCTCCAGACCTTAGAAAACCCCATAGAAAATGTATGGATGGAGCTGAAGCTCAGATTTGCCAAGGGACAGCCTTGAAAATCTTAATGATTTAAATTTAGATTTATTGATCTGCAAAGAGGAGTGGACCAAAATTCCTTCTGACATGTGCTCAAACCTCATCATCAACTACAATACTTGGTATTTGTCTTGTTTTCCAGAGAAATAAAACATTTTTTCTCTATACAAAATGCAAGTACATGTATATAATTCATACAATATGATTTTCTGTATTTTATGATTTATATGATTAGATTATAAAATCACTTTAAATAAACACTGATATTCATGCTGTGTTTTTTAATTTATACCATAATGTACACCAGGGGGAGCCTGCTGACCCGGAGTCTCGCGGACATTGTGAAGAAGGAGGACTTTGTGCTGGACTCTGAGTACCTCATTACTCTGCTGGTGGTGGTTCCAAAGTATGTGATTTGATTTAGTTACCAGTTTCTGGTTATAGAAGTTCTCTACGTTCTCTAAGACTAACGTTAGATGTGTTTCCCTCACCAGAACAAATTATGCAGACTGGCAGAAGACGTACGAGACTCTTGCAGAAATGGTCGTACCACGATCCACAAAGTAAGAGCTGCAGCACTCCGTTTCATCAGTGAGAGTATCTACCTGTAATTAACTCTATGTAACATTAGAATACTAAACCCAAATAAACAAAGTCAGTGATCAGTGAGAATATCTACCTGTAATTAACTCTATGTAACATTAGAATACTAAACACAAATAAACATTAATAAAGTCAGTGATCAGTGAGAGTATCTACCTGTAATTAACTCTATATAACATTAGAATACTAAACACAAATAAACATTAATAAAGTGAGTGTTCAGTAAGTGTTTTAGTATTAGGGCTATCAAATAAACTCTAACATTTAGCTGAATTGTACAAAAAGTGGTGAATCATTTTAAACTTTTATTTCTAACCACCTTCTAAGAGCCTGTAAATTATTTTTTTTTATTTATTTTACATTTTTATTTATTTATTTTTTATTTCTTAATTGTATTTATGTTCTGTCTTACTGTCTATTTTATCTTTAATTTTCTAACTTTCTTTATAATTTTAGTGTTATTCTATTATTCTCTATTTGTGTTTATATTTTACTTTTGTTTTATTCTTATTTATATCTTCATCATATTAATTATTTATCTCTTTATTTAACTGCTTTAAATTTTGAACTGTCGACTTTTTATCCTTTTATTCAAAATTATTTTATTTATTATACATCTAAATTAAATATTATATAGTTTGTATATAGTTTGTTTTTCTAATAATTTTGCAATTTATTAATTTTTTTTAGTAGTGAAGTTCCTTGTTTTAGCTAAACCTGATTAAATACTTGATTTTAATTAAAATGTATTTTTTTCAGTCCCTTTAAGTTTTAAATGCTCTTGCTGCACTGATGGTGAAAATGAGGGTTATCCTCAATGTGTTCCCAAGAGAAGATAAAGGTTAATTGATATATTAATTGATTGATCCTGTAAACTGGACTACTGAACTAACCCTCAGTCCCGTGTCCCTGCAGTCTGCTGTTTGAGGATCAGGACAGTGGGCTGTTCAGCGTGACGCTGTTCCGCAAGGCCATCGATGACTTTAAACACAAGGCCAGAGAGAACAAGTAAGAGTTATAAAGGGCTTTTACTGTAATTAACCCTGTAACATTAACTCCCTCATTAATGAGCTGCTAATCAGAAGCGTGCTCTGTTTATCTGCAGGTTCACAGTGCGAGATTTCCAGTATAACGAGGAGGAGATGAAGGCTGATAAGGAGGAGATGACGAGGCTCTCCACTGATAAGAAGAAGCAGTTTGTACGTCCAACTTTCTCTTACACAAAGTCTCCAAAAGTCTGCTCTGTGTAATCAACCACTATATGCTCTACCTTACACCCCACCTTCCACCTGCATCATTTAAATAGCAACAGTTTCTGAGTATTTGAGTATTGCTATCTTGGCAGTGGAAAACACAGGTGCTCCACTGACTGAATACAACCTAGACAGATGTTCATTGAAACAATAAACAGAATACTACCATATTCGCACTTTAAGTTGCACTTAAAATCCTTTAATTTTCCCCAAAATCATCAGAGCTCCTTATAATCTGGTGCTCCTTATGTATGAATTCTATCAGTCAGGTATTAAGGAGCAGTAAAGTCACTCTGCTGAAGTACAGAGTTATACAGGAGTTTCAGTTTAGTTCTCCAGCAGCATTAGCATTAGATGCTAACTGTGCTAAGCGCTAACTCTTTCACAGTTCAGAAGTGAGTATATCAGCCTGTATAGCTCACCCTGGCTAGCACTGCTGGAGCAGTATTAGCATTAGCCGCTAACCGCACTAGCACTTTCTCTGTACAGAGGTGAGTATAACAAACTGTAGTTTGCGTGTTTACCATGTTAAAACAAGGTATATGGAATAAACCGCTAGCTAATAGCGCCCTGGCTTACCAGAATACACAGGGTTCCTCAGTTTAACACTGTTGGGCAGCATTAGCCGCTAATGCTAATGCTAATGCTGCTGCACCAAGCCTTAGTGAAAATCTGTCACATAATGCATACGGCAACTGTTTTTGCAATGCTAGTTGATAGAAACTAGTTGTAAGAAAATAACAATAAACTATGGTAATATAGTGATTTATTGTCATTTAAAAAAAGGAAATTACTCAAATTTGGTTGTTTCTTTAGTCACTTCTGCCACCATATTGCCAGTGATTCTCACAGTCCTCTGTTTTGAGTGAGCTTAAGTTTGAAGGGTCATTTAGCCCTAACAGTTTCCCTAACCTACCCCTTCAGCCCAACAAGAATCAGGCTAAAGCGCTAAAGACAAGGAGTGAAATGAAATTGAGCCCAAGACATTTCCTTAAAAACCCTTATTCTCATCATACTGTAATTATTATTAATTAATTCCTGTCTGCTGTGTCTGGTTTCCACAGGGTCCTCTGGTACGATGGCTGAAAGTCAACTTCAGTGAGGCCTTCATCGCCTGGATCCACATTAAGGCTCTGAGGGTGTTTGTGGAGTCTGTATTAAGGTACGTTAGGTTATGTTCAGAATTTTCACTCGGTTGTTTCCCCAAATTTAGAACTTTCCAATTCTCACTTACAATTCCATTCTTTGAGAGCCTAGAATTTCCCCATCACACAATACGTCCAGTAGTGCCGACTTTACATCATACGATTTTAAGCGATTTCTCTGTCGCTGAGTCCGAATAAAATCATGAGAGTCTTGCTAGAGTGGAGTTGTGGTCACGTAATCTGGATGGTTCAGTGTAACGTAGTAACAATTGAAGGTTTTAGAGAGTCTTTAGAAAGTCTTGAGACTTGTCTCACGCAAATAGTGACGTGAACAATGTCAACAACCAATAGGAGAAGAGCTACGGGAAGCCGCAAGGCAAGAATATTTTAAGTGACTTTACGAACAAATTGAAAAAGATCACATTTAGCAGTAATGCTGGGCGGTATGACCAAAAATGTATGTGACAGTATTTTTTAAAAATTCTGACGGTTTTATAGCATATCACTGTATTTTTATTTTATCTTATTTACTTATTTATTTATTTATTTATTTGCATGCCTGGGCTTTTATATATATGTTGACTATATGGTGACTTACTTTATTGTTTGGAGTACATATAATATAAAACTCTTTAAAAAAGAGTTTAAAGAGTCTTAAAAAAGTTAAATTGAGGAATTGAAATTTAATTTGATTACAATTGGATTTACTTTGTCCCACAAAATATATACACAATATATAAAGAAATCAGACTTCAGAAAAACAGCTGAAGAATGTAAAAAAAAACAGACTTTGTAAAAGAGATACGCCAACAACTTTAACATGGCTTCCTTTTTTAAACTAAATGTTTTAAATAGTTTCATTATTTCATTTACATAGTTTTTAACACTATAACTGTACCTAAAATACTCAATGTTTAAGTATTCAAAAGAGATAAAAATTCTATTGCACAAGTCAGACACAAGTTTAATATCAATTTACAATGTTTTTCTAAAGACATTTAGATATATATTTTTTCATTTTGATATATACATTGTTTGTAACTTAACAAATATTTATCCACAATAATAATAATAATAATAATAATAAGCTTTATTTATATAGCACCTTTCATACATTAAAATGCAGCTCAAAGTGCTGTACATAGAAAAAGGCAATGAAAACACTAATAAAAAAGGAAAAATGGAGAGAAAAAAAAACTGTAAAATGAAAAATAAAAAGGAACATTCAAATAAGATGTAATAGAAAACAATATAATATAAAATAAAACTTATAAAACTGTAAAAGGACGATAATAATAATAATAATAATACAATAAAAATTACAAAAGATTAAAAAAGACAAGAAGCATGATGGGAAATAATCTCAGAAAGAATCTAGTTGCAGTCTTGCAAATAGTGACTCTGAAAGATCCCCAGTCTTTGTAAAATCTGTGACTGAATGATCTGTGGTTTGTGATTAGATGTGAAAGGGTGTCAAACTTTAAAAATCTAAATCCTGTAGTGTATGAACAGCATAACATGCATGAAGCTCCACTGCATCTTCTCAAACTGCTGCTAAACTCAACACGCTGTTGAGCTTGAAATGTTAAGACCCTTAGGCTTGGCTTAGGCCACAACTTTACTGGAGAACTGAATGTGGATAATAATGATAAAAATTGAAAAGTGTCTTAACAGTAGGGGTGTCACGATTCTCTAAATCCTCAATTCGATTTTATTTCTGATTTTAGGGTCACGATTCGATTCGATTCTCGATTTTCTTTTTCCTTTTTTTTTCATCAGAGAGGCCTATGCCAGTTTAAGATTAGTCTATGGTCAGTCATTGGTTTGATTCATCAAATTCACAATATCTTATTTCAAAAGGTGGACTTGATATAAGTGATGCAAAGTGATACAAGTGATCTGTAATACACCACATTAGGCACTAATGGTCAAATTTAAATAATTTATTTAAGATATATATAATGCCATCTAGTGGCTTTTTTTGGTAGCAGCAGTGTGCACTATTAAAACAGCAATGTGCAACATAACAAAATAAATAAAAAAAATACAGGAACAGTCATGTACAAAATAATAAAACAGTTAGAGCCTTAACAAACTGAACTCTCTCCTACTATAGCAGTTAAACATGAAAAATAAGACTCGGTCCTTGGCAATGACAAGTTTTTTTCTTTAAAAAAGATATATTAAGAAAAGGCTGCTCTTTGAGCTACATTGTGCTGCGCCATTTGTGGGAGGGATCGTCAATCCTCTTTTTGACTTCGACGCTCGAGACCATGACATAATTTCGATCGATTTTGATAAAATATCGAAATTGTGACACCCCTACTTAACAGTGTCTTTTTTTTTTTTTTTTTTTTAACCTGTACAGGTATGGCCTACCTGTGAACTTCCAGGCGATGCTGCTGCAGCCCAATAAGAAGAACATGAAGAAGCTGAGAGAAGTGCTGTATGACCTTTATAAACACCTGGACAGCAGCGCCGCTGCCATCATTGACGTAAGTTCATTTGACGTAGCCCTTTTACCAATTAAAACTTTTTACATCAGTACCTGGAGGAGAGCGGTACCGGACTTTACCTGGACTTTACCATGCCAACCTGCTTAGTGCTAACTCCAGGTGATGTCTGGTAAAACTTATAAGTTATATGAACCTTTTTGTTCACACATATAGGTCCTATTCACACACAATCTCAGGATAAAGTCCAGGTAATGTTTGTCCAGCTATTGTATATACTGTGTGTAATATATATATATATATATATATATATATATATATATATATATATATATATATATATATATATATATATATTGTATAAAGAAAAAGAAAAAAATATATAAAAAACTGAAAGGAAAAAAAAGTTAATTGAAACTAATAAAAACGGTAATTAAAAGGAGGAAAACTATATCTAACTGGAACTGTGAAAATGCTTGAAATTCTAGCTACATTTACTTTACAATAAATAACTATCTGACTAAATAAGTTTGCTTAAAGACAAAATTGCAGAGAGTAAAATATAAAAGGCTTTAATTTTTTTCTCCTTTTGCAATTACCAAACACAATTCTGATTATATTCACATAAACATAATACCATCTCTTGCAGTGTGACAAAAAGCAAATCAATAATGTTGAATATATGTATGTATGAATGTTCTCAACTCATCCCCAAATTTGACATATTACAGTAACTTCTCAATCAAATGTATAGGGTAAACATGGTGAAGAACATTGGTATTTAAACTGTGTGAAACTGACACCAATAAATCCATAATTCCTGCTATTTACTATATATAGCTTTTTACTCAGTATAGCAACATACTCAGTAGCATAGTTGCTGTGATGTGTGGAGAGTAGTTTTGCAATATATTGATTATCGCTGAATCGCCGTTTTGAGATATCACCATTATCATTAATTTACTACAGCTGAAAGGTGCTGGAAAAACCTGAAAATGGGCCTTAAAAGTGCTTGAATTTTACCTTGTAAAAAACGTGTATGAACCCTGTTTACAGTCACCACATGAACTACAGTTTCTTTTGTTAAGGTTTTCAATACTTAATACTTTTGTTAAATCCTGCACCTCACTAATAACCCAAAGTATAAAAAAACTGAAACTAGTACTTGAACTAATGAAAACTAAACTAAAAGTAAGGATTAAAAAAAGAGTAACTTGTTATTCTGCCCTCAACATACTCCTTCTTAAGGCAGATAGAAAACTCTTTTTCCATGCAGTTGTGAAAGTTGAATAAAGGTTTTATTATTACGATCTATTCAGTATATAAACTGGACAGGAAACAGTAAAACTGAAACAAACAAACAAAGAGGAAAATCGTGCGTAGTTTGACATGCTGGACAACTTTTTACAATTTTACAAAATTAAACTAAAACGTAGAAGTCATGTATCAAAATAAATATATATACAATGTTTCTACTTGTGTTTGCAAGAGAGGATGGATCTTGGTGCAATAACCATGGCACCCATATGTGCACCATCCTTTTAAAGGAGCAATTACATACGATTTCATTTTCCAGCAGGACTTGGCACACTGCCCACACTGTTAAAAATACCAATTGGTCTTATATTATATTCTAATTTTCTGAGACACTGATTTATTTATTTTTTAATTGGCTGTAAGCCATAATCATCAAGGCATTGAAGGCATTGCCCCTGCCTTTGTTGCTCATGGTGGGTACATCACTGTGTAGTTTATGTTAAGTTTTATCTTTTTGTCTTCTCCAGCAATCTGCTATGGACATTCCTGGTCTGAACCTGAGCCAACAGGAGTATTACCCCTACGTGTACTACAAGATCGACTGCAACCTGCTGGACTATAAATAGTGCAGCGCTACTGGACCATCAGAGCCTCCTTTTCCTTTTGGGTTTCGTATTCGTGAATAATAATTTGTGAATGAGCTGAGAATTCACACACACATATATATAAATATATAAATATATATATGTATATGTATAAATATATATACATATATATGTACATATATATGTATATATATATATACATACATGTATATGTATATACATATGTGTATATATATATATATATATATATATATATATATATATATATATATATATATATATATATATATATATATATATATATATATATGCCCTACCACCAGCTCTCCCTCTCTCTCTTTCTAGCTATCGCGCTCTCTCTCTCGCATGCTCCTTCCTGTATTGCCGAGTCAGTGAAGGTGGCGAGTGTCTGTCATGCTGTTTCCATCATGTTTACAGGGTTTTTTTCGTTTGTTTTTTTTAAAGGGTCTTCAGTGTATTTATCAGTGTGTGTGTGTGTGTGTGTGTAAGTGAATGAGTTGGGTATATTTAAACAGATTTAAACGGTCGCAGTTCTGCATCTGAGGTCATTCCACTGTTGCTTTTGTGCATTGTGCTAGTTAGTTATTACATCTGCTGAGAATATTATTATTATTATATTATTATTATTAATAACAATAATTGCTATTTTGTTGTGTGAGGACGCTGGTGTCTTTACCCTTCTCTGTGTTATAACAACTGTGGTCCATATCATGGAACAAATTGTATTTAAAAAAATAATAATAATAATAAGTCAACATACGTGTTCTGTACATTTGGTGTTAAATGAAATATATACATATATATAAAAATGTATGAGTGGGAAACAGTGTCTGCCATTGAATCTGAATATAAAACCAATAATATGATACAAAATATTGAGTCGCTGTATGTCTTTCTTTAGCTAAGAAAAAAAAAAATTAAGTTGTTGTAATTCACACCAGAGCGCCCCCAAAGAACATTCAATTAATGCTTTACTATCTTAATCAGTGTACACATGCTATGGTATCATTTTTTTTTATTTTCTACATTTTTGCTTAGTTTGCTTATTTTCACTAATCGTACCCTGTTATGTACTGGGTTTGGTTGTGTAACTTAATGAGTTGTTTGCTTCTTCGGACAGACTATATATATTATACTTAAGAACATAAAAGTATGTTCAAGTTTGGTAAAGAAAACTAAAAGTGCATTTTCCATTTAATATACTTATTTTATATTTTATATGAAAATACACACTAAATATACTATCTTTGCATTTCCAAAAAATAAAGCAATATGCTTTACATGATATTGTGCTGATAGAAAATATATATAGTGGCATTAAATACTAATTATTTTCAAACATTTTCTTTTCCGATAAAGATGGTCACAAACTAATTTCAACTATTAACTCATCTCTGTCAAACATTGATTACTGGTTTATCCCTTAATGTAAATAAAAGTTTGTATATGCCTTCCACCAATATCCAGGTAATATAATAAATCACGTTTGTTGTACAAAATTTTTAGGTATACTCATTGATGACAAATTATGCTGGAAAGAACATATTTCAATGATTTCTAATAAAATATCTAAGAATGTTGGTGTCATTAGAAGAATAAAATATATTTTACCATATAAAATTCTTCTTATGCACTTATTTATCCATATCTCTCTTACTGTAATATAATTTGGGCTAGCACTTACAAAAGTAGTATCAACTGTTTACATATTCTTCAGAAGTGATTTGTTAGAATGGTCACTGTTTGTTTTTTTTTCTCAATCTTTTTTCTTTTTTCTGTGTTTCTCTTATAATTTCCTTGGAGGGAAAGTACTTTGTACAAGCCTCTTTGGCAAAATTTTAGCAAAAAAATAAAGCTGATTTCATAGGGCGCTACTATCCTATTCCTCTGGTTCACCTCCTTCTGCATTGCTGTCCATCTGCTGGTCCTCAGTGGCCTGCACCACTCCTTAGAGAAGGTTGAAAATGTTCGGCCTGCTGTCGTAGGCCTGTTATCTGTTGATACAGCTCGGCTAGCTCTGCTGCAGCCCAAATATGGCGTTGAAAAAGGTCGAGGATCACTACAAATAGTCCGTCCCCATGTGAATGTATTAAATTCCTTATCTCATCTATGAGGTCTACTGCGCCTGTTCTTCTTCTACGTCGTCGAAAATGTTCAATCATCCCTAATGGGTGTCCTGCGACCTCAAATTGACGTAAAAATTGTTGCATTCTCCTCATTGGATCTGGTGGGATCCTTATAGGGTTTCGTAAATGCGGCGGCCGGCTTGTGTCATAGCGTCTGATACGCCTTGGAGCCGGCCCAGCCGCAGCTGGGAGATTAAATTGAGCCTGGAGACGTTCGAGTCTAGTTACTATGTAAGCTGCCGAAGCAATACGATGGCGAAAACGCAGGATTATCTGAAATGGTTCCAAAATTAAAGCTGGAGGTTGAAAATGTTCAGCCATGATTCTCAAAAACACTGACTGCTTCAGGTCGGGCCGCTTTATACCTTGGCGCAGCGATGACGTCACGGCCGGCGGTCCGCGCGCTGTGTTCGTGGACACGCCCCTTTTTGATCGGCGCATTAGGATTCGGCTGCTGCACGCGCGCTCTCCTCACGTTAGACTAATAAGAATGAAAAGAGACTGGTAGAGACAGAAGTCAGCGCGTGCGTACATATGCAAGCTTTAAATGCCTTCATCTGCCTACAGGTCAAAAGTTAATTTCTCCATTCCACCTTAAATGGTGCAGAAGGTACATGGCGCCTATGTTATTTAAGCTGAATTGACAGTCTACCTTAAACAATACAGGCGTCATATGCCTGCTGCACCATTTAAGGTGGAACAAAAAAAACAACTTTTTTTTAGCTAACCCAAAACGAAACCACTTAGTTACTTGGCTGATTAATGCATTTACAACATGCATTTGTACGTTATTATTATTATTATTTTAATTAGTATTATTTATTTTTATTCTTATTTTGTAGATATTTCTCTAGGCGATTTTTTCCCTTCCACCTTAAATGGTGCAGCAGGTACATGGCGCGTATGTTAGTAAGATGAATTGACAGTCCACCTTAAACAATACACGCGCCATATGCCTGCTGCACTTTTTTAGCTAACCCAAATAGTTACTGCCATTAAGGCATTTAAATATCGTTCGTATTTTTAAATATTAAATATATTTGTTCGTTATTTTTATCCATTTATTTATATATATTTGTGAATATTTCGCTTGGCGATTTTCTTTCGTTCCACCTTAAATGGTGCAGCAAGTCTATGGCGCCTGTATTGTTTAAGGTGGAATTTCATTTGCGCCATGGAAAAACAAAAACAAAATCAGCCAAGCGAAACAAACTGCAAAAAAGAAATAAAATAAATAACGTACAAAAGCAAGCCTAAATTAGAGGGGTTTAACTTTAGATTAGATTTTAAAAAAAGTATGTATATTTTTCGTTCCACCTTAAATGGAGCAGCAGGTCTATAGCCCTTGCATTGTTTAAGGTGGGATGTTATTTCTGCGTCTTGGTGAAAAAAGTCGACAAATAAATAAATAAGAACACTAAAAATAATATTGTACAAATGTAAGCCTTAAGTGCCTTCTTCTGACAGTAACTAAGTGGTCTAATCTTAGATTTGCTAAAAAAAAAAAAGTGTTTTTTATTTTTTTTATTCCACCTTAAATGTATATGGCGAATGTATTGTTTAAGGTGGAATGTTTTTTTCAGCGTCCTCTTATAGCTAGAAAATAGCCAAAAACCGTATTAAAAAATGTTAAGTTATTTGGGCCATCATTTGGTGCAACTTGCAACTACTACACGCTATATTAATAATCCCTATGTTAGCGTATATATTGATTTTTACAGAAAAAAAGATTAATTTGTGTAATAATATGAAAACTCTAGTTTGTGTAAAGCATATTAGTAATTGTGTTTACTATATAGTGCATTATTAACATTATAGTTTTATTCTTAAGGGATGTTCACCCAGAGATGGCAGCAATAACGCCAATTCAATACAAACAATTCACCAAGTTTTCAAAATACACTGTTTGTGTGTTTTCTTTTTTAAAATGTAAATCAAAAAGTATGTTATGCAAGGCTGTTATATGTTATTATTACACGTGGGAGTGTCTTCTATTATAGTTTTGTAATTTTAAGCGAATAAATATTTGCCTCTGTTGTGAGAGAGATACAGTATTTTGGTGGTTGACATATTTGGCTAAAAAATGTATATATATACATTTATATATATATATATATATATTTAACAGATATATATATATATATAAAATTAAAAATGAGTATAATGTGATAATGTAAGTCAATTTATCCTGATTATTTATCATTACTATATAAAAGTATAGCATTGTTCACATGCAAATATGTTACCTGCATATTTTTTACTATCTACACACAGATAAAGACGTTTAATCTAATTATTTCAATATACTTTCAATTATTTTGGGAATAACTTTTTATAAAAGTACCAAAGTTCTTTTAACCTTTGCTGGCACTATTCCTTATATGTCACATTGAAGAGTTTTTATTATTCTGAATGTCACGCCATATGACGAATCACACCACACAACAATCTATATGCATAAATCTGTGTTAGCTGCATTTAGCAAACAGACAAACTTGGTTTGTTTAGTAACTGAAATCAATTTCAGTTACAGCAGAATCACAAAATTGCTGAAGAACAAGTAAATTCTACTCAGCATAGTGAAGAAAGTTTATTAAGACATTAATAATCCACTTACTGTATGTATTAGATTTTGCACTTTTTTTTATCTGTTAAATGCTAGCTACAGACATTCCAATAATCTTTATTAAATCATTGAACCTTTTTATATTTAATGGATTATTTCTTTTATTTTAATTATTATTATTAATATAATAAAAATAATTATTTCTAGAACGAAAAAAAAACAATGCACAATCAGAAAGCTGTGGATGTATTGTTAAAAACAGTGTGCCAGTAAACATGGTCACATTTGGCTTCTACTTAAAGAAACAAACAGAAGAACCATGTATTTATAATATGTATTTATTGGATGTTCAGGTGTGCTACAGTGAACTGACTCTGGGTCAGATTGAACTTTTCCTTTGGGTTCAGCAGTAACTGAGTAAGTAATTGAATCTGCATGAATGAGTGAGTGTTGCTGTATAAATATTATATTTGTGAATAATATAGTATCAAAATTTGTTAAACTAATGAAATATTTTAAACACTTAACTATTAGCTATAACATACGTATTTAAGAGCATTATTCATGTATTTCAATGCAGTTTATATCATATAGTGTGACAAAATAGCCATATGGTGTAACAAGAAAACCCGGTCAGGATACTGTGATATAGAACATGCACAGCAGTGTAGTGAATGCAGAACACTTTATTTAAACATATATATTTTCCACTTCTGACAAAATCAAAATTCAAAAACAAAAATTACATTCATTTTCTGTCACTTCGTAAAAAAAAAATCACATACAATTCTTAAACCATTATTCTAAAACACAAAAACAGAACATATTTAAATATGTAAAATAGTGCTGTGCTTGTAGAATAAGCTTTTACATTCACACAGCCTTTTTCTCTGTGTTGTAGCTCTGGTTATGTTGCACTTTCACCTCAGGACGTTTTTAACATCTTGGACTGTAGTTCTGGAAACTGATTTATCACTTGATCTGTGGGGTAAAAAAAAAATCACAATTACTGTTTTAAATTAACACAGAAATAAATACTACTGCAGAATTAGGTCTACCCCCCCCCCCCCCCATGTTTAAGAGCTTTAAAATATGCTAACCATTTGATGCTAACTAGTTCTTAGATTAAAGCTTGGTTGTATTAAGCTAGGCGGATACACTGTATCTCCAAAATAAAAGTCTCCACCAAATATTAGCGTGTGGGACCTTTTTTTTTATTGGTGGCGACTTTATTGTGTATAATATATATATATAAACATTTCTAAAAACCCATGCAATGTAAGTGTATGTATTTTTTTCACAGGGTTTTCTTAAATAATTACAGGATCAAAAAATGTACATATAAAATACATCTAGTTTACTTTTAGTTTAATGTAATTCAATATACTTCTAAAATACTTATTTCCAAATACACTTTTGTATATTTTTAGCAAAGTGTGTTAAAAACAGCTGTTACAGTAGTTCACTTAAAGTACAATGTATCATTAAATTTTTTTTAGAAAGTAAATTAAATTACTACTACTAATTAAAATAAATGTTAAGTAAATTGGTAACATGCTTAACAAATTTTGTACAGTACATTAAAGTATATTTATACCCGACGAAGTAAAGAAGTATACCAGAAGTGTGCTACTTACAAAAGACAGGAACAAGAAGTATGTATATTTGTACTCTAATGTAAATAGATCACATATATTTAACATCAATTCTTAATACATGTACTCTAATATACCTGGTGTATAATAAATATTGATGCAGTTGTAATAATCATTATTAAATATATTCTAATTTTACTGTAAGCATATTTAGAATATAGGGTTGCATACATTTAGAAGCAGTGATGGGAGTAACGGCGTTGAAATAAATGGCGTTACTAACGCTGTTACTTTTTTTCAGTAACGAGTAATTTAACTAATTACTGTGACTGTAACTATAACGCCGTTACCATTTCCCACACGCCGTGCATACAGACAAAGGGCCCTATCATACACCCCGCGCAAGGCGTGTAGCGTGGCGCGTTGCCACCCGTCAACAGTCTATTTTTACGTCTTGCACGCATCCTTAAAATAGCGTTGGACTTTTGGAATATATTAACGCAGATGGCCGTGGTGGTCTGGAAATGATGTGTGTTCAGGTAAATTTCTGGCGTGTTTCTATCTTGGCGACGGAAAAAAGCTTTGCGCGATTGATCACCCTGCGCCCTGCACTCCAAAATACCCCATACCATCACTTCTTTACCACATAAAAATAAATCTCACCCAGAGCCTTCAGCTATCAACTATAAAAATAAAATATACTTTAAAATCTGCACAGTAACTATAAATTATTATTAGTTATAGTTATTTCTGTCAGTTATAAGGATTTATATTTATGTTTAGTACACAGACTAAATAACTTAATAAAGCAGACAGGCATTCTGCTGTTTAAGAATTTCAACAGATGCTTTTTCTCACTCAAATGCTGGAGTTTTTGAAATGGAAAATTAAAAGAGAAAAGAACTTTGACTAAACATAAATTTATTTTATTTAACTTTGCTATAATTTAACTGAATTTCACTTTTATATCCGAAAAATAAAGCACATTGTCGGCGTCTGGTGCTGCCCGTCAATTATATAAAACTTAAAACATTTGAAATACACAGAAATATAAAGCTATACGTTAGAATTAATTTTTTATCACCAGGGCAAATTTATTAAAATATTAAATATATTAATTCATGAATTAAAATCTTGTCCAGCGCTCTAAAATGTCGCCAGGCACACCAAGTGGAACTTGGCGCAGCGCAGGCAGCATTGCACGCAGAATAACATCTGTCTTCTAAAAAAAAAAAATAATAATTTAAAAAACGGACACGCACAAGTGTAGTAAAATTAATGTTATTAAACTTACTAAAGCCAACAAATGTACTGATAATTAATCAAGAGAAATCAGACAAAATGCGCTGCGCCTCTCTCTCTCTCTCTTTTTGTTTATTGCTTTATTGTTGACGTGGGATTTTTAAAAGCTTTATTGTTGACGTGGGATTTTTAAAAGCTTTACTGTTGACGTGGGATTTTTAAAAGCTTTACTGTTGACGTGGGATTTTTAAAAGCTTTACTGTTGATGTGGGATTTTTAAAAGCTTTATTGTTGATGTGGGATTTTTAAAAGCTTTATTGTTGACGTGGGATTTTTAGAAGCTTTATTGTTGACGTGGGATTTTTAAAAGCTTTATTGTTGACGTGGGATTTTTAAAAGCTTTACTGTTGATGTGGGATTTTTAAAAGCTTTACTGTTGATGTGGGATTTTTAAAAGCTTTATCGTTGACGTGGGATTTTTAGAAGCTTTATCGTTGACGTGGGATTTTTAGAAGCTTTATCGTTGACGTGGGATTTTTAAAAGCTTTATTGTTGACGTGGGATTTTTAAAAGCTTTATCGTTGACATGGGATTTTTAGAAGCTTTATTGTTGACGTGGGATTTTTAAAAGCTTTACTGTTGATGTGGGATTTTTAAAAGCTTTACTGTTGATCTGGGATTTTTAAAAGCTTTACTGTTGATCTGGGATTTGAAGCGTCTCAGAGTTACAGTGAGCTTCAGGTCTGTTATTAAAAGATACTGAAGATTTAAAGCTTCCAGTCATTTTCAGCACAATTCTAAGGAAAGTCTTAAAGTTACATAAGTAGTGTTGCACTCCTCAGTAAGGAGATTAGCTATTGGCTGTTCTAAAAGTTGCTAAATGACATCATTGCCTAATTTCCATAATACATGTTTTTGAAGCTGTAAAGGATTAACCTTGTGGGAGAGAACAAAAGTGAGTAAAAACCACCATAAATATGTTTGAAATGTTACAAATGAACAAATTCTGTTGTTTTTTACATAGGCAGTCACTTCTCTAAATAATTCCATTTTTATGTAAATTACATGACTACGTTTTTTTCCTTGTTGTTAAATGTTATTATAAGAGCAGCAGTTAGTCAGAACTTTTATTCTACATTTTTTTCCACAGTTTTCTTAAGTTTTCTTTATTTTCAAACCTATTGTAGACAAATTGTTGAATAATGAGCTACAGCTAGTCAAATTCAGTGATTTTTGTTTCACACTGAAGACGCAGTTATATTTATATTCCTGATCTGTAAATAGGGGGCGGGGTCAGTCAGCGGCGGCTTTGGGCATGCTCAGATTTAGTGTGTTGGTGGAGCGGTGTGGGTGTGGTCTGACTGTGAGAGACGGCACTGTGAGTGTTGTGGGCGGGGCTCACGCTGAGGACAGTAACTGAAGAGCATGTGTTTATCTCAGAGTCTCTAAAAGTCTCCAATAACTCCACAAAAACTCGCTAGATTTGTTGCCAATTTTTTTTTACTAAAAAAGTCTCTAGAGGGTCTGAAAAGTCTCTAAATATAAGTCGGCAACACTGTAGATACGGCCTTATTTACCCATCACTAAATAGAAGCCTAGAACTGGACAGTAAGGGTAAAGTCTGAAGTATTTACCTGTGTGAAAGTGTCTCTACAGGTGTGAAGATGCTGCTGATTGGCTCCTCTTCTAGGAGGCGTCAGGATCCACGGTGAACCTCTGGGAGGGAGGGGGATCTCACTGCTAAAGCCTGTAAAAAGAAGAAAAAAGCTTCATTAAAGGCGAGAAAAGCTGTTTTTAGTTCAATAAATACTTTACGCAGAACAATCTGGAGCATCACCCAATACAGTATTTAGGAGTCTCTGAAATGTTGCAGGTGCATTTTTTTTTTAAATCAAACCACTTTCTATTACACTTAAAGGTTTCTCTTTAATCATAAGTAACAGAATAAGAGAGTTATGTCTAAGCTCACTAGCAGACTCAGAGCCTTATTTTTTTTATATAATTATATTTAATCAAAGGATTATTCCCCTCCCTGAATGCAGGCAACTACATAAAGCAAAATACAATAGTATATCAAAGTGTTCATTTTGACAGGTGATTTTGATACAGTTTTAGTCCTAGCCTTTTGACTAAAACGTGAAATAGTTTGTTACATTTTAGTCTATTGGATATTATTAGTTTTAGTCAAGTTTTAGTCTAATCATTTTTGGTCATATAAAAAGTATGTATTACATATGTTTTATGTTTTTTTGTGTAACATTTAAATATTTTAACCTGTAATGGAGGTGGGACGAATAAAGTCAAGTTTCTGAAATTATCCACTTCTACTGCAGTACAGATTTATACTAACATTACCGGCTTTCAGTAGACTAGACTTACATTACTTAACAAGTGTATTTAAAACACATCCAGTTTAGTAACAGCAATGTTTAGCTCGTTTAAATACAGCTACACAGATTATATAATCTTTTGTATTTAGTAAAATATCCAGCACAACAGACTCTCTATCTGTTAAAAACTAAAAACACAAAGACAGAGGATAATTCTGCCCTCAGGGTTTTCTAACAGAAACAGTGAGGACTAGAAAAAAGACGGAAAATGCTGCTTTTCTGTGTGTTTATATACTAACCCATCACTCGGGCTGAAGTTAACGTTAATTTACACGAAACGTGCATTAACACGGCTAATGTGCGTTAGCCTTTAGTTTATTAGAATGTAAAAAGCAGTGGAGGCTGTATGAATTGTGTCTCGTGGCTCGAGAAAGAGGGATGTTTGTGCCTAATATAACTGAAACACCTTAGCTAATGATGACAGGTTGCACAGATCCCTTTTAAACCTTAAACATCGCTAACTCCGAACCAGAGACGTATGAGACAAGCTAACCTAACCAAGCAAACAAGCTAACGGAGCAACCTAGCCTTTCAGTAGGTCAAGTTTACTGACAAATCGTGCTAGCTCCATATGGGTGCTGTCTAATTGGTGCAGACAATTTTATCTCATGGTGCACAAGAAACATCATTAAACAAGGATGGAAATTCATCCACCAACCCAAGCAAGTCATTTCTTTGGCTATCAGTTAGATGACTTAGAATTGAAGGCAGCTCTAACAAAGATTTAAGAGCTTGGCAGCCTATCAGAAACCACTGTTGGATCATGCAAATGAATCTCATCACCTTCATCTGGAAGAACCTCAGATGGCATGGTTTTACCACATGCTGCTTTTACCACATCATACTGCAAACTATCCTGAAGAGATAAAGCAGAGCAAACCTCCTGTGCTTTACCAACCAACTTACATTACACTGCAGTAACAGAGACCACATATCCTTAGACCAACCCAAAGTCAACGCTATCCGCTCAAAAATGCTAAAATAGGTGTCCACTTCAACTTCCCGAAGAAATATTTTTACTGACATCAAAAGCAGTACTGTGTGACACTACAGGAGGAGGGACTAAAGGAGGCTGAACAGGTGGATCACTAGACACTGTAGGGTATGGAACAGGAAAAGACAGTGAATTATGCTGGTTTGAGGCGATCTTCATCTCTCTTAATTCTAACTCACGCTACCGTATCACAAGTTCATGTTTCAGCCCCAGCTTAAACTCATATTCTTATTCTACGGGCCTCAGCTCTACTCTTTGCTTCGTACCGGAGACGGGCGTGGATAACTCAGGGGATTCAGGAGTCACAGGATCAAAAGGAGGTAGAAAAGACCTTACCTCTGTATCCCCTGGTGCAGTGGTCTGCACATCTGGTTCAGCTGGCCTATCCACACCTGAACAGGTGATAGACCTCCGTCCGGTTCTACCTCCACCTCTGCAAGAGAAGACGCTTCACAAGTTGTATCATCAATTTGCTACACACACACACAACACACCAACTTCAACTAGCAGACTGGATAACCAAGGTCTTAATATCTTTTTGTAACCAAGCCCTAAAAAAGAGGAATATTAAAGTGGCCAGCTATGACGATCAATTCATCCTTTTTACAAAGCTCTAGAGTTTCATAACTTGCAGTCTTAATAAATGCTTTAACATGTTAAAATAGCACTATATCCACTATTATAAAAAGTTACACCGCCACCTCACACACATGGCACAGCACAAGTTTTATATTGCAAATCCAGACCAGCCCCCATTCTTTACATTTCCCCTCCATTTTGCGGTCTAGGGGTAAAAGGGAAAATGCAACACTTTGGATATAAAATAAGGTGCCAGTAAGTGAGATTAAAGGAAGGCCACAAACAGAGCTTTGCAAATATAGAAGCTTTTACTGACAAATATGAAATAAGTTGCAATTCCAATATTTACAAAGACAAAACATTCAAAAGAAGCCACAAAAAGCTGACCAGGACATATTTACAAATGTATATTGAACATAAGAGAAAGTGTGGGAGTGTGTGGGAGTGTTTACGGCGTATGATGGACTAACCTGCCTAACCCAGGTGATAACTAACCTCAAACAAAAATACATAAATTGGCATCTGCCTCTTGGTGTGTCTGTAGAAAGAGTATACTTTCATGATGCAGTTGATAATGAACATAACCTGTCCAACCATGTGGCCAAAACAGCTTATTTGAGCTACTTAGGGAGATAGGAAAAACAAACAAACAAACAAACACACCAAGCTTCCAAGCAAGCTAAAAACATATCTGTTGCGTCCTGTTATTCATTCAGTGAGGATCATTTTAAAGGAATTCTTACTCATTTTCCCGTCTCGCTTTCACTTCGTCTTTCACACACCTCTCTCTTACACAGCTATGAAGCAGATAACCTATACTGATAATTTCCCCGTTCCACCTTAAACAGCGTTAAAATATTACATAATTTAAGGAGGAACGGGAAATTTCACAGCAATAGTACACGATATTGTGTCTCAGCCCGTGGTGAATAGAGCAATATTTATTTCTGTGATAGGGAGTCAAGCAAGCCAAAAAAAAAAAATTACATATTGCATAGTTTAAGGTGTACCAGAAAAAAATCCACCTTAAATGGCAGCTACAGAAGTTATCTAGCTAGCCTACATGCTGGAACTTCAAACGGAATCAAGCCAGAATTCATCGACCGTGCTAATTTTAGCTAGATAGCTAACCTAGCTAAGCTAGTGGTTTCCTGAAATAATCTTTTAATTTCGCCTCAGCTAGCTAGCTAACCTGGTTAACTTTAGTTTTGTTTTTTCTCGCGATAAGTTGCCCGTTTCATTTAACTAACTAGCTAGCTAACTAGCTAGCTAAGCTAACCTAGCCTTTTCTGGTAAGATATTCCCCCATTTAACCCGAGTTAAAGCTAGCTAATCAGCTGCGTTAGCTGTTTCTTAAACGCATTTTCCCGCACTTTTTGTTTAACTTGTGAGAAACCTTCCGCCTCAGGGCTAGCTAGCTAACCAGCTAGCTTAACTGTTTCTTTTAAAAAGTCCCTATTTCACATCAGCTAACGTTAGCTGAGCAAGTTTAGTAGTTTAAGAGAACGTAGGTTAATTCTTCTCCTCAGATAGATTAGCTAACCAGTTTACTGCAAGAAATTTCCCGTTTCACCACCTCAGCTAGCGTTAGTTAGGTTAGCTAGCTAGCTACCAACTACTAATAACAGCACATTCATATTTAATTTAACTTACCATCGTCTGTGAAGAGCAGTTAATCCGAGCAGGTGCAGAACTAGAGCTGTGAAAAAAAAATAAGGAGCCCAAAAATGATTCCACAGGATTAATGGAAATGCATTTAAACAATATTTAGAGTTAAAAAAAACACATTTATTACACTGTAAAACAATACAAAATATATTTAATTTAAAGGAGATTTTGAGGATGGAAAAACACACATCCTCCTATCGCTAAATCACAAAGAAAATGGGAGTGTAGTAAAGTTTGGAGGCGGAGTTTGTGAGACAGAAAAACACTGAGCGGATTAAAAATTATTTGTTAACTCTGGAAAATAATACCAATTGTACAACCCCTGGCAAAAAGTATGGAATCACCAGTCTTGGATGAGCACTGCTTCAGACATTTCATTCTGTAAAACAAACTCTGATCAAAAACATGATACAATAATAAGGTCATTCCAAAGTGCAACTTGTTGGCTTTCAGGAACACTCAAAGAAATGAAGAAAAAACATTGTGGAAGTCAGTGAATGTTACTTTTATTGACCAACCACAGGGAAAAAAATATGGAATCACTCAATTCTGAGGAAAAAAGTATGGAATCACTCAAATTGAAGGTAGAAAATAAGGACACACCCAGTCAATTTCCTTTCCCTAAATGGACACCTGCCTCAGATTAGATCTGCTCGTTAGTCTGCAGTTAAAAACACCTGCAGTCATGACACCTTGGAGGGCTGCTGGACGAATTAGAGTGGCAAGAACCATGGCTCCAACAAGAGAAATGTCTCTTGAAACAAAAGAGAGGATTGTGAAACTTCTTGAAGAAGGTAACTCTTCACGCATGGTTGCTAAAGATGTGGGCTGTTCACAGTCAGCTGTATCCAAGATATGGACCAAATACAAACAGCATGGAATGGTTGTTAAAGCCAAGCGTACTGGTAGACCGAGAAAGACATCAAAGCGTCAAGACAAGCAACTTAAGGCCATTTGTCTTGAAAACCGAAAAAGTACAACTAAACAGATGAAGCATAAATGGGAAGAAGCTGGAGCCAATGTATGTGACCGAACCATAAGAAATCGCCTAAAGGAAATGGGATTTCAATACAGGAAAGCTAAAAGAAAACCATCATTGACACCTAAACATAAAAGAACAAGACTGCAGTGGGCTAAGGAGAGGCAATCATGGACTGTGGATGACTGGATGAAAGTTATCTTCAGTGATGAGTCAAGAATCTGCATTGGACAAGGTGATGATGCTGGAACTTTTGTTTGGTGCCGTTCCAGTGAGATTTATGAAGAGGCCTGCCTGAAGAAAACAACCAAATTTCCACAGTCCTTGATGATATGGGGCTGCATGTCAGGCAAAGGCACTGGGGAGATGACTGTGGTTAATTCTTCTATCAATGCACAAGTTTACATTGACATTTTGGACAGTTTTCTCATCCCTTCAATTGAACAGATGTTTGGAGATAATGAAATAATTTTCCAAGATGACAATGCATCGTGCCATAGGGCAAAAACAGTGAAGGCATTCCTTGGAGAAAGACACATTCAGTCGATGTCATGACCTGCAAATAGTCCAGATCTCAACCCAATTGAAAACCTGTGGTGGAAATTGAAAAAAATGGTCCACAAGAAGGCTCCGACCTGCAAAGCTGATCTGGCAACTGCTATCAAAGAGAGTTGGCACCAAATTGATGCAGAATACTGTTTGTCACTCATCAAGTCCATGCCTCAGAGACTGAAAGCCGTTATAAAAGCCAAAGGTGGTGCAACTAAATACTAGTGATGTATTTTGAATCATCTTGTTTATCTGTTTTTCATGATTCCATACTTTTTTCCTCAGAATTGAGTGATTCCATATTTTTTTTCCCTGTGGTTGGTCAATAAAAGTAACATTCACTGACTTCCACAATGTTTTTTCTTCATTTCTTTGAGTGTTCCTGAAAGCCAACACGTTGCACTTTGGAATGACCTTATTATTGTATCATGTTTTTGATCAGAGTTTGTTTTACAGAATGAAATGTCTGAAGGAGTGCTCATCCAAGACTGGTGATTCCATACTTTTTGCCAGGGGTTGTATATGAATTGTAACACTGAGAGTTGTTAGAATAACACCCAGGGAGTAAAAATATGTTTACACTGTGATTTTAACACTATAGATTTGACTGTGTAGTTGTTCTCTGTCTGGATAAATTACTGTATCAGTGCGTCCTCTGCACTCAGCAGAATTACTGACAGTTTAAACGCTGCTGTTTTAAGAACATTTAGCACTGAAAGATGGCTAATAACTGACTTCAGTATGTATGTAGTAAATAAAAATGAATTAATAATTTATAATATTTGATTATATTTATTTCACATTATTATATTTGTTATTTTTGATAATATGTCATGCTTATATTTATTTTATATTTGTGATTGTTGTGCATTTTCACAGTGGAATATTGAGTGTAATGTAATGTAAGTGTATTGGAGGTACATTAATTATACTATATAATACACTACAGTAAGTGTAAGTGTATTAGAAGTACTAAAACAAGCATCTCGCTCCCGACGCGCGCGCCTACTCAGAACGTGCGCGCTCTCCCACTCAGAACGCGCGCGTGGCGATGACGTCATCAGATCGAGCTTATAAATTTAGGCCTGAATCAAGATCTCTTGATTTATATTTTACAGATCATAATAGAAGGATCTCCTGGAGAAATCCCTTCTCTTCTCCTGCGTCGACAGGAGAAACGCGACAACACCAAGGTTCTCGCTGCAAAAAAAATAGTAACTCTGCCAAAGTGTCTGTTTTAAGGTCACTTTGCCGGTCCCAAGCCCGGATAAAAGAGGAGGGTTCAACATAGAATAGCAGTTCTTGGTAACTGCTCCTCTCATGCTAATAAAGGAGAACGCAGGTGTAAAATGGACTTTTGCTGTAGTAAAACACGATAAAAGTTCTTACCTTTGATGAATAACACTAGCTTCAGCTCTGAGTGGCACCATTACTGTCCTGGTAATAACATAGACATATATATATATACATAAAGCCCATATAGTCTGCCGCTTGGCGCCGGCAGCTACTCTATGCGGAGTCTGTGTATATACATGTCTATGTTACTATATATATACATAAACACCACATAGTCTGTCGCTTGGCGCCGGCAGCTACTCTATGCGGAGTCTCTGTATATATATGTATCAGTACAGTAATGGCTCTGCTCCGAGCTGAAGCTAGCATCATTGATTAAAGGTAAAAACTTTTTATCATGCTTTTACTACAAAAAAAGTCAATTTTACACCGGAGTTCTCCTTTGAAGTAATGAAGTTATTTTTAGAAGTAAATGTTTTAAGTAGATCCTTTTTTTAAGGTGCATTTCCAATGGATTTCTCGCAGATGCTTTACCACACTGGGATTTAGCTGATGTATGAAGGCATTCCTGAGTAATTAAGCTGAGAACACAAGGTGCGATTTTGGATGTAAAATCTGTCCGTTGGGTTGTAAGTGTAAGTTGAAAAAATAATTTAAAAAAATGAACTACATAAAATAATATAGATTCTTACAAAATTATTATTATTCAGCTCTGTGTATCGGCCGTTTTGGCACCAGAAGAGATATTTTTCTTTATTCCATATTTTATAGATTTATGTGCAGTTGCAGACGCTAAATAATCAGCTGGGATAATTTTTGTGTGTGCAGGTATGTTGTGGTTCTGTTTATACAAATCAATATATATGTTCTGTCCTGTTATATAAAAATACTCTCTCTCAAAATAAAAATCCCTCTTTAAAAAAAAACGCTCTCTAAAAACAAAACTCTCTAATAAAATCTCTCTCAAAAAAAGAGAGATAAAAAACTTACTCAGTTACTGAGATTAAGCTGCTTATTTAATTTTAAAGCTCCACTATGTAGGATTGATATTTTTATCTTGTGGGCTCCCCCTACAGTTACAGAGTGTAATAAACGTACAGTAATCGTTGTGAATGGAGATACGTTAGATAAAGACCTGTTTATAAGCATATATATATATATATATATATATATATATATATATATATATATATATATTTTTTTTTTTTACATATACACAGTAGACTGGTATTACTAAATAGCAGAGATAGTTATGATATGGCTGGACAGATGTGTTCAAATACACAGTTATTTTTGTATGTGTATAGTGTTCGAGATAAAGGGGAAATTTTCCTTGGACTTCACATAGATACATCCTGCTGCAAATAAATAAATCAATAAATCAAAATAAATTAATAAAAACATCAGTTGTACATTTCAGAAAATTACACAACCCCTGCTTATTTTACACATACCCTCTAACCCAACACAGACTGTACCGCACAACCCCTGAGATTGCTTATATTGCACATTCTCTCAGACACAACCATAAGTTGTGTTGCACTGACCCTATACCTTATTGTTTAAGAGCTTTATAGAAGCTGGCACAAATGAGCTCTTATATCTATCGAGCTGGCATCTAGGCACCCTGAACTCTCTACCCGAAGGGAAGAGTTGGTATTCTTGATAAAGCACATGAGATGGATCAGCCACTATTTTCTGAGCTCCTCTGAGCACGGACTGTTCAGAGGTAGACTGAAGGGGATCGTAATCTTTTTTCCCTTTAACCTTCATAGCAGTCTTGAGATTTTTAACTTCACTGAAAGATTACCATACCATGACTGCATCCCATAACGGATCACGCTTTCTAGAACTGCCTGGTAAAACAGTAGCATTAATTTCTGACCCAGCCCGTACAGTCTAAGCCTTTGAAGACTTGAACCATACATTTTCTACACAAGTTTTCCAACTGAATGTATTGTCTATATAAACACCAAGGTATTAATAAGAGCAAACCTGTTTGACAGGGATATCATTGATGATCACAGGACGGTTATCACCTATGGCTCTAGGATCAAATATCATCTCCTCTGTTTTTCTCACATTTACTGTGAGGTTGTTGACGTCACACCACCTAACAAAGTTTTCTATTTCAGAATAGTAATCAGGTACAGAAGATGATTTAGATAGTAAACTTAAGATGGCTTTGTCATCAGAAAACTTTAATACATAGTTGCTTGGGTGTCTGCTCCCACATTCATTTCTGTACAAAGTAAAAAAGAATGGGTGAGCTGCTCACGCAGCCCTAGGGAGCGCCAGTACTTGTAAATTTAGGGTCAGAGAGAGTGTCATTGAGCTTCAAATACTGGATACGATTAGTTAAAAGAGAAGAGTACCATTTGATGACAAAAGGGTTGATTTGTTTCATTTTATCCAGTAATAAGTGGGGGCAAAAAGCTATTAAAAGTTGAGCTAAAATCAATAAAAAGCAGGCGTACATGGGTGACTCCAGGTCATTTTTTTTTAAATAATTGCAATTTTTGACAAATACCTCTTTCTGTAGTGAAATAATGATAAAAAAAACTCTAATAAAAATGTACCACCTTTTAAAAATAATTTTTAATACTTTTCATCCACTTGGAAGTTGAGGATCAACAAAATCAAAATCATTATTTTCTCCTTGTCTCACCCCCTGAGTTTCAAACTTCCACAAAGAAAAAAAAGGTTAAAAATACCATTTATATGAGAATTGTTGATGCAGCTGTAGTAAGGAATACTGAAATAAATAAAAAATATAAAAATAATTGATTTGAGTCCACTGTCAATATTATTTTTTACACAAAATATACCTGTCACAGCATTGGCGTCATTTCCACCACAATGCCTACTTTCCCTTTAAAAAAGTTCTGGTGAGATTGTTCAGTTTGTTTCCATGGAAACGTAAAGTGACATCATCAGAGCACATGTTGGACACGAAAGCCACTTAATTTTCCACTCACAACTCACACTCAAAAACAAGGGAAATGTGGCTTGATCAGCAAATATATTTATTGTATGTCGTTTCCAAACATGCTGTAGTTCCACTGTTGCTTTGAAAAAGATCACAAATTTAACATTTAAAAGCTTTATTTTGCATGCATGAAATGCTAACTATCAATTCAAAGCTAATCAGTGAAGCCATCATCCATTTTTTATTAAAAATAAGTAGAAATGTTCAGTGGTTGTGCTAAGGTTGAGATTTTAACATTGAATCAACATTTAATGTTCATTGGATGTGCTAACCTTGATATTTTAACGTTAAATCAACATTTAATGTTTAATGGTTGTGCAAACATTGATATTTTAACGTTGAATCAACATTTAATGTTAAATAGTTGTGCTAAGGTTCTGCCTTTTGAATCAGCATTTTACATTTTAGCACCATATCATTTCTAAAAATGATTGGATGGAGGAATGAAACAGTGATTTACTTCTATTTGCAGTAACTGCTTTTTAATTTAACATCATGTAAATGTTCTAATAGTTTTAGTGTTTTTGAGATCAGATCTTTAGTAATCAGATTGGTGGTGATGGTGGGTAACTTTCTTTATACTCAGATTTATTGCAGTGATGTAAGTTTATTGTTAACACTTTGTTAACCACTGGATTTTCTAGTTTTAGTGAGCTATGGTTTATTATTAAAGGTTAAACGTATGATGCTGAAAAACAACGTCACAAAAATAAACGAGAAACACAAAGGAGGGAAAGGAACGTAAAGCGCAAAATGCAAAGAAAAAGTGGTGTTGAAATAGATTCATCCTTAAATATTCAAGTGAAAAAAGGCAATTTATCTTCTTTTCTTTGTTTTCAATATCAGATTTTTTTTGCATTGCAGCTTTAATGCTCTACCATCGCTAATCTTTGATTAATATAATATAAATAAATAATGTGTGGGAACGAGATCCTAAACCGTGGGAATAAGATACCAATGCGTGGAAATGAGATACTAATGTGTGGGAATAAGATAATTAAGGCATGGGAACTAGTTAATTAAATCGAAGCCATTAAGGCGTGGCCAAAAGGGCCTTTTGTTTCACAGCTAAACAAAGCGAGCAGCACTATATAAGTTGAGCACAATATGACTGCGTAAGGAAGGTAAACGGGTCTGTATACTTTCTGCATCTGAGCCAATCAGCTTTAAGTATACAAATTAAGAGTCTTTTTAGAACTAAACCACATCTCACTGCAAGCACTGCACACATTAATATCTCGTTCCCACACCTTAATTATCTTGTTCCCAGATCTTAACTATCTTGTTCCCACACCTTTAGATCTCATTCCCTCGCCTTATTAAGATCCTAATGGGTGGGAACGAGATAGTTAAGGTGTGGGAATGAGATACTAATGCATTTTTTTTTACATGATGTCACCTTAGGGGTTATGTATTAATATAATTATATTATTATTATATAAATAACTAATAATAGGTGTATGTATATAATATATATGTATATATAAAAATATACACCACCAGTTATTTGAATACGTTAGTAGTCTTGTTATTAATAGGCCTAGTCCATACACCGATTTGTAAAAATAAAAAAATAATAATTAAAAACATTAATAAAAAAAATACAAAAATAGAACACTAACAACTTTACCGTGAAATATAATTATTAAAACCCTTCAGAGATGTTTTTTTTGCATTGTTGTGTGGGTTCAAAATATGTTTTTATAATAAATACATGTGTTATTAGATTAGATTCTGAGTTTAAAAAAATAAAAATAACTTTTATTTGAAAGAGTTACAACAAGCAAATGGCACCCATGCTTCTCCCCGTCTGCTGCCTCTCCCCCCAAATGTTATTGAAGCTAATTTATTCAATATGTTGGTGTTTCTTTTTTGTTGTTTTCCATGTTAAAAGTAGGAGCACTATATTAATAATCCTTATATTAATTAGCCTGTATATTGATTTTTTCAGAAATCATCAGATTCCTTGGAGTGGGAGTGGATAACATTAAACAGGCCTGTAAAAAAATGCCAAACCTTCTAAAAGTCTAGGATTAACTGGTCGTGGAATTGTTTTTTGTGAGCTTTAAAAGTTGGATGGGACAAGTGACTAATATGTTTTCCAAGGAGAACAAACAACGTGTCCCGGTGATGGTCCCACGACCCTGCAAAACTCTGTGGGTTTTTCAAAAGCTGGGTTAGGAATAGGATGTGGGCCCGGGGGTGAAATTAATATGAATAATAAAAGTGTTAGAAGGATGGAGATAAGCCTAGCCAAATTAATAAAATCCAATATTTGTTGAAACGGTTCTCTCGGAAATTCCCTAATCCTCCTTGGTTGGCCTTGATAATATAGTTGAAACAGCTCTGCTTGCTTTGCTGCAGCCCAGACATGGTGTTGGAATTGTCCTAAAAGCTCTATTTGTGGTCCGTCCCCTTGTGAATATATAAAATCACCAATAATATCCATTAGATCTGGGTCGCCTGCTTCTTTATATGGTCGAAAACGTTCAATCATCCTTATCGGGTGTCCTGCAGCCCGAAAGTGACGTTGAAAAAGTCTAATCCTCCTTCTCTGGACTTCTGGGGAGCTGCTGAAAGCTTGCATATACGCTGGCCGGACCACCCTGACGTTATTTTGGCGGAGAAACCTGAGATTATTAGGAGCGAAGAGATTTTCAAGGCGCAGCACCATGTTCTCTGCGGAACTAAGATGACTGTGAAAGCGCTCGATTACCTGTATTGGGAAATTAATGTCCTCCATATCTATGATCGGGGCCTCAGGGTGAGGGTAATGTTCAGGCATTATTTATGCACCTATATACTGCGTTATAAACAGAGAAACTGCGCGCCTACGCTGCCTTTTATACCATCTGACGGCGATGACGTCATAGGTGTGCGCGTGTAGCCACGCCCCCTTTTGATCAACGCATTCAGCTGCTAACCCACACACGCGCACGCGCTCGCACGCACGCAGGCGGTAAGCAAACTCTGTGTAAAACTTTATTACCAGATAGACTGATAATAAACAGAGTCTGTTAGATACAGTAATGAGCGTGCGCACATAATATGCAAGCCTTAAACGCCTTCGTCTGCCTGTAAGTGGCTAAAAACAGTAGTTTTCTCCGTTCCACCTTAAATGTTGCAGCGGGTACACCGCACGCCTGTACTGTTTAATTAAGGTGAAATGTCATTTCAGCGTTCATATCTGCCTTGTCGTTCAAGTAACCAAGTGGTTTAATTTTAGTTTGCTAAAAAAAAAAATAAAAAAAGTTTATACATATAACGCCTGTACTGTTTAAGGTGGAATGTTATTTCAGCTTCTTGGAAAAAAAAGTTGCCACGCGACCTAAATGCGAACTAACTTAATAAATAAATAAATAAATAAATACATGAATGAATGAATGAAAACCTTAAATGCTATTGTCTTCCAGTAACTATGTGGTCCGTTCCACCTTAAATGGTGCAGCAGGTACGTAGTGCCTGTACTGTTTAAGTTGGAATGTTATGTCAGCGTCTTGGAAAAAAAATAGTCACCAAGCGACCTAACTAACTAACTAACTAACTTTAAATTAATTAATTAATGAAAGCCTTAAATGCCATTGTCTTCCAGTAACTAAGCGGTCTAATATTTAGCTAAAGAAAAGTTATTTTTCCGTTCCACCTTAAATGGTGCAGCAGGTATATGGCGCCTGTACTGTTTAAGCTGTTGAAGGTAGCCTAATTTAAGTTTCATGTTGGTAAATTGCAGCCAAGCGAAATACCTACAAAACATCAGTCTCTTTAAGTCAGGGGTGTCAAACTCATTTTGGCCGAGGGCCACATTGGCATATTGGCTGTCCTCCGAGGGCCAGATGTAACTTATAAATATAAGAAAATGTAACCAAATGTAATATATGTAAATGAATGTAATTACTCCTTAATGTTAAATAACTCTCAATATATTATTTATTCAATCAAATATTACAGTTGCATGGAAAAAATGTTTGCTTGTTGCTCTATTAACATAAATCCTGTTATGAAATCCAAAAACTCCATCAATCAAGAACGAAACTATACAAGTGAATAGAAATGACATAAAATACAAGTTATATTAACTTTGATCAAAACGTTTGATACTGAAAAGAGGCTTAATAAATATAAAATCAAAAATTGTGAGCTGTGACAGATTTAGCATTTCCTCATCCAACCACTAGTGGGAGCTGCAGCAGCACAAGCCCACAGTCTTTACTGAGTCAGAGCTACAGCCCAGCCACGGGCTACAGGATTTTAAGTTCTTCTGTGTATGAAATAAAATAACCCCACTAACCGGATAATACAGCTCTCTACAGTTCATATTTCAGCCCAAGCAGCTAACAGCAGCAGTTTAGAGCAGCCATCCCGGAGTCACTGCTCGGATTACATTATAAACAGGTCAGTTAGCGCGCTGCTAACCTCAGGATGTTTATAACTACGGAGTTTAGAACACACCACGGCTGCAAGGTTAGACTGTTGAAGGCTACTGGAGACTATTAAAGGCTATTGGAGGTTATTGAAAGGGTTATTGCGGGCAGAAATCAGTAAAGGCTGGTTAGATAAGTGATTCACCTCCTCGTCCTTTGCTGAGGTGAAACTGCGACTAGCGATGTCACAGTGATGTTTATTAACCTCATTAAAACAGATTTTATCAGCTATTGTCTTATAAATATTTACACATAATTTATATCTCTTCTAAAAAGCGTTTATTTTGGTCAGTAACACAAAATGCATACCGGTCTTTCGCCTTGAAGCACAGCCGTCCGTCTGCATCAACTTTTCTTTTTCTGGATATTACGGGATAAACATGTCTCAATTCCACCCGCGAAGTTACACCTTCCCTCCGGCAGGGTTTCCACATCAATGACTACACTGCCGTGTAGTGGCAGTAAGCCGTAACTTTGCGGGTAATACAATCGACAAGCATTGTGGGAAATGTATTTTTTGGTCAAAGAACGCTTCTGACCTATTTATTATAGACACTAAGATTTTACAAGCTCTCGCGGGCCACATAAAAAGACGTGGCGGGCCACATTTGGCCCGCGGGCCTTGTGTTTGACACATGTGCTTTAAGTCTTCTTAAGAACAAAAGAGTAAAAAAAAATATTTAAGTTTTGTGGGCCATATTTTGTTATTTGCAACTACTATTCTTATGCTATATTAATAATCCTCATATTAGCCTGTATATGGATTTATTTAGAAAATATGACCAGGCATGTGTACTATCACAAATGCAAGCAAATGCGTTCATATTGGTTTGCTAAAAAAAGGATTTTTTTGTTCCACCTTAAATGGTGCAGCAGGTACACTGTTTAATGTGGAATGTTATTTCAGCGTCTTGGAAAAAATATAGTCGGCAAGCAACATAAATTGTAACTAACTTAATAAATAAATACATAAATAAATGCAAGCCTAAATTGCCATCCTCTTTCAGTTTTATTTTAGTTTGCCAAAACAAAAAGTATATTTTTCGTTCCACCTTAAATGGTGCAGCAAGTTGGAATGTTTTTTCAGCGTCTTGTAAAAAAAAAAGCTAAGCGACATATAAATGCTAACCAACTAACTAAGTAACTAACTAATTTAATAATAATATTTATTTTTTTGCAACTACTATTCTTATGCTATATTAATAATCCTCATATTAGCCTGCATATTGATTTATTTAGAAAATATGAACTGGCATGTGTACAATCACAAATGCAAGCTTAAAATGCCTTCCTCTTCAAGAAAATAAGTTTGCTAAAAAAGTTTTTGTTCCACCTTAAATGGTGCTGCAGGTACATAGTGCCTGTACTGTTTAATGTGGAATGTTATTTCAGAGTCTTGAAAAAAAAATAGTCGGCAAGCGACATAAATGCTAACTAACTTACTTACTAACTTAATAAATAAATAAATACATAAATAAATGCCACCGTCTTCCAATTTTATTTTAGTACCAAAGAAGTATTTTTTTTCGTTCCACCTTAAATGGTGCAGCAGGTACATAGCGCTCTAATGTTATTCAAGCGAATTTATTCCATATGTTGGTGTTTCTTTTTTTGTTGTTTTTCCATGTTAAAAGTAGGAGCACTATATTAATAATCTTTATATTAATTAGCCTGTATATTGATTTATTTAGAAATCATCAGATTCCTTGGAGTAATATAAAAATGCCAAACCTTCTAAAAGTCTAGAATTAACTGGGCGTGGAAGTGTTTTCTGTGAACTTTAAATGTTGGATGACACAAGTGACTAATATGTTTTCTAAGGAAAACAAACAACGTGTCCCGGTGATGGTCCCACGACCCTGCAAAACTCTGGGGTGGTTTCAAAAGCTGGGTTAGGAAAAGGGTTTGAAAAAATAGAGGCCCAGGGATGAAATTAATACGTATATTATTGATGTTAGAAAGATCCTAGACAAATTAAAAAAATCTAATATACGATAAAACGCTTCTCTCGAAAAAAGTCTAATCCTCCTTCTTGGTTGGCCTTGATAATATAGTTGAAACAGCTCTGCTTGCTTTGCTGCAGCCCAGACATGGTGTTGGAATTGTCCTAAAAGCTCTATTTGTGGTCCGTCCCCTTGTGAATATATAAAATCACCAATAATATCCATTAGATCTGGGTCGCCTGCTTCTTTATATGGTCGAAAACGTTCAATCATCCTTATTGGGTGTCCTGCAGCCCGAAAGTGACGTTGAAAAAGTCTAATCCTCCTTCTCTGGACTTCTGGGGAGCTGCTGAAAGCTTGCAAATACTCTGGCCGGACCACCCTGACGTTATTTTGGCGGAGAAAACTGGGATTATTAGGAGCGAAGAGATTTTCAAGGCGCAGCACCATGTGTTCTGCGGAACAAATATGACTGTGAAAGCGCTCGATTACCTGTATTGGGAAATTAATGTCCTCCATATCTATGATCGGGGCCTCAGGGTGAGGGTAATGTTCAGGCATTATTTATGCACCTATATACTGCGTTATAAACAGAGAAACTGCGCGCCTACGCTGCCTTTTATACCATCTGACGGCGATGACGTCATAGGTGTGCGCGTGTAGCCACGCCCCCTTTTGATCAACGCATTCAGCTGCTAACCCACACACGCGCACGCGCTCGCACGCACGCAGGCGGTAAGCAAACTCTGTGTAAAACTTTATTACCAGATAGACTGATAATAAACAGAGTCTGTTAGATACAGTAATGAGCGTGCGCACATAATATGCAAGCCTTAAACGCCTTCGTCTGCCTGTAAGTGGCTAAAAACAGTAGTTTTCTCCGTTCCACCTTAAATGTTGCAGCGGGTACACCGCACGCCTGTACTGTTTAATTAAGGTGAAATGTCATTTCAGCGTTCATATCTGCCTTGTCGTTCAAGTAACCAAGTGGTTTAATTTTAGTTTGCTAAAAAAAAAAAAAAAAAAGTTTATACATATAACGCCTGTACTGTTTAAGGTGGAATGTTATTTCAGCTTCTTGGAAAAAAAAGTTGCCAAGCGACCTAAATGCGAACTAACTTAATAAATAAATAAATAAATAAATGAATGAATGAATGAATGAATGAATGAAAACCTTAAATGCTATTGTCTTCCAGTAACTAAGTGGTCCGTTCCACCTTAAATGGTGCAGCAGGTACGTAGTGCCTGTACTGTTTAAGTTGGAATGTTATGTCTGCGTCTTGGAAAAAAATAGTCACCAAGCGACCTTAACTAACTAACTTTAAATTAATTAATTAATGAAAGCCTTAAATGCCATTGTCTTCCAGTAACTAAGCGGTCTAATATTTAGCTAAAGAAAAGTTATTTTTCCGTTCCACCTTAAATGGTGCAGCAGGTATATGGCGCCTGTACTGTTTAAGCTGTTAAAGGTAGCCTAATTTAAGTTTCATGTTGGTAAATTGCAGCCAAGCGAAATACCTACAAAACATCAGTCTCTTTAAGTCTTCTTAAGAACAAAAGAGTAAAAAAAAATATTTAAGTTTTGTGGGCCATATTTTGTTATTTGCAACTACTATTCTTATGCTATATTAATAATCCTCATATTAGCCTGTATATGGATTTATTTAGAAAATATGACCAGGCATGTGTACTATCACAAATGCAAGCAAATGCGTTCATATTGGTTTGCTAAAAAAAGGATTTTTTTGTTCCACCTTAAATGGTGCAGCAGGTACACTGTTTAATGTGGAATGTTATTTCAGCGTCTTGGAAAAAATATAGTCGGCAAGCAACATAAATTGTAACTAACTTAATAAATAAATACATAAATAAATGCAAGCCTAAATTGCCATCCTCTTTCAGTTTTATTTTAGTTTGCCAAAACAAAAAGTATATTTTTCGTTCCACCTTAAATGGTGCAGCAAGTTGGAATGTTTTTTCAGCGTCTTGTAAAAAAAATGCTAAGCGACATATAAATGCTAACCAACTAACTAAGTAACTAACTAACTTAATAATAATATTTATTTTTTTGCAACTACTATTCTTATGCTATATTAATAATCCTCATATTAGCCTGCATATTGATTTATTTAGAAAATATGAACTGGCATGTGTACAATCACAAATGCAAGCTTAAAATGCCTTCCTCTTCAAGAAAATAAGTTTGCTAAAAAAGTTTTTGTTCCACCTTAAATGGTGCTGCAGGTACATAGTGCCTGTACTGTTTAATGTGGAATGTTATTTCAGAGTCTTGAAAAAAAATAGTCGGCAAGCGACATAAATGCTAACTAACTTACTTACTAACTTAATAAATAAATAAATACATAAATAAATGCCACCGTCTTCCAATTTTATTTTAGTTCACCAAAGAACTATTTTTTTTCGTTCCACCTTAAATGGTGCAGCAGGTACATAGCGCTCAAATGTTATTCAAGCGAATTTATTCCATATGTTGGTGTTTCTTTTTTTGTTGTTTTTCCATGTTAAAAGTAGGAGCACTATATTAATAATCCTTATATTAATTAGCCTGTATATTGATTTATTTAGAAATCATCAGATTCCTTGGAGTAATATAAAAATGCCAAACCTTCTAAAAGTCTAGAATTAACTGGGCGTGGAAGTGTTTTCTGTGAACTTTAAATGTTGGATGATACAAGTGACTAATATGTTTTCTAAGGAAAACAAACAACGTGTCCCGGTGATGGTCCCACGACCCTGCAAAACTCTGGGGTGGTTTCAAAAGCTGGGTTAGGAAAAGGGTTTGAAAAATAGAGGCCCAGGGATGAAATTAATACGTATATTATTAATGTTAGAAAGATCCTAGACAAATTAAAAAAATCTAATCTACGATAAAACGCTTCTCTCGAAAAAAGTCTAATCCTCCTTCTTGGTTGGCCTTGATAATATAGTTGAAACAGCTCTGCTTGCTTTGCTGCAGCCCAGACATGGTGTTGGAATTGTCCTAAAAGCTCTATTTGTGGTCCGTCCCCTTGTGAATATATAAAATCACCAATAATATCCATTAGATCTGGGTCGCCTACTTCTTTATATTGTCGAAAACGTTCAATCATCCTTATCGGGTGTCCTGCAGCCCGAAAGTGACGTTGAAAAAGTCTAATCCTCCTTCTCTGGACTTCTGGGGAGCTGCTGAAAGCTTGCAAATACGCTGGCTGGACCACCCTGACGTTATTTTGGCGGAGAAACCTGGGATTATTAGGAGCGAAGAGATTTTCAAGGCGCAGCACCATGTGTTCTGCGGAACAAATATGACTGTGAAAGCGCTCGATTACCTGTATTGGGAAATTAATGTCCTCCATATCTATGATCGGGGCCTCAGGGTGAGGGTAATGTTCAGGCATTATTTATGCACCTATATACTGCGTTATAAACAGAGAAACTGCGCGCCTACGCTGCCTTTTATACCATCTGGCGGCGATGACGTCATAGGTGTGCGCGTGTAGCCACGCCCCCTTTTGATCAACGCATTCAGCTGCTAACCCACACACGCGCACGCACGCTCGCACGCACGCAGGCGGTAAGCAAACGCCTTCGTCTGCCTGTAAGTGGCTAAAAACAGTAGTTTTCTCCGTTCCACCTTAAATGTTGCAGCGGGTACACCGCACGCCTGTACTGTTTAATTAAGGTGAAATGTCATTTCAGCGTTCATATCTGCCTTGTCGTTCAAGTAACCAAGTGGTTTAATTTTAGTTTGCTAAAAAAAAAAAAAAAAAAGTTTATACATATAACGCCTGTACTGTTTAAGGTGGAATGTTATTTCAGCTTCTTGGAAAAAAAGTTGCCAAGCGACCTAAATGCGAACTAACTTAATAAATGAATGAATGAATGAATGAATGAATGAATGAATGAATGAATGAATAAATAAATAAATAAATAAATAAATAAACGAATGAATGAATGAATGAATGAAAACCTTAAATGCTATTGTCTTCCAGTAACTAAGTGGTCCGTTCCACCTTAAATGGTGCAGCAGGTACGTAGTGCCTGTACTGTTTAAGTTGGAATGTTATGTCTGCGTCTTGGAAAAAAATAGTCACCAAGCGACCTAACTAACTAACTAACTAACTTTAAATTAATTAATTAATGAAAGCCTTAAATGCCATTGTCTTCCAGAAACTAAGCGGTCTAATATTTAGCTAAAGAAAAGTTATTTTTCCGTTCCACCTTAAATGGTGCAGCAGGTATATGGCGCCTGTACTGTTTAAGCTGTTAAAGGTAGCCTAATTTAAGTTTCATGTTGGTAAATTGCAGCCAAGCGAAATACCTACAAAACATCAGTCTCTTTAAGTCTTCTTAAGAACAAAAGAGTAAAAAAAATATTTAAGTTTTGTGGGCCATATTTTGTTATTTGCAACTACTATTCTTATGCTATATTAATAATCCTCATATTAGCCTGTATATGGATTTATTTAGAAAATATGACCAAGCATGTGTAGTATCACAAATGCAAGCAAATGCGTTCATTTTGGTTTGCTAAAAAAATGATTTTTTTGTTCCACCTTAAATGGTGCAGCAGGTACACTGTTTAATGTGGAATGTTATTTCAGCGTCTTGGAAAAAATATAGTCGGCAAGCAACATAAATTCTAACTAACTTAATAAATAACTACATAAATAAATGCAGGCCTAAGATGCCATCCTCTTTCAATTTTATTTTAGTTTGCCAAAAAAAAAGTATATTTTTCGTTCCACCTTAAATGGTGCAGCAAGTTGGAATGTTTTTTCAGCGTCTTGTAAAAAAAATGCTAAGCGACATATAAATGCTAACCAACTAACTAAGTAACTAACTAATTTAATAATAATATTTAGTTTTTTTGCAACTACTATTCTTATGCTATATTAATAATCCTCATATTAGCCTGCATATTGATTTATTTAGAAAATATGAACTGGCATGTGTACTATCACAAATGCAAGCTTAAAATGCCTTCCTCTTCAAGAAAATAAGTTTGCTAAAAAAGTTTTTGTTCCACCTTAAATGGTGCTGCAGGTACATAGTGCCTGTACTGTTTAATGTGGAATGTTATTTCAGCGTCTTGAAAAAAAATAGTCGGCAAGCGACATAAATGCTAACTAACTTACTTACTAACTTAATAAATAAATAAATACATAAATAAATGCCACCGTCTTCCAATTTTATTTTAGTTCACCAAAGAAGTATTTTTTTCGTTCCACCTTAAATGGTGCACATAGCGCTCAAATGTTATTCAAGCGAATTTATTCCATATGTTGGTGTTTCTTTTTTTGTTGTTTTTCCATGTTAAAAGTAGGAGCACTATATTAATAATCCTTATATTAATTAGCCTGTATATTGATTTATTTAGAAATCATCAGATTCCTTGGAGTAATATAAAAATGCCAAACCTTCTAAAAGTCTAGAATTAACTGGGCGTGGAAGTGTTTTCTGTGAACTTTAAATGTTGGATGATACAAGTGACTAATATGTTTTCTAAGGAAAACAAACAACGTGTCCCGGTGATGGTCCCACGACCCTGCAAAACTCTGGGGTGGTTTCAAAAGCTGGGTTAGGAAAAGGGTTTGAAAAATAGAGGCCCAGGGATGAAATTAATACGTATATTATTAATGTTAGAAAGATCCTAGACAAATTAAAAAAATCTAATCTACGATAAAACGCTTCTCTCGAAAAAAGTCTAATCCTCCTTCTTGGTTGGCCTTGATAATATAGTTGAAACAGCTCTGCTTGCTTTGCTGCAGCCCAGACATGGTGTTGGAATTGTCCTAAAAGCTCTATTTGTGGTCCGTCCCCTTGTGAATATATAAAATCACCAATAATATCCATTAGATCTGGGTCGCCTACTTCTTTATATTGTCGAAAACGTTCAATCATCCTTATCGGGTGTCCTGCAGCCCGAAAGTGACGTTGAAAAAGTCTAATCCTCCTTCTCTGGACTTCTGGGGAGCTGCTGAAAGCTTGCAAATACGCTGGCTGGACCACCCTGACGTTATTTTGGCGGAGAAACCTGGGATTATTAGGAGCGAAGAGATTTTCAAGGCGCAGCACCATGTGTTCTGCGGAACAAATATGACTGTGAAAGCGCTCGATTACCTGTATTGGGAAATTAATGTCCTCCATATCTATGATCGGGGCCTCGGGGTGAGGGTAATGTTCAGGCATTATTTATGCACCTATATACTGCGTTATAAACAGAGAAACTGCGCGCCTACGCTGCCTTTTATACCATCTGGCGGCGATGACGTCATATGTGTGCGCGTGTAGCCACGCCCCCTTTTGATCAACGCATTCAGCTGCTAACCCACACACGCGCACGCACGCTCGCACGCACGCAGGCGGTAAGCAAACTCTGTGTAAAACTTTATTACCAGATAGACTGATAATAAACAGAGTCTGTTAGATACAGTAATGAGCGTGCGCACATAATATGCAAGCCTTAAACGCCTTCGTCTGCCTGTAAGTGGCTAAAAACAGTAGATTTCTCCGTTCCACCTTAAATGTTGCAGCGGGTACACCGCACGCCTGTACTGTTTAATTAAGGTGAAATGTCATTTCAGCGTTCATATCTGCCTTGTCGTTCAAGTAACCAAGTGGTTTAATTTTAGTTTGCTAAAAAAAAAAAAAAAAAAGTTTATACATATAACGCCTGTACTGTTTAAGGTGGAATGTTATTTCAGCTTCTTGGAAAAAAAGTTGCCAAGCGACCTAAATGCGAACTAACTTAATAAATGAATGAATGAATGAATGAATGAATGAATGAATGAATGAATGAATGAATAAATAAATAAATAAATAAATAAACGAATGAATGAATGAATGAATGAATGAATGAAAACCTTAAATGCTATTGTCTTCCAGTAACTAAGTGGTCCGTTCCACCTTAAATGGTGCAGCAGGTACGTAGTGCCTGCTGTTTAAGTTGGAATGTTATGTCTGCGTCTTGGAAAAAAATAGTCACCAAGCGACCTAACTAACTAACTAACTAACTTTAAATTAATTAATTAATGAAAGCCTTAAATGCCATTGTCTTCCAGAAACTAAGCGGTCTAATATTTAGCTAAAGAAAAGTTATTTTTCCGTTCCACCTTAAATGGTGCAGCAGGTATATGGCGCCTGTACTGTTTAAGCTGTTAAAGGTAGCCTAATTTAAGTTTCATGTTGGTAAATTGCAGCCAAGCGAAATACCTACAAAACATCAGTCTCTTTAAGTCTTCTTAAGAACAAAAGAGTAAAAAAAATATTTAAGTTTTGTGGGCCATATTTTGTTATTTGCAACTACTATTCTTATGCTATATTAATAATCCTCATATTAGCCTGTATATGGATTTATTTAGAAAATATGACCAGGCATGTGTACTATCACAAATGCAAGCAAATGCGTTCATTTTGGTTTGCTAAAAAAATGATTTTTTTGTTCCACCTTAAATGGTGCAGCAGGTACACTGTTTAATGTGGAATGTTATTTCAGCGTCTTGGAAAAAATATAGTCGGCAAGCAACATAAATTCTAACTAACTTAATAAATAACTACATAAATAAATGCAGGCCTAAGATGCCATCCTCTTTCAATTTTATTTTAGTTTGCCAAAAAAAAATTATATTTTTCGTTCCACCTTAAATGGTGCAGCAAGTTGGAATGTTTTTTCAGCGTCTTGTAAAAAAAATGCTAAGCGACATATAAATGCTAACCAACTAACTAAGTAACTAACTAATTTAATAATAATATTTAGTTTTTTTGCAACTACTATTCTTATGCTGTATTAATAATCCTCATATTAGCCTGCATATTGATTTATTTAGAAAATATGAACTGGCATGTGTACAATCACAAATGCAAGCTTAAAATGCCTTCCTCTTCAAGAAAATAAGTTTGCTAAAAAAGTTTTTGTTCCACCTTAAATGGTGCTGCAGGTACATAGTGCCTGTACTGTTTAATGTGGAATGTTATTTCAGCGTCTTGAAAAAAAAATAGTCGACAAGCGACATAAATGCTAACTAACTTACTTACTAACTTAATAAATAAATAAATACATAAATAAATGCCACTTCCAATTTTATTTTAGTTCACCAAAGAAGTTTTTTTTTCGTTCCACCTTAAATGGTGCAGCAGGTACATAGCGCTCAAATGTTTTGTTTTTTTGTTGTTTTTCCATGTTAAAAGTAGGAGCACTATATTAATAATCCTTATATTAATTAGCCTGTATATTGATTTATTTAGAAATCATCAGATTCCTTGGAGTAATATAAAAATGCCAAACCTTCTAAAAGTCTAGAATTAACTGGGCGTGGAAGTGTTTTCTGTGAACTTTAAATGTTGGATGATACAATTGACTAATATGTTTTCTAAGGAAAACAAACAACGTGTCCCGGTGATGGTCCCACGACCCTGCAAAACTCTGGGGTGGTTTCAAAAGCTGGGTTAGGAAAAGGGTTTGAAAAAATAGAGGCCCAGGGATGAAATTAATACGTATATTATTGATGTTAGAAAGATCCTAGACAAATTAAAAAAATCTAATCTACGATAAAACGCTTCTCTCGAAAAAAGTCTAATCCTCCTTCTTGGTTGGCCTTGATAATATAGTTGAAACAGCTCTGCTTGCTTTGCTGCAGCCCAGACATGGTGTTGGAATTGTCCTAAAAGCTCTATTTGTGGTCCGTCCCCTTGTGAATATATAAAATCACCAATAATATCCATTAGATCTGGGTCGCCTACTTCTTTATATTGTCGAAAACGTTCAATCATCCTTATTGGGTGTCCTGCAGCCCGAAAGTGACGTTGAAAAAGTCTAATCCTCCTTCTCTGGACTTCTGGGCAGCTGCTGAAAGCTTGCAAATACGCTGGCTGGACCACCCTGACGTTATTTTGGCGGAGAAAACTGGGATTATTAGGAGCGAAGAGATTTTCAAGGCGCAGCACCATGTGTTCTGCGGAACAAATATGACTGTGAAAGCGCTCGATTACCTGTATTGGGAAATTAATGTCCTCCATATCTATGATCGGGGCCTCGGGGTGAGGGTAATGTTCAGGCATTATTTATGCACCTATATACTGCGTTATAAACAGAGAAACTGCGCGCCTACGCTGCCTTTTATACCATCTGGCGGCGATGACGTCATAGGTGTGAGCGTGTAGTCACGCTCCTTTTGATCAACGCATTCAGCTGCTGACCCACACACGCGCACGCGCTCGCACGCACGCAGGCGGTAAGCAAACTCTGTGTAAAACTTTATTACCAGATAGACTGATAATAAACAGAGTCTGTTAGATACAGTAATGAGCGTGCGCACATAATATGCAAGCCTTAAACGCCTTCGTCTGCCTGTAAGTGGCTAAAAACAGTAGATTTCTCCGTTCCACCTTAAATGTTGCAGCGGGTACACAGCACGCCTGTACTGTTTAATTAAGGTGGAATGTCATTTCAGCGTTCATATCTACCGCTTCAGCTCTGCCGCACATCAAACAGTAAAATAAATGTTACTGAAGCTATTTATTCCACATGTGGGTGGTTTTGTTGTTTGGCCACGTAAAAAAAAGTAACCATCGCATTATCCTGTATATATTGATTTATTAAGAAAACATCAGATTGCATGGTGTAGGCCTAATAATATGTGTACTATCACAAATGTAAGCTTTAAATGCCTTCGTCTTCAAAATGGTTTACTAAAATGGTTTAATTTTGGTTTGCCAAAAACAATAGTTTGTTTTTATTCTCGTTCCTGTACTATTTAAGGTGGAATGTTATTCAAGCGTCTTGAAAAAAAAAATAGTCGCCAAGCAACATAAGTGCTAACGAACTTACTCACTAACTAACTTAATCAGTAAATAAATTAATAAATACAAACCTTAAATGCCATCGTCTTCCAGTAACTTCCAGTAACTAAGTGGTCTAAAAAATTAGTTAGCTAAAAAAAAGTTATTTTTCCCTTCCACCTTAAATAGTTTCACATTTTTGTTTTTGTTTGGCCACGTTAAAAGTAACGTAACCATCATATTTATGCAATAATACACGAGAGGGAGTGTTATAACGAGTCACATTAGCACAGCCAATGTGAACCTTTATAGCACGAACCTCGAGTGTATTATTGAGATTACACCACAGTTCCATTATCACTGGTCACTGAAATATTTTGTGTTAAAGAGGACGAGAAAATGCGATCGGTTTGGTTATAAACACTCCGCGTGTTAAAATAGTTTCACTGCTGCTCTGCTTTCGTAAAGCTCTACATTATCGGCCATTTCAGTAAAAATTGTGGAAATCTAAGCTTACTGTAAATAAACATAAGAGCTTTACTCACCAAAATAAACGGTTTTCAGGAGAGAAATCTGTGTAGATTAAAGTCCAGCTCTCGTTTGACTAAAATGTATTTTTTTAAGAATTAAAGTTTTCGTTACTTCGGCGCCCCCCAGCGGCAAGACCTTACATTTAGCTTAAAATACCCTATATTAACAAAAAATATATAAACTTAAGCTTTTATTTTTATAATAACAGCTCTTAACCTAATATTGGTGTCTGATAATGTGCGTAATAATGAGTATTTATTTGTGGGACCGCGTCTTTGTACTGTGCATATAGGATCCATTTGGATATCGCATTTGGTTGCATCGTTGCTAGGTTACCTGTAATATTCAAATTTTCTGAGACACTCATTTTTGGGTTTTCACTGGCTGTAAGCCAAAGTCATCAACAATAAAAGAAGTAAACGCCTAAAATAGAAGACTCTGTGTGTAATACATCTATATAATATATGAGTTTCACATTTTGAACTGAATTACTGAAATAAAGTAACTTTTCAAAAATATTCTATTTTTTTGTGATGGTCCTGTATACTATATAGTTTTATTCAAAACATCCCTTTCAGACAGCTTCCTCTTACAGCATCCACAGTTAATCCTGTTGAATGTGGTTGGTCCTTCTTGGTGGTATGCTGACATTACCCTGGATACCGTGGCTCTTGATACACTCAAAAGTAATGCAAATGCTTTATTTCTAGACACTTTATACTAGTGGTAATTTGTAAAAAATGAAAATACAGCAAAATCACTCAATCTTAAAATTTAGTATGAGTTTGTGTTCACAACGTTTTACTTTTTTGAACAATTGCAACAGACACTCGTATTGTAAAATTGGCATGTTGAAACTCCTTATAGGTCATTGACCCACATTTGCCAGATTTGGGCAGATTCTTCTTGCTTCTTCTTCTTCTTCTTCTTTTTCTTACTGGAGGAAAGGGATAGTGTAATTAAAGTGAGGGAGAGTTAGGAGTGTGCGATGTATATCGTCCACGATAATATCTTAATTGCTGTGTTAACGATGTGCAAGCTGACTTTATCAAGTATGCTAATCACTGAGGAAAAACATCAGTCAGAGCACATTGACTCCACGCGTCTAGCTTTAGTATAGCTTGCTGCGCGTGCGCATTGAGTGTGCTCATTCATTGTACTAGCATAGGCTAAAGCTAGCGCTAGTTTAGCTGGCTAAAACAACAAACACAAAACACAAACTCCGCAAACTTTAACGGAGTCACAAAATAGAAAAGTGCCCTACGGCAAAAAAGGCAGCAGATGGCAAGGGATAACGAATGCAGTCACAAATTACACAATACATATTGTTTACAGTGGGTTATTGGTTTACAAATGCAAGAAAAAGTTGCTATATTTTTTGGGAATGCACAATACATATTGTTTATAGCTTTTTGTTATTTGTGTCAGTTTACAATACTATAATGTGTAAATAATAATTTTAATATCATTTTAGTTAAAGCTAGTACAATATAAGGCTTTTACAAACACATTTAAAAAATAATGCAAAATATCGTTTGATATCGGTATCTGTAAAATTACAGAAGATATCGGTATCTAGTTTTTTTCAGATATCGCACGCTCCTAGGGTAGAGTGCAGTTCAGTGAGGTAGAAAGAGCTACAGTGATGTAGAGTGAGGTTTAATGAGTTGAGTGAAATAGAGTTAGAGGTAGAACGAGAGTTTGAGAGAAGTACTGACCACACCTGTTTTCTTTACAGCAGGTAAAAGATACACATTGTTGTAGAAAAGAAAATGTGAGGTGGGCTACCCCCACCTCTCGTCCAGGGTACAACTCCCTGCGTGTTCGTTTGATAGAGAGAGTCAGACAGTGGAGTGAAGTTGAAAGCAAACCAAGTATTTATTACAAACTGAATATTCAGGAGAACTAACACATGAAAGACCGTCTAACAGCCACCCAGCATAAGTTCTGACCCCCCTCCTGATCTGACTCCACGTTTATACCCCAAAATGACGTAAGCCTGTTGATGAGGCGTTACTAACGATTAGCTCATGTTAATATGCATAATTTCACGTGTTAGTACTCAAGTTTCACGTGTCTGACCCGACCACTAATGTTTGGCCTTGACTGTGTTCTTCCAGAATGAAACATCGTGGCACTATCTGTGTGAGTGCGTCACCCCCCGCTTTGAAGCAGAGGTCTTTTAGGGAGGCACTCACTCATCCAAAGGCTGCTTTGATCTAATAGCCTTTTTGTAGCAAATTAGCCCCGTACCAGTCGAATTGATGACCGTTAGTTAGGGTCATGCAGTAAAACAAAATACTTCAAGCCTGAGCTACATCTCACATGTTATATGTTAATGTGGGTTAATCTGTCATATAATAAAGTCTGTGTTAGTCACATGCCATATCAAACAATGTTTTACTATATGTGTAAAGGATATATTGTGATTATTGGTTAATCTTTTATATAAATGCGTGTAAAATACACTGAGTAATAATGATCAAATATAATGTGAGTATTGGTTAATGCCTATAAAATACAAGGTTTCACACAATAATTATGTAATTATAGATACTAAGATAAGTAATCATTATTGAAAGATATTTGTCAATACACTCAAGGTAAAACAGGGTTTCTTCGTAAGATTTCCCACAATTCCCCCTTTCGACGTATCAAACAGATACGTCGACAAACCGTAATTCCTCCAAATCATGTATTTACATATGTTCAACCCTTGATCAACATGTGAGTGAACATTTTACTAACGGTGGGAGCGAAAACCTGTTCTGGCAGCCTTCCAACCAATTTTTGACAGGAAAAATTCTCCCACGGTCCCTCTGCCACCAGGCGACCAATAATTCGAACTCCATCAAAGGAGGAAGTGACATCATTGCAATAAAGTCATCCCCAAGACTGGTTGGTTTCCAGCATTTCCTCTTGCTCTTCCTCACACTCCAGTATAGGCCGATCCCCCCCATTATTGTCTATTGTGTTTGTTTGTGGCCTCGTCGGTGTCGATGGTCGGTTTATCTGTAACTCTAACTTTAATCCATCCGACAGGGTCGTTACCACTTACATCCACCCCGACCCCTATAAAAAATGCCGAAGATTTTTCCCCCTTAGGATCGGATTGCCACTGTAATGCAATGGATATCAGATTATTTATCGCACTATTATCCCTTTGTATGTTAAGTTTGTTCCATTTTTCCCGCTCACGAGTCGCCCAGCGTTTGCTTGGATCCCAATTGACATGTGTCGACCTAATTACGTGTTCCCACTTGTTAGAAGGTCTGGCTTTATAAGCTGTTTGGTCGGTGTTATGAGTGATTCTCATGAAGCTGCAGGCAACATGTCCATGACAATTTTTAAAATCAGTACTTAATTCACAAAAACTCTGATATTGTGTGTAAAGCAAATAGGTAGTACTGTATGGATCAATTGTTTTCATTATCATAGAAAATTATTTTTATATAAATTAAATAAAAAATATATGGAAATTCACATTACCGTTATGTGTCCGTACCCCTTCTTTCTAATTTTAAGTTAAACCATATTAAAAGTACTAAGCATATTGAATCAATAAAATAGATTAAAGTCATTTAAAATATCATCATTTATACATAATATAAATATTTTTGGTGTTGAACAAAAAATGTACTTGATTTTAAACAAAATAACTGTGTCCGAACAATTTTTCTCATTACCGTTTCATGATTTTACCCCCCTAAAAAAAAAAAAAAAATTACACTGTGCCTTTAAATTGATCAGCTATCCCATGATGCATCAGTTCAGACACAAGCTTCAAAATGGAGATAAGGTCAGTTAGTCACTATTCTCTCCCTTTAAGAAATCTGTAATATTGCTAAAACTGTCCTCAGTGACACTGTGTATTATCATTACCGTTATGGTTTAATACTCATTACTTTTAAAAATATAAAAATAAATTATTTCATGAATATTATCACAATATAAGGCTTTTACAGCTGGCAAAGTTATAGGTTGTTAGCATATTAGCATTTTAAGTTATGTGTGAAATTAGCTAAGAGCATCTCATTACCATTTAATTGTGTTCTCATTACCGTTATGGATCTAAAATGTTAATTTTTTTTAAAAGTTTCACATCTTATCATAACTTTTCTTCATTTTACTATAGTATACCCCTCACCTGTTGTCCCCATGAGTTTTTGATCAAACATATTCTAAAATAATTTTCATTAATTAAAAAATTAAAAGATATTTTACAAATGTTGTATCGGTAATGAGAGTTGCTTAACTATAAATAAATAAATAAAAAGATCAAAGTAAGTGTCAAGGACTGTGCTGTTAAGTTGATGGGATTTTGTTGTGGAACTATTAATCAAAAATTAATCATCAAAAAATGTTTTGAACCGGTTGATCTAGCTTCGTCATTTACTGTAACGGTAATGAGAATTATTCTGGATCATATAAGATTCAAATGATAATAAAATTCTATTTTAAAAAATATATGAAAAAATAAACAATATAGTAAAATACACATTCTATTTTAGCTTCTCAACTTGAAAAAAAAAAATGCTGCAATGAGGTGAAAAACCTTTTTATGTTAATGTGAAGGTCTTCGTCAGAATCCCCCTTATGGTTACACTTAAGATTATCATCACGGGACCAACACAAGTACACCGCTTCCCCCTTGGACCCCTGCTTACCACAAGTAACCACGTCGCATAAGTTCACTGTCCATATTGTCATCTCACCCCAATATTAGTCTAATTCTATACCTCCCCAGCGCCTGATGCATTTTGAGTTAGGCTGATTGATGGTTGATCGTTTGGTTCTATTAAGCTGTGTGGGCTGGTCTTTAGCTGTTGCGTTTGTCGGGTGTACGGTTGCTGATGTGTTTACAATTGTTCCCTCTACCGTTGTTAGTTGTTCTTGTTTTGAGACAATGGTCAGTGTTATTATCATTATACCCATGAGGGCAACTGTTATTATTATCTGGAGCCATATTGGAATAACCAGAGGAAATGCTGGTTCGTTATAGTGTCCGTACTTTGACCTGTTCCACCCCCTTTTTCCGTACCAAGCAAGCCATTATTAAACCATAAATGTGTTTTCCCTCTAAGTTTCCCAGTATTTAGTAAACTTATTATCTATAGCTCTATATGTGTAAGTGTTAAGGTTACAGAGTGTATATATTTTTTTTTTTTTTTACAATTTCGTTTTTTCAAGAGTCTTTCGGCCACCTGTAAAGGAAAGCAATGTTCAGTACAACCTGTAAAGAAATAATAATGTGTTCCCCCCCTACTTTAGCAAATCACAGTTTATAACCCTATATGTGTAAATGTTAAAGTTGCAATGCGTGTTGTTCGTTTCTTCTTTCTTCTTGTTTCACGGTTCTGAAGGTAGGGTTAGGGTTAGACTACCTCAGCCCCACGTGCGAAGAGCTTTATTCTGGCTCTTGATGTCTGCAATATCAGTGAATGAAAAGTATGAGTTGATGTGTGATAAGACTATGTGTGTTTTTAATGAGATGTGTTTAAGAGTTTCTGTATGTAGTGTACTTCGACGCAATCGAAACGTTGCTGAATGAGTCACTCCCTCACTTCCGCTCCTCAGTCACAGCCAGGCTGTGTGCTGCTGCTGCTGCGCTCTGAGAAACTCTTATCTCTGCTGTGGCCAGGCCAGGCCCGTGCTGCGGGGGCTCTGCTGCCCCTCCTTCCTGTTGCTGCTGCTGCGGGGTGAGTGTGCTACCCCTCCTTCCTGCTGCGGGCCTCCATCTGGGTCAGACGATTCAGCTGCTGTGCTCACCTCTCCTTCTGGCTCTCTAAGCGATCTCTGTTGCTGCACAGCTGTAGAACCCTCGCCAGATCAGTTGATCTGCGTACGTTGTTCTCTCAGTCACCTGGAAAGGCCCAATCCAGCCATGCTCATTCCCCTTTCGTGCGTAATGGCGGAGGAACCCTCACTCTGTGTCTGGACTGGTCCACCTTTGCACCATGTTCTCCTTCTCCCCCTGTGTAAACAGATCTGAAACGAGACTTTTGTATTCGTTATAATCATGTTTAAGGTTCTCTATTCATTTTGGAAGTCTTTTAAGGGGTCCTCCGTGTCTCCTTCCTGCAAGTTAAAATACATGGTTAAAATACATTTATCACACTTAACTTGAGCTCTAATTTCCCCTTGGAAGTTAATTATTTCATATTTAAATTTTGTCTGTGCACAGATTTCAGCCCAATTTTTGTTTTCTTACCTTCTTCAGTTGTCTTTCAGTTATATTCAATCATGATCTTTAATGTAAAAAGTGCTTTAAATCCCTAACTTTCAGGAATGTTCAATTTTAAATTGCAACATTTAATTATCATCACCATTAATTACTAGCTTTTACCTTCCTTTTGTTCACATCCCTTTCCCTTTTAGTGTAACTGCTTCCCTGTGGCTCTGTTATATCCAAATTAGCTCTTACAAACACTACTAATGTTCACCACCCAGTTTACCACTAGACACACACTATTTCTCGTGCATGCACACACTCACAAACTCAAACACTTCCACTCTCACAAACACTAACCAAGCTAAAGATCACACACCTCAACTCTGCAGTATCATCGTACAGACCATGTTTTACTGCTTCACAGCCCAAAGCTGCTGCTTTAAACGCACCTGCTGTTAAACCTCCCACTGAAAGCTTCCTGTAGATCTTCTCATATTGTATTGGTAATACTTTATAGATAATAAATAAGGAACAAACACTTGGAAATACATCTAAATCATGTTTTTTATATAGATCGTAATGATCAGCTGCTCTATTTTCCCCTCCATATCCACACTGACTGATAGAATATCAGGGCCCAAAGTTTTAAATTCTGCACAAACTACACATAATGTGGCTTCTGTCTCAGGAATGGTTCCATATTAATGTATTGGGCTTTCTTGGGTTACTTTTGCTTGGACTTTAGAATCACCGCTTGTGGCTATATTATTTTACCTGCCACTTTAATTTTCTGCGGTGTTCTATTTTACTAAGAAATTATGTTTCTGACTTTTTCAATTCCCAAGATTTTATAAAGACTTGATTTCTATATTTAGTTGATTTTATTTAGTGCTTTAAAAATTGGGAGAAGTGGAACGTGATTATTTTTCTCTGTATCAATCGTTCCATTACAGACAATAATATTAGCAATATCAATAAACACAGATGTTATGCTTTGCTTTGTCCACGTTATTATAGCAAGTAAATCCAAACAATGCTTTTCATTTACTGATCAATATGTTCAATATGTATTTATGCATATGCAATGCACAGCAGATTGCTTTTCACAATTATCAACAATACATCTATTTCCTTAAACAATTTATCAAACCTCACACATTGTTTTTCTTGTTCAAAAAATGGCTTACATGTTGAATAGTGAAAGTTAATTTTGTGTCTACATTTCATATTTTAAAGTTAGGATTGAGTTTGTCTTAAAAGCTAAAACTTTTACAATATTGCTGAAAGTAATTGCTCATCCGCATAGTGGTTGTTTTAAAACCATACTTTAAAAAGATAAACAAGCTAAAAGTTTAAAAAAAAAAAAAAAAAATGCTCTACGTCTATAAAATAATGATTGGTCAAAAATTTTTAGTAATAGTGGTGAGGGATGAAAAAGGTAATAGGTTTAAAAAGTCAAGAAAAAAGGTAAAAAATAATGGCTGGGCGAATAATGGTGGTAATAATGGTGATCTATTTACATCTCCCCCTTTTTCTGAAACAGAATTTCTGTTTCAGAAAACTTAACACAAAATTGCTCCACCCTCTGTTGTCTTTCCCCTGTCCACTGGGCTGGTCCACCCTGCACAAGCCTCCACTGACACACACCCCATCACTCCATTCATCCACTCACTCTCCCCCTGGGCTGCGCTTCCCTTCCACGATGTTTTCTCCGTTTTCTGTTAAAATGCATGTGGTGGTCAGATCGAGACTGTGCCTGCCTTAGGTTGTCCCGTTGTAGTACGTTGGGATCTTACCCGTCTTTGGCTAACCAGCCTATCACACTGAACCACACACAGCGTAGCAGCACTATTTTATCAAGATTCAGTGCCGTAGAGTTCCTGACAGTTAGGGAACGCAAACCCAGGTATGTCACACTGTCATAAACGCACACTCTGGTGTTTACCGTGAAAGCCTGTGCAAGGCATCAAGTACCCAATTTTTTATTATTTGTTATTATTTTATACTTATTTTATTTATTACCATCATTATCACCTTTTCTCTCCCACTGAATTTAACTTAAATTATTTGCTTTGATACCACTGCTCAGAAATAGACCCAAAAGAGTGCATGTCAATGAATTATTCAGATTTGGCATCTGTACCCTAAAGGTGTACCACAAGGTTAAATTTTGGTCCAGTTTTATTTAATATATATATACATAAATTATAGTGCTGGCTCTGCTTCTCAGATTGCAAACTTTACCATTATGCAGATGAAACAATTTTATAGTGCTTAGCTGATTTTGTTCATGCTACAGCCAGAAAATTATGCATTTGTTTTATAGGTGGCATTGTATAAGCATGAAAACCAAATTTATGCTGTTTTCCAGATCTCTTTCTAGTCTAATTTAATACCGTAAAGCAAAGAAAGTAAAGCAAGTTCTTCGTTGCAGAAAGTACAGCGTATTGAAAGCAAAATAGAAAGCTCAATTTTTTAATATATTTGATCATGTCCCCTTATCAGAAAGATACCCAATTCCCTGTAGCTTGAAATAGATGCAACACTGCATTTCCTTTTTAAAAAAAAAAATAATAATAAAAATAAAACTAAGGTCTTTCCTCACTGTTTTCTGAAATCTACTCTTGCTCGTAAGAGGATCAAAATATCAGCATAGACGGAGATGCATAAAACTCAGAGAAATTAGATATTACATCTATCTTATATAGATCTCATTCAGCCAGGACTGAACTCAGATCAGTCTGAATAAGAAACGAATAGTAAGATAATTGACTAAATCACCTGATAGAAAAAGCTGTGTTTGGAATGGCACACTTATTAACACATTCACTATGTAGAATTTTTCCATTTATTGAACTGATTATTTAAGAATCAAACAAGAAACCATATTTATTCGTCCTGCTCTGAGTACAGCTTATACAACAGTGCTGCATGGCATAGTATATTTTGGAATTTCTAGCATACATCTTCTGTACAATATTATTATAATATAATTTAATTAATAGTGAACTATATGGGGAAAAATGTACTGCTAAGATTCGACAGAGCATTGTAAAAATGGCCAATCCAAATTGCTTAGTATTAACGATTCCGAAACAGCCACACACCTTCATTATTTTCATTTTTAGATTTGCTTATATAATATAGAGTTAGACATATGTCCCTGTTGGGTTAGCGCCCCCAAGATATAGTCCAATACCCAAAATTAAGCTAATTATTTTCCTCAATTCTGTCTCCATAATCCCTGTATTAAACTCTCTAAATTCTCTAATTATTTATCCAGTCACACACCTCTCTGACATTATTCAACAACTTAATTATTTATATTAACACTTCCCCAACCTTGCTTACATTAAAGTACACTGTACTCATGATTGGGTATTCACATTTTCACATGTATTTTTGGAACTGTCTTATAACGTATGCATATGTATATTATATTATATTTCTATTTCACATTAGTCACTGTCATAATAGATGTCATTGCACTTTACTCTGTTAATTATTTAATTATTTATGACCATTAGTAATATCTACTGCACTGCTCCGTTTACAGATAGATCTTTACCTTGTATAGTTAGGTTTTGTATATCCTTATATTTTCTTATATATATATATATCTATTTCTATCCATACAAAACCCTTTTCCCCCTGTTCACCTCTGTCCCCCATCTCACAAGTGCTAATTCACAAATAGCCAACCTCTCAGTCTAAAGCCAATAGGCTGGACCAACTCCACCTACTTCACCGTGGACTCCTCCCCTGCAGTGGGACTCATCCATTCCTATTTCGTTTACACACAAGAGTTCGTACACTCAACCAATCACATCGCTCGCAGGAACCCTGCGCACACACATTTCAGTAGCACTCACTCTGTTTCACACACACTCTAACGCATACGCACACACTTATGTTGCATTCAGTCTGTCTCGCACACACTGTAACGCATACGCACACACTCTTTGATTCGCTGCCGCACACACATTTTATCTCTCCGCCACACAAGGCTGTGTTTCTCTCCGGAAAACTGGACACGCACACTTTCACGCTCACAGGTGCACCTCCACAGTATCATGCAGTCACTATTAATTTAATAACTTGTAAAAGTTCGTAGTAGGTACAGCGTCTACTAATTATTTACGAAATGTCTTGAGCAGGAACAACATCTGCTTATATTATTATTATTAGTATTATATATTTTTATTTATTCATTTATTTACTTTTTATGATTTTGTTTTTTATTTGTGTTTGTTATTTCTTCCAGCCGAATAAAAATAGAGAAGTAGGTACACGTCTACCCGAACAGGGACAACATCTGTTCTTTTTAACCAAATTAAAATAGAGAAGTAGTGTACAGCGTCTACCCGAGCAGGGACAGCATCTGCTCTTTTTAATCGAATTAAAATAGAGAAGTAGGTACAGCGTCTACCCGAACAGGCACAGCATCTGCTCTTTTCAACCGAATTAAAATAGAGAAGTAGTGTACAGTGTCTACCCGAGCAGGGACAGCATCTGCTCTTTTTAACCGAATTAAAATAGAGAAGTAGTGTACTTCGTCTACCCGAGCAGGGACAGCATCTGCTCTTTTTAACCGAATAAAAATAGAGGTGAGTAGGAACAGCGTCTACTCTGGCTTTTTGCGAGCGGATCAATATCGAGGTGAGCCTTACACCTGGCCGTTATCCGAACTTCTCGTCAGAAGCCGGGGGGAGACGCCAGCATCCAATCCTTAACCCTTGATTAGGAACAACATCTAATCTTTTTATAAACCTTTGAGTAGGAACAGCCTCTACTCTTTAATACCCTGGAATAGGCACAACTTCTATTCTCATTTAAATAGCTTGTTATGCTGTCTGCTTCCCTCCGGACAGCAGCCAGAGCGCCGCTCCACTCAAATTTAGAAATAACCAATATGCAGAATTTGATTAAACAGGCTCTGCTTACCTGGTTTGTTAAGTTCGGCCGTGAGTGGATCAGTGCCGGATGCTGTCCTTCGTCAGACTCGTTCAGAGGTCGGGTCACCAAATTGTTGTAGAAAAGAAAATGTGAGGTGGGCTACCCCCACCTCTCGTCCAGGGTACAACTCCCTGCGTGTTCGTTTGATAGAGAGAGTCAGACAGTGGAGTGAAGTTGAAAGCAAACCAAGTATTTATTACAAACTGAATATTCAGGAGAACTAACACATGAAAGACCGTCTAACAGCCACCCAGCATAAGTTCTGACCCCCCTCCTGATCTGACTCCACGTTTATACCCCAAAATGACGTAAGCCTGTTGATGAGGCGTTACTAACGATTAGCTCATGTTAATATGCATAATTTCACGTGTTAGTACTCAAGTTTCACGTGTCTGACCGGACCACTAATGTTTGGCCTTGACTGTGTTCTTCCAGAATGAAACATCGTGGCACTATCTGTGTGAGTGCGTCACCCCCCGCTTTGAAGCAGAGGTCTTTTAGGGAGGCACTCACTCATCCAAAGGCTGCTTTGATCTAATAGCCTTTTTGTAGCAAATTAGCCCCGTACCAGTCGAATTGATGACCGTTAGTTAGGGTCATGCAGTAAAACAAAATACTTCAAGCCTGAGCTACATCTCATATGTTATATGTTAATGTGGGTTAATCTGTCATATAATAAAGTCTGTGTTAGTCACATGCCATATCAAACAATGTTTTACTATATGTGTAAAGGATATATTGTGATTATTGGTTAATCTTTTATATAAATGCGTGTAAAATACACTGAGTAATAATGATCAAATATAATGTGAGTATTGGTTAATGCCTATAAAATACAAGGTTTCACACAATAATTATGTAATTATAGATACTAAGATAAGTAATCATTATTGAAAGATATTTGTCAATACACTCAAGGTAAAACAGGGTTTCTTCGTAAGATTTCCCACAACATACAGAGAAAAAATACATGACATACACAGCCGATCAGGTTGATTCTTTAAAGAGCAGAGGATCTGTGTAGAAATAATGGGTAACACTTTACTTTAATGGTCCATTTGATGGCCCCGTTGATGCTCAACTGACATTCAACTAACATTCAACTGAATGTCTAGTAACTGCAATTTAACCATATGTTGAATGTAAATTATTTAAAATAGAACATAACCCTACTCCTAACCCTAACCTTAACCCATAATCAACCCTAAAATCTAACCCTACACCTAACCCTAACCTTAACCCTTAATCAACCCTAAAATCTAACCCTACACCTAACCCCAACCTTAACCCTTAAATAAACCATAAAATCTAACCCTACACCTAACCCTAACCTTCACCCTTAAATCAACCCTAAAATCTTACCCTACACCTAACCCTAACCTTCACCCTTAAATCAACCCTAAAATCTTACCCTACACCTAACCCTAACCTTAACCCTTAATCAACCATAAAATCTAACCCTACACCTAACCCTTACCCTAACCTTAACCCTTGAATAAACCCTAAAATCTTACCCTACACCTAACCCTAACCTTAACCCTAAAATCTAACCCTACACCTAACCTTTACCCTTAAATAAACCCTAAAATCTACCCCTACACCTAACCCTAACCTTCACCCTTAAATCAACCCTAAAATCTAACCCTACACCTAACCCTACACCTAACCCTAACCTTAACCCTTTATCAACCCTAAAATCTAACCCTACACCTAACCTTTACCCTTAAATAAACCCTAAAATCTAACCCTACACCTAACCCTAACCTTAACCCTTAATCAACCCTAAAATCGAACCCTACACTTAACCCTAACCTTAACCCTTAAATAAACCCTAAAATCGAACCCTACACCTAACCCTAACCTTAACCCTTAAATAAACCCTAAAATCGAACCCTACACCTAACCCTAACCTTAACCCTTAATCAACCCTAAAATCTAACCCTAACCTCAACCCTTAAATAAACCCTAAAATCTAACCCTTCACCTAACCCTAACCTTAACCCTTAAATAAACCCTAAAATCGAACCCTACACCTAACCCTAACCTTAACCCTTAAATATACTCTAAAATCTAACCCTACACCTAACCCTAACCCTTAATCAACCCTAAAATCTAACCCTAACCTCAACCCTTAAATAAACCCTAAAATCTAACCCTAACCTTAACCCTTAAATAAACCCTAAAATCGAACCCTACACCTAACCCTAACCCTTAAATAAACCCTAAAATCTAACCCTACACCTAACCCTAACCTTAACCTTTAATCAACCCTAAAATCTAACCCTACACTTAACCCTAACCCTTAATCAACCCTAAAATCTAACCCTACATTTAACCCTAACCCCTAACCCTTAATCAACCCTAAAATCTAACCCTACATTTAACCCTAACCCCTAACCCTTAATCAACCCTAAAATCTAACCCTACACTTAACCCTAACCCCTAACCCTTAATCAACCCTAAAATCCCTACATTTAACCCTAACCCTAGCCTAAACTTTAAATCTAACTCTAAACCAATGCTAAAATGTTAAGATTATATTTTGGGTTAGAGTTGGATGTAGGGTTACATTCAATAGAGAATAATTTACTTTCACCTTTCAGTTCAATTTCATTTAATAAACATGGAGCTGAATGTCAGTTGAGCATCATCAAATGGACCATACAAGTGTTACCAAATAATGTTCCCAGAAGAAAGACTGGAAGGAATTTGCACATTTATCTTATACATCCCATAATCTCATTAAACTATTCAAGAAATCAGGAGGAAATCAATGTGTAAAGGAAAGAGCACAAGTCTAACCTGAACAACTGTGATCTTTCCTATACACATTGATTTCCTCCTGATTTCTTGAATAGTTTAATGAGATTATAGGATGTATAGGATAAATGTGCAAATTCCTTCCAGTCTTTCTTCTGGGAACATTATTTGGCAACACTTGGATCCCTCAAACTCACTGCAAAAAGAACTGTCATTTAACAAAAGAGGTTGATATAACTAAATTAACAAAATATTACTTTAGAAAGATACAATCGACTTCTCTGGACCAGACAAATCAGGATTCTAGATCTTTCTGTAAGAAATGGATGTCGTGCTCCAGTACAAAGATAAAAGGACCTTAAGGATGGTTGTCACTTTTATGGAGAGCCTAAAATCAACTTCAGACATTTTACCTGCTTAACTCTTGATGGATTAATGTGGAAATGGTCCATACGCCCTATAAAATACCCTATTTTATAAGTTTTTATTTGTTTTTCGCTTGCTCTGGTCTTTCTCTCCCATATGGTTGTATTAAACAGTGAAGTGGAATGATTTATGCTCTGTTCAATGTTTGATAGTGATGGTGATTTTCTATCTTTCCTTTTCACTATTCCAACATTACTGAAGGTAGGAGGCATCAGCATTGACTGGTGACTCTTCATAGACACACAGCTGGGCTCTGGAGGTTCTGCTGTGGATTTGCTCTGCAGTCTGATCGAGGAAATAGGGAGACATTAAGACAATAATATAAATTAGGCACACTTTTATACACCATTTTAAAGTAATTAGGAAATCCTGTGCTGTAATAAACAGAAAGGTATTGAATAAGCAACAGATATGTTGGATGCTATAACAAGAATATTGCAAATAATATAAAACTCCCAGCAGTGCGACTCCTGTACTCCAGCCTCCAGCTCAGCCCAGCCAGAGGGCGGTGCTCTCGAGGATGGTATCGCGAGACTAACTGTTATAACTGTAGATTAATCTGTAACTGATTGATTTAATGTCTAAATAGTGGAATTATGATCCTGTTCTCACTGTTAGCGTTGTTTCTAATTCAGATTATTTTGTCCCCAGGGATGAAAGTGATTACTGGCCGAGGCTCTTTACATTATTCATTTAACTTGTTGTGTTTTCTTATCGATATGCTTATTATATGATCACATCTAAACTAGTGGGTCTGGATAAATTTTACACTTTTATTCGCAAATAAATAAGAATATATGTAATAATGTAAAGAGATGTGAAGCACGGTGTAGCAATTAACTATATTAAAAGAAGAATGTAACTGTTGTGTTAGGTCTATATAATATAAACACAGATATTTTAATAATAGAAGTTTGAGTTTTTCTTGTATAATTACAACATTTCATATTTAAACTATAATTGTTAATGTAACTGAAATTTACCTACATAAATCGGTTTTGAATCGAATCGGGACCATGTGAATCGGAATCTAATCAAACTGGGAAATCAGTGACGATACCCACCCCTAGAGTGTTTTTTTTTCTTTCCTGTGTATTCTTTTACTTCACACAGATTAAGATCTTTCATATTTATCAGAATAGTCATTTATTAACAATCAAATAGCAGATTAGCCCCACCCAATGAACTGGAAAACTAAAAATCTGCACACTAAAGTAAACCATGGTAGTATCCCAGCTAATGTGGCAGAGAATATATTAATATATATTAAATGTGTGTAGAATTAAAAAGAAAATGTGTGCTGTGTTACATTAAATAAAAATATTAAACAAATGACTCCACGGCAATAAACAGACAAATTACAAATATTATGATTGATTTTTATTTATTAATTTAATGTTTTGTTATTTTTTTATTGAATCTTATTTTAAGTGCACAACAGGCAGAAAAAGAACATAAATCAGGTCTGAAAGGGTTAAAGCCTTTTGTGTAAATAATCCAGAACTGATAGAACTGGGTGATATGGTCAAAAATATTTTCAATACGACAAAAAATACCATAAAACAATCTAACCAATATTACACTTTTTTCATTTTTTTGACCATAAATTCCTACTAACTATTGATGCACTATTGAAGTTACTCACTTTGGACCAGAGGGTTCTCCTCCATCACTGGAGTTATGAAGCTCCATCATAGAGGTGCTTCAGTGCAGATCCCTGTGAACAGTTTAACAACCATTCAAATATGATCAGGTTTCAATAACATTATTGAAAAAAAGGAAATAATGCAAAAGTCTTATAAGATTTAGAATGACTGACAATTATTTATAATAACATAAAGCACATACCTGTCAAGTTTTGGACTTAAAAATAAGGGATTTTTTCCGCCGCCCCAACAGCCCAAACGAGGAAAATATATATATATATATATATATATATATATATATATATATATATATATATATATATATATATATACATATATATATATATATGTATATATATATATATTTTTTTTTTCCCTCGTTTCCCTCGTCCCTTATATATATATATATATATATAAAATTTAAACAAATTCTAACAAACCCTAAAACTAGCCCTGAACTAATAGAGTTTGGAAATGATAGTTATTGGCTGATCAGGCACATCAGGGCAGGGCATTATATATATATATGTAGATTTTTCTCAAACCCTGAATATCTATCTAGCTAATTCTAAAGTTAAGCTAACTGAGTCACAAGCTGTATTTTATTAAACACACAGTGGGTTTAATTTATGTTTTGATTCAGAGAAGAGTCTTTTTAACCAGCTATCAGAAACAATCTCATCACAGTTTACATGGTTCATTACCTTTCTTTTAGAAAAATCTCCGTATATCCAGATTAGTTTTAACGACAGCTGCTCCGACTAGCTGCCTGAACTCACAGCGAGGGGAGGGGCGGGGCTTCCCGCACACTAAACTGCGCTCCGCAAAACCAGCTAGCTGATTGGCTGTTTCTCCTGAAAGGCGGGACTTTCTCCTTGAACCGGCACCACGATTGGTTAAGAGACACACAGCGGTCAGTGCATTGTCGCCTGTGGCCTATATATATTTTTTATTTAGTATAATACGGGAAATTTACGGGAAAATACTAATACGGGAGGACGGCGGGAAAGAGGAGTAAAATACGGTAGTTTCCCGGCCAAAACGGGAGACTTGACAGGTATGAAAGCATTAGAAATTACAAACAATATTTCTTTAAAGAATCACATTGATCCAAAGTACGTTTGCACCCCTTGCAGGTAAAATAGTGCTACTACATATGACCACACCTTCTGCTGTGGTGTAGCGTTTTTACCCTGTTTAAGTATATTTTGGAGCATGCTCTTTTATACTTTTACATTAGGAACAAATATGATTTTAACTTTTACTTTCATTTTCTAATTAGAATCGCTTTTCTTTCTACTTTTACTTACATCATCTCTGGAAGTGCAAAAAGCTTTTACATCCACTTTTTGGACTAGAAAAAAAACTGAAATGTCCAACAAAGTAGTTGTGAAAGCACCTAACTGAGTTCATATATTTTTTATATATAAACAATGTTGATAGACAGAATGACATGATGAAAATAAAGAATGCGATAAAATATCAGAATTTATTTGTACCATTAAAGACAAATCATGCTGTATATTTAAATAATAAATATCTTACTGTACATATTATTAATGTACATTTATTAATATGATTAAAATTACAGCGTTCCACGGTCTCATTAAACCGCACAAGATTATGTTGTTTGAGCTGTAAAATTTCAAAGTAGTTTTGAATATAATGATATTTACAGTATATTGTCCAGCCCAAACTTACAAGCATGCAGACAAACTAATATATACACTGCTCAAAAAAATAAAGGGAACACTCAAATAACACATCCTAGATCTGAATGACTGAAATATTCTCATTGAATACTTTGTTCTGTACAAAGTTGAATGTGCTGACAACAAAATCACACAAAAATCATCAATGGAAATCTAATTTATTAACCAATGGAGGCCTGGATTTGGAGCCACACACAAAATTAAAGTGAAAAAACACACTACAGGCTGATCCAACTTTAATGTAATGTCCTTAAAACAAGTCAAAATGAGGCTCAGTATTGTGTGTGGCCTCCACGTGCCTGTATGACCTCCCTACAACGCCTGGGCATGCTCCTGATGAGGTGGCGGATGGTCTCCTGAGGGATCTCCTCCCAGACCTGGACTAAAGCATCCGCCAACTCCTGGACAGTCTGTGGTGCAACGTGACGTTGGTGGATGGAGCGAGACATGATGTCCCAGATGTGCTCAATCGGATTCAGGTCTGGGGAACGGGCGGGACAGTCCATAGCTTCAATGCCTTCATCTTGCAGGAACTGCTGACACACTCCAGCCACATGAGGTCTAGCATTGTCCTGCATTAGGAGGAACCCAGGGCCAACCGCACCAGCATACGGTCTCACAAGGGGTCTGAGGATCTCATCTCGGTACCTAATGGCAGTCAGGCTACCTCTGGTGAGCACATGGAGGGCTGTGCGGCCCTCCAAAGAAATGCCACCCCACACCATTACTGACCCACTGCCAAACCGGTCATGCTGAAGGATGTTGCAGGCAGCAGACCGCTCTCCACGGCGTCTCCAGACTCTGTCACGTCTGTCATGTGCTCAGTGTGAACCTGCTTTCATCTGTGAAGAGCACAAGGCGCCAGTGGCGAATTTGCCAATCCTGGTGTTCTCTGGCAAATGCCAAGCGTCCTGCACGGTGTTGGGCTGTGAGCACAACCCCCATCTGTGGACGTCGGGCCCTCATACCATCCTCATGGAGTCGGTTTCTAACCGTTTGTGCAGACACATGCACATTTGTGGCCTGCTGGAGGTCATTTTGCAGGGCTCTGGCAGTGCTCCTCCTGTTCCTTCTTGCACAAAGGCGGAGGTAGCGGTCCTGCTGCTGGGTTGTTGCCCTCCTACGGCCTCCTCCACGTCTCCTGGTGTACTGGCCTGTCTCCTGGTAGCGCCTCCAGCCTCTAGACACTACGCTGACAGACACAGCAAACCTTCTTGCCACAGCTCGCATTGATGTGCCATCCTGGATGAGCTGCACTACCTGAGCCACTTGTGTGGGTTGTAGAGTCCGTCTCATGCTACCACGAGTGTGAAAGCACCACCAACATTCAAAACTGACCAAAACATCAGCCAGACAGCATAGGTTCTGAGAAGTGGTCTGTGGTCCCCACCTGCAGAACCACTCCTTTATTGAGTGTGTCTTGCTAATTGCCAATAATTTCCACCTGTTGTCTATTCCATTTGCACAACAGCAGGTGAAATTGATTGTCAATCAGTGTTGCTTCCTAAGTGGACAGTTTAATTTCACAGAAGTTTGATTTACTTGGAGTTATATTGTGTTATTTGAGTGTTCCCTTTATTTTTTTGAGCAGTGTATATATTTATATATGTGGTGAATGCTTTAGCTAACGTTAGCTAGGTTAGCTAATATTTACTACTTTATTTCAGTGTGAAATGCTTTAGTTAACGTTCCCTAGGTTAGCTAATATTAACTACTTTATTTTAGTGGGGAATGTTATAGCTAATGTTAGCTAGTTTAGCTAATATTAACTACTTTCAGTGGGGAATATTTTTAGCTAACGTTAGCTAGGTTAGTTAATGTTAACTACTTTATTTCATTGGGGAATATTTTAGCTAATGATAGCTAGGTTAGATAATGTTAACTTTATTTTAGTGGGGAGTTTTAGCTAGGTTAGTTAATGTTAACTACTTTATTTCAGTGGGGAATGTTTTAGTTAATGTTAGCTAGGTTTGCTAATGTTTACTTTATTTCAGTGGGGAATATTTTAGCTAACGTTAGCTAGGTTAGCTAATGTTAACTACTTTATTTCAGTGGGTAATGTTTTAGCTAATGTTAGCTAGGTTAGCTAATGTTAACTACTTTATTTCAGTGGGGAATGTTTTAGTTAATGTTAGCTAGGTTTGCTAATGTTTACTTTATTTCAGTGGGGAATATTTTAGCTAACGTTAGCTAGGTTAGCTAATGTTAACTACTTTATTTCAGTGGGTAATGTTTTAGCTAATGTTAGCTAGGTTAGCTAATGTTAACTACTTTATTTCAGTGGGTAATGTTTTAGCTAATGTTAGCTAGGTTAGCTAATGTTAACTACTTTATTTCAGTGGGGAATATTTTAGCTAACGTTAGCTAGGTTAGCTAATGTTAACTACTTGATTTCAGTGGGGAATATTTTAGCTAACGTTAGCTAGGTTAGCTAATGTTAACTACTTTATTTCAGTGGGTAATGTTTTAGCTAATGTTAGCTAGGTTAGCTAATGTTAACTACTTTATTTCAGTGGGGAATGTTTTAGTTAATGTTAGCTAGGTTTGCTAATGTTTACTTTATTTCAGTGGGGAATATTTTAGCTAACGTTAGCTAGGTTAGCTAATGTTAACTACTTTATTTCAGTGGGTAATGTTTTAGCTAATGTTAGCTAGGTTAGCTAATGTTAACTACTTTATTTCAGTGGGGAATGTTTTAGTTAATGTTAGCTAGGTTTGCTAATGTTTACTTTATTTCAGTGGGGAATATTTTAGCTAACGTTAGCTAGGTTAGCTAATGTTAACTACTTTATTTCAGTGGGTAATGTTTTAGCTAATGTTAGCTAGGTTAGCTAATGTTAACTACTTTATTTCAGTGGGGAATGTTTTAGTTAATGTTAGCTAGGTTTGCTAATGTTTACTTTATTTCAGTGGGGAATATTTTAGCTAACGTTAGCTAGGTTAGCTAATGTTAACTACTTTATTTCAGTGGGTAATGTTTTAGCTAATGTTAGCTAGGTTAGCTAATGTTAACTACTTTATTTCAGTGGGTAATGTTTTAGCTAACGTTAGCTAGGTTAGCTAACGTTAGCTACTTTATTTCAGTGGGGAATATTTTAGCTAACGTTAGCTAGGTTAGCTAATGTTAACTACTTGATTTCAGTGGGGAATATTTTAGCTAACGTTAGCTAGGTTAGCTAATGTTAACTACTTTATTTCAGTGGGTAATGTTTTAGCTAATGTTAGCTAGGTTAGCTAATGTTAACTACTTTATTTCAGTGGGGAATGTTTTAGTTAACGTTAGCTAGGTTTGCTAATGTTTACTTTATTTCAGTGGGGAATATTTTAGCTAACGTTAGCTAGGTTAGCTAATGTTAACTACTTTATTTCAGTGGGTAATGTTTTAGCTAATGTTAGCTAGGTTAGCTAATGTTAACTACTTTATTTCAGTGGGGAATATTTTAGCTAACGTTAGCTAGGTAAGCTAATGTTAACTACTTGATTTCAGTGGGGAATATTTTAGCTAACGTTAGCTAGGTTAGCTAATGTTAACTACTTTATTTCAGTGGGGAATGTTTTAGCTAACGTTACCTAGGTAAGCTAATGTTAACTACTTTATTTCAGTGGGGAATATTTTAGCTAACGTTAGCTAGGTTAGCTAATGTTAACTACTTTATTTCAGTGAGGAATGTTTTAGCTAATGTTAGCTAGGTTAGCTAATGTTAACTACTTGATTTCAGTGGGGAATGTTTAGCTAATGTTAGCTAGGTAAGCTAATGTTAACTACTTTATTTCAGTGGGTAATATTTTAGCTAATGTTAGCTAGGTTAGCTAATGTTAACTACGTTATTTCAGTGGGGAATGTTTTAGCTAATGTTAGCTAGGTTAGCTTATTTTAACTACGTTATTTCAGTGGGGAATGTTTTAGCTAATGTTAGCTAGGTTAGCTAATTTTAACTACATTATTTCAGTGTGAAATGCGTTAGCTAACGTTACCTAGGTAAGCTAATGTTAACTACTTTATTTTGGTGGGGAATGTTTCAGCTAACGATATCTAGGTTAGCTAACGTTAACTACTTTATTTCAGTGTTCTTTACATGTACAGTGCTCACAACTTAGTATCTGATGCTCAACAATTAGTATTAGATTACCACTTAATCTGTGGTGCTCACCACTTAGTACATGGTGCTCACCACTTAATGTTAATAAGTTTGGGCACCCCTGATCATTTTTATGATTTTCCTTTATAAATTATTGGTTTTGGGGATCAGCTAGTTTATATCATATCATATATTTATATTTATATCATATAGCAGAAGAACACATTGATATTTGAGAAGTGAAATGAAGTTTATATGATTTACAGAAAGTGTGCAGTAATTATTTAAACTAAATAAGGCAAATGCATAAATTTGGGCCCCAGCAGAAAAATTACATCAGTATTTAGTAGATCATATATGACAATTACACAAATAATATGTATTTATAAGTAAAACAAACAATAACTCTTTGTTTGCTCAGTGAGCTTGTCAAAGAAACAGTAAATGTTGTTGGACGTCCATGAACACAGTAATTTAAAAGTGTCCATGATTTATAGATTTTAAACAGTTTAGATCAGAACAGAACAGTTATAAAGATTAATGTTTCTTCTTCTAATGTTACAGTGAAGTGATATTTATAGAGTAGACTGTCCGAAGAATTTCACCAGCTACAAAACTCCACCCACAACCTCATTAATCCCACAGCAGAAATATCAGCTCCTCTTCCCCCAAACTCTGACTGTTACCCAGCCAATCACCAGCCTGCTCTGCAGATCATGTTTCACCTTTCCTGTCTGTGTCTTTACAGATTCATGAATATTCAAACATTACATAATATTGTGGGGTGTAATTGGCCTGCTGCAGTGAATACCTGACAGGGGCTCCACCCACTCGCCGTCTATTGGCTTTGAGAGACAGGTGGGCATATCAGTGACTCCTGAGCAGAAAGAGAGACAGAGAGAAAACAAAAGTAAGATGATCCTCCGTTACAGGAGAATAGAAAAGAGAGACACAGTGAAGAAGAAACCTAACTAAATTCAAGCAACTCGATTCTACAGTGGTTTATTTTCACTGGGTAAGTCCAGAAAACAAAACAAAAAAAAAAGATTTTTTTACCTGTAATTTTTCAAGTAATTTTGCGTTTATTTATCTCAGAAGCTGAAAATTAAGTCACACCCAAGTTTCTATAATTGTTTAAGAAATATCTGTTCACAAGACTACAAAATTCTGTGCCACTTAAGAAGGATGAAAAATGATAAACAAAATATACTATATAGTTGAATGTCAAAATAACTTGACATTCAATCCTGGTTTATTCAATTTTAAAATTAAATGTTCTTAACAAAGCAGTAAATGCCTGCTGCACTTAAAACACTTATGAACACATTCTAACACTTATGAATAACATGTATTACATTGTAATGAGATTTTTGTCTAATAAAAATCTATAAAACATTTGTGTTCATGACAAATCTTTGAAATCTTAATAAAATCTAGTTTAAATCTATTTTGTCTGAAATTTTTGTTTATTGATCTCATTAAATAGTTTTTTTTAAATAATACGATGTCATTTACTTCATGTCATTTGGAGCGGCCACTCATAACTATTGATACTGTATGCTTACGTTAATGGTATTTTAAAAAACAATTTTAACAGGTTTTATGTGACTTACAGGAAAAATAACCCTATTAACTACATTTAAGCCGGTGATTGTGACACTATAGAACAAAAATGAGATAATCATTTACAAAAACTCAAAAGTAATGCACATGCTTTAATACTAGACACTTTATACTAGTGGGAATTTGTTTTAAAAAAAGTTAAGTATATTAAGGAAATGTATTAATTTTAAGATAAATTATAGTGGCACCACATGACATTTTGGAAGTCAAAGGCCAGTTCTTCTAAATGAAAATACACCGAAATCACTCAATCTTAAATTTTAGTATGAGTTTATGTTTATGTGTACACAGCGTTTTAAATTTGTATTATAAAATTGGCATGGTGAAAATATTTATTAGTCAGATTTGGGAATATTCTTCTTGCTTCTTCTTCTTGCTGAAGTAAAGGAATAGTGTAATTAAAGTGAGGTAGAGTGCGGTTCAGTGAGGTAGAAAGAGCTACAGTGATGTAGAGTGAGGTTTAATGAGTTGAGTGAAGTAGAGTTAGAGGTAGAACGAGAGTTTGAGAGAAGTACTGACCACACCTGTTTTCTTTACAGCAGCTAAAATATAAACATACAGAGACAAAATACATGACATACACTGTCAATCAGTGTCACTGCAGTACTGAGAATAAACCACCACCCAAATAATAATAGCTGATCTGTGGTGGTCTATCCTGTGGGGTCCTGAGTATTGAAGTCAGTGCTGAAGGGTGGGTAAAATTAGCATCTTACTTTAGAAGAAAAACTGATACCTAAATAAAATAGATGTTTGTAGATATGTTGTTTTGTTTTTCTGACTAGTCAACAAGCAACAGATTTATGTGGTGCTAACAACATCTAAATCAGTTAATGCCGACCTTACACCTAACGATTTTCAAGCGATTTCTCTGTTGCAGACAGATTTCCAGAGTCCAGGATTTCCAGGATAAAATCACCAGAGTCTGGCTGGAGTCGAGCTGCAGTCGAGTCGCTGTCGCGTCCTCTCTATGGTTCAGTGTAAGGTGGTTAGGACTGAAAGTGAGTTGGGTGCGCGTCCTGACCTTCTGATAAAATCAACCGTGTTTAATATTATCACAAGTCTTGAGACTCGGCTCACGCAAATGGTGACAAGAACAATGCCAACAACCAATAGGAGAAGAGCTACGAAAAAAGGCAAGACTATATTTCACGTGACTGTTCATGTACAAACGATTTTAAAAAGAACAGATTTTGCAGTTAATAGGTCTTATTGGTCCTTACTTTAATATGTACAGTATTTTAAACACAGGTAGCCCTTTAAATGATTATACTTAAAGCTATTTTATTTTGCACTACTTTGTCTTATTGTGCAGTTATTGTTATTTTTGATACAAACAAATTTAATAAATACACATTTTGCAGGAATGATGTTCTTTATTGCATTATTTCTATCTAAAACAAAGGCAAATGTACAGCAGTGAAATTCTGTAATTGTTTACTATACAAGGCTGTAGCAAAAACGGGGTAATGAAGCTTATAGGACGAGTTAAACACAAAATATATTCTATTAAAAAATATTAAGAACTAACAATGTGGCAGAAAAATAAACATTTAATAGGGACTAAAGTTATAAATACTCTGATAAATCACAGTATTAATATACACATTATTTATAACTTAATATGTAATATATATATTTAATGTAAACTCCACCAAAAGCATGATGGGAAATAATCTCAGAAAGAATCTAGTTGCAGTCTTGCAGTTAGTGATCCCCAGTCCTTATAAAATCTTAGCCTGTGAGTAAAAAGTCTGTGACGAGTCTCTAGATGTGAGAGGGTGTGAGACTTCAGTCTGTTAAAAGTCGTTTAGTGTATAGACAGCCTAAGCTTTTTTTATTTTAGCTTAGCCGGGGTATTCTGTCGAGTTTTTAATGTTTTCATGTGTTTATGGTGATAATTCTGTTTTTCTCTGGTGATTTATACACTGATAAGGCAACATAAATGGACAGAACTACATAGCCAGCCAATTCCTGATTTGGTCCTAAAAATGGCGACTCTATACAGTAATACTCAAAAGAACCGAGCCGAGATATTTACAAAAAAAGTAAAAAAAAAAAAAAAAAAAAACTTTTCTCTATCTAATTTAATTAATTAATTTATGCATTCTTTATTCCAGCACCCCACATCAGCTTTATTTCCCCTAAAACATACAAGTATATACTAGTATTTAATTAACACCACTAATATAAAAATAATTACATTTTACATTTCTTACATTCATTCTTTTATTAACATTTAAACATCTACTATAAAAACTTGCGTCTTAAGAAGAAGAAGTACAATTAGTCGTAATTAATCACAGAATATTGTCGTTAATAATCTGATTAAATGTATAAATCATATGACTCCACTAGGTTTGATTAAATAAAGAAAAGCACAGGACACAGGCAAATTAAATACTGATGACACAAACATTAAACAGTGTAACATTAATAAAAGCTCCAAAATAATAACTCAAAAATAAGGTAAAAGCAGCACATAAATAAAATAAAAATAAACACATACAAATTCAAATAATACCTGAAATATACTAATAAAGAAACACATACAAATGTTAAACAGTGTAACAGTAACAGAAGCTCTGTCAATAAAAATTCAATAATGACACGAATTAATCTAACAAAATAACAATATGAATTATAGGAATAAAGAAATACATTTAATTACAATAATTATAAACAATGTGATAAACTGTAGATGGATGAATCAGTTTGAATGAGTAAATCTGTAGTCTAGATAAGAAATGATATCTACAACTTGGGTTCCTAAATCTCTTAATCTCCCCAACAAACACACACACACACACACACACACACACACACACACACACACACACACACACACACACACACACTGTTAGGGTTATTCTATTGTACACAGAGTCACTGAGGAGCCAGAACCAACCCCAATCCCTGCATAGAGGGGCTGAGTGAAGGTGGTGTAGAATGTGTGTAAGTGTGTGAGAGTGTGTGAGGGTGTATCAGTGGAGACTCTGTAGAAGGACAGAGTGCCGGCGGGACAGTCCACATACACTCCTACTCTCCTACAGCCGGAGGGAGGACGGGAGAGATCAGTTCTGTTATTATTGTGATAAACAGAGTATCTTTTATCAGAGCAGTTCAGACTCCAGGAGTTTATATTCCCTCCAAACCAACAGTCTGATCCTTTCCTGCTGATGGTTTTATAACTCAGAGCTACTTCAGCTCCTCTCCTCCCGCTCCACTCAGCCTCCCAGTAACAGCGTCCAGTAACTCCCTCTCTACTCAGAACCTGCAGACACCTATTAAACCTCTCTGGATGATCAGGATACGACTGCAGCTCCTCTCCACACTCCACCCTCCTGTTCTCCTCACTCAGAGAGAGAGAGCGGTGAGCTGTGTTTGGATCCAGTGTGAAATCACAGCCGTCTGAACACAAGAACACACATTACACACACTGCACTGATACAGAGAGAGAGTGTGTGCATGTGTATGTGATTGCGAGTGTATGTGCATGTGTGTGTGTGGGTGTGTGTGTGTGTGTGTGTGTGTTTGTGAGTATAGGTGTGTGTGTGTGTGTTTGTGTATGTTTGTGTGTGTTTGTGTGAGTGTGTGTGAGGGAGTGTGTTTGTGTGTTTGTGTTAGTGTATGTTTGTGTGAGTGTGTGTGTGTTTGTGTAAGTGTGTGTTTGGGTGTGTTTTTGCGTGAGTGTATGTTTGTGTGGGTGTGCTTGTGTGAGTGTGTGTTTGTGTGTGTGTGTGTGTGTGTGTTTGTGTGTGTGTGTTTGTGTAAGTGTGTGTTTGTGTGAGTGTGTGTTTGTTTGTGTGAGTATGTGTTTGTGTGAGTGTGTGTTTGCGTGAGTGTGTGTGTGTGTTTGTGAGTGTGTGTTTGTTTGTGTGTGTGTGTTTGTGTGTGTGTTTGTGTGAGTGTGTGTTTGTTTGTGTGAGTGTGTGTTTGCGTGAGTGTGTGTTTGTGTGAGTGTGTGTTTGTGAGTGTGTGTTTGTGTGTTTGTTTGTGTGTGTGTGTTTGTGTGTGTGTTTGTGTGAGTGTGTGGGTGTGTTTGCGTGAGTGTATGTTTGTGTGGGTGTGCTTGTGTGAGTGTGTGTTTGTGTGTGTGTGTGTGTGTGTGTTTGTGTGTGTGTGTTTGTGTAAGTGTGTGTTTGTGTGAGTGTGTTTGTGTGTGTGTTTGTGTAACTGTGTTTTTGTGTGAGTGTATGTTTGTGTGTGTTTGTTTGTGTTTGTGTGAGTGTGTGTTTGTTTGTGTGTGTGTGTTTGTGTGTGCGTTTGTGTGAGTGTGTGTTTTTGTGTGAGTGTGTGTTTGTGTGTGTGTGAGTGTGTGTTTGTGTGGGTGTTTTTGTGTGAGTGTGTGTTTGTGTGTGTGTGAGTGTGTGTTTGTGTGAGTGTGTGTTTGTGTGAGTGTGTGTTTGTGTGAGTGTGTGTTTGTGTGAGTGTGTGTTTGTGTGAGTGTGTGTTAGTGTATGTTTGTGTGTGGGTGTGTGAGTGTGTGTTTGTGTGAGTGAGTTTGTGTTTGTGTGAGTGTGTGTTTGTGTGAGTGTGTGTTTGTTTGTGTGAGTATGTGTTTGTGTGAGTGTGTGTTTGCGTGAGTGTGTGTGTGTGTTTGTGAGTGTGTGTTTGTTTGTGTGTGTGTGTTTGTGTGTGTGTTTGTGTGAGTGTGTGTTTGTTTGTGTGAGTGTGTGTTTGTGTGAGTGTGTGTTTGCGTGAGTGTGTGTTTGTGTGAGTGTGTGTTTGTGAGTGTGTGTTTGTGTGTTTGTTTGTGTGTGTGTGTTTGTGTGTGTGTTTGTGTGAGTGTGTGGGTGTGTTTGCGTGAGTGTATGTTTGCGTGAGTGTGTGTTTGTGTGTGTTTGTGTGAGTGTGTGTTTTTGTGTGAGTGTGTGTTTGTGTGTGTGTGAGTGTGTGTTTGTGTGGGTGTTTTTGTGTGAGTGTGTGTTTGTGTGTGTGTGAGTGTGTGTTTGTGTGAGTGTGTGTTTGTGTGAGTGTGTGTTTGTGTGAGTGTGTGTTAGTGTATGTTTGTGTGTGGGTGTGTGAGTGTGTGTTTGTGTGAGTGAGTGAGTTTGTGTTTGTGTGAGTGTGTGTTTGTGTGTTTGTGTGAGTGTGTGTTTGTGTGAGTGTGTGTTTGTGTGAGTGTGTGTTTGTGTGAGTGTGTGTTTATGTGTGAGTTTATGTATGTATATGTTTGTGTGTGTGTGTTTGTGAGTATAGGTGTGTGTGTGTTTGTGTGAGTGTGTTTTGTGTGAGTGTGTGTTAGTGTATGTTTGTGTGAGTGTGAGTGAGTGTGTTTTGTGTGAGTCAGTGAGTGTGTGTTTGTGTGAGTGTGTGTTTGTGTGAGTGTGTGTGAGTGTGTGTTTGTGTGAGTGTGTTTTGTGTGAGTGAGTGAGTGTGTGTTTGTGTGTGTGTGTGTTTGTGTGAGTGTGTTTTGTGTGAGTGAGTGAGTGTGTGTTTGTGTGTGTGTGTGTTTGTGTGAGTGTGTGTTAGTGTATGTTTGTGTGAGTGTGTGTTTGTGTGAGTGAGTGAGTGTGTGTTTGTGTGAGTGAGTGAGTGAGTGTGTGTTTGTGTGAGTGAGTGAGTGTGTGTTTGTGTGAGTGAGTGAGTGTGTGTTTGTGTGTGTGTGTGTTTGTGTGAGTGTGTGTGAGTGTGTGTTTTGTGTGAGTGTGTGTTAGTGTATGTTTGTGTGAGTGTGTGTTTGTGTGAGTGAGTGAGTGTGTGTTTGTGTGAGTGAGTGAGTGTGTGTTTGTGTGAGTGTGTGTTTGTGTGAGTGTGTGTGAGTGTGTGTTTTGTGTGAGTGTGTGTTAGTGTATGTTTGTGTGAGTGTGTGTTTGTGTGAGTGAGTGTGTGTGTGAGTGAGTGAGTGTGTGTTTGTGTGAGTGAGTGTGTGTTTTTGTGTGAGTGTGTGTTTGTGTGTGTGTTTGTGTGAGTGTGTGTTTGTGTGTGTGTTTGTGTGAGTGTGTGTGAGTGTGTGTTTGTGTGAGTGTGTGTTTGTGTGTGTTTGTGTGGGTGTGTTTATGTGTGAGTTTATGTATGTATATGTTTGTGTGTGTGTGTGTGTGTGTTTGTGAGTATAGGTGTGTGTGTGTTTGTGTGAGTGTGTGTTTGTGTGAGTGAGTGAGTGTGTGTTTGTGTGAGTGAGTGAGTGTTTGTGTGAGTGAGTGTGTTTGTGTGAGTGTATCTGTGTATATATGTGTGTGTTTGTGTTTAACTTACATTTCTTTAGTCCTGGTTTTATTCTGATTACCCCTCCAGATTCCATTCTACACAAACACACGCACACACACACACACACACAGAAAACAGTGTTAACTAAAGTCTCTCTTGTTCTATCTCTATTTGCTGTCCTCCCAATTTTTTTTCAGAATAATTCATAGTGTTTGACGTTTGTGATACTTAAATAATTCAAATCATTGAATTTTATCAGGAGACAAAGAGAAAGTGCAGCTTTCTTTCTTTTTTTTTTACATGATAAAAAATCTTAGCAAAAAAATAATAAGTTAACAAACATAATTTAAACAAAAAATATACTGTTTAAGTGACAACAAGTAATGAATAAAAATGTAAACACATTTAGGCCCATAAATATTTGGACAGTGACGCAATTTTCATTATTAGGGCTCAGGATGCCACCAGACTGGATAAAAAAAACAACTTGATTTTACACCATGTGAAATATTCCAGAACTAATGTACAGTTTAGAATAAAATATGTACTTCTGTCATCCTTACAGAACTATATCAAATGTTTCAGCACTGTAGACATAAATGTTATAACGTTTTAAACTTCAGTTATAAACCTTTTAAACATTCTCAAGCCTGTAAATTCACCATCCAATCAGCTCACAGTAACAGAGATGCTAGTGTCTTTAGTGTGTAAAACTTGTTTACTGTAGAAAAATGGCACACTTTTTGATTTTTGATTTTTAATCAAATAAATTATTACTACTACCAAAATGAAAGTAATATTCAGAACATAAAGTTAATTATTAATTTTGATTTAAAGTTTTTAGCTTTTAGCTCCATTTACCCCCCGTTCATAGAAGACTCACTTGTGAGATCCCTTTAGAGTTTACCAGTGATATAACAGAGCAAACAGAAAGTGCTCGGACTCTCTATAAACTCTGGACATGAAGAAGATGCGGTTTGGACCCGTGGTTCTCTTTCTACATGATCACACTGGCTGTAGTTAGTTACTGAAAAAAACTGTCAGTGACTGAAAACTGAAAACTGGCTTAAATCGTGAAGTTTGGACTTGGCATAAAAAAACTAAATTATGCAATTTCTAAAACCTTCATTGACTAGAAAATTTTATTTTATCTGTGAGACACTTTTTATTTTCTGTTTTGATTAACGTAGTAGGCGTGTGACGAGACACTCATCTCACAAGACACTACTGGGTTTACGAGAATGAGACGAGGCAAGATATTAACAATATATGTATATATTTTTTTCAAAGTTTAAATATATGATTGAAAATATTTTTTTAAACTGAAGCTCACAAAATGCTGAACTACAGGGGATTTTTTCAATATGTTGAAAGTAATCATCCTATAATGGAGGTGAATAAAATTTTATCTTGAGTATTCTACTCGGTTTTTCCATAAACCAACAACGTATCTCCTATATGATCTCACATGAGTCTCTTCAGACCTTACAAATATCCCCTTGAGGTTCTATGCAGACCTGGCAACCTATCCGTTGTTTCAAGGTGCTTTCAGATTGCACTCAATAAGCAGCACCACTGTACGACGAACCCCAATGGGTTCAATTGTTTCACCAAAGCCAGCAGTTTGCCTCTGGGTGAGATTTACGTCCTGATTGGTCTCTTCTTGTGCTCGGTGGATCTATCAGTGTTTTCTGTGGGCGGGATTTACGCTCATCCGCTCTCTTTTGCAGGGTTCAGTGTAGTTCTGCAGGTCATCAGCAGAGGGCTGGAATGCAGGGTACATCAAATCCACTGCTCCAGGTAATTTGACGCTTTTGGCCTGTAATCTACTGAAATAGGTATGTTTAGCTTATGTAGCTATTCGTTACATAAAAAGGTTTTTTAAAATAATTTATGTATTAATATAATATTTCAACATTTTAATGGGTGAGTTTATTTTGCTCTTGCACTTTTGCTATATTTTATTTATGTTATTTAAAATGAATTATAAACATACACATTCTCAGACCCAGTCTTTGTTGAGATTTTTAGGAGAAGCACATTCATGTGGTTAAGTTCTGACAGTGCAGCTCATCAGATGATGTCATGACAGCTCCAGATTATCGTGACACAAAAATTGTATATTTGTGATTGTATGTATGTTTGTGTGAGTGTTTGTTTAGGTGTGTATGCTTGTGTGAGTGTGTTTGTGTGAGTGTATGTTTGTGAGAGTGTGTCATTATGTGTTTTACTGGTGCTGGGTGGTTAATTTAATTAATTTTGCTAATTAAATTGCTGTTTTAATTCCAGATTGCACATCTTAATATATAAAAACTGTCAGATTTTCTGCACATATTTTGCACTTTTTCCTTAACTGAAACATAGGGAGTTTGTTTTTACACTGTGTTCAATATCAAAACAACAAGTAAGATTAATGGAACCTGCTTGCTATTCTTAAAAATAGATTAGTTATTTACACGGTTTAATTGTGCACACCCAGAACAATAACTTAATAATTTAATTCTCCACTTTTACCATAATTATAATTTTCAAACACACACCTCAGAACAGTTGTTCATACCTGACTGTGTAGCCTGGATCTTCTGGTCTAGAAGAGAGCAGCTGTTGTCCTGATTCTCCTGGGTGGTTGTAGGTTAGATCCAATTCCTTCAGGTGGGAGTGACTTGAACTCAGAGCTACAGCCAAAGAAGAACAGCCTTTCTCTGTGACCATACAACCAGATAATCTGCACAAAAAGAGGAAAATCAAAGAGACAAGTTTAGAGGAAGGAAAATCATATTCCGTTGTATTTAGAATTCGGACAGCAGAAAGCTGGTTTTAACAACTACATATTTTTGTTTATGTTTATCATTTGATACTACAGAAAACTGTAAATTCTATGAGCACATTTAATGCTCTTTAGGTTATATATTCAGTGTCAAAATATGTTAAAAGCTTCAGCAATATACACTACTTGAACATAATACTATGCCTGTGTTGTTTTCTAATTACAGACTATATGTTCCGGTGACCACTGATGAAAGCTGAAGAGCTGCTTAGTGGTGGTCTATGGGGTCCTGACCATTGAGGAACAGGGTAAAAGAAGGATGATGTCTACAGTCAACAGAGAAACAGAACCAATACTAAACTGTTAATATAGACCTATAAAGTGCTGCCATATGCTCAGTGGAGTAAGTATTATTCTTGTTCAGTACAGAGTTTAAGAGTTTGTAAAGTATTGGAAATACAATGAAAAATATTTAAGAATCCAACAATATCAGTAGTATTCTTTTGTAAAAGTGTAACAATAACTTGGTTCAACCATATGTACCATTCAGTAATGAATTACAGGACGTACTGACCTGAGTGTCTCCAGTTTACAGTGTGAACTCTTCCGTCCTGCAGACAGCAGCTCCACTCCTGAATCCTGCAGGTCATTGTTACTGAGGTCCAGCTCTTTCAGACAGGAGCTTTCCAGCTTTAAAACTGATCCTAGATTTTCACATGTTTTTACTCCAAGATTACAGCTAGTTAGCCTGCAGAGTAAGAAAACAAATTACTTACAGTAAAGGTGGGCTTTTAGTGGAGTATATGCTTCAGAGCAGAGAATGTCAGTAGAGTTTCAGAGTACCCTGGTGAGATCACTGTCTGCTAGTCTGTAAGCCTAGATGGTAGCCATTTAACATTTCCTTTCACTTAGTACATACTGTCCCTTTATGGTTGTGAGAAAGAACTACTTAGATGAACTAACAAATTAAATATACAGTAAAGGCCAAACGTTTGGACACACCTTCTCATCTAATGCGTTTTCTTTATTTTCATGACTATTTACATTGTAGATTCTCACTGAAGGCATCACAACTATGCATGAACACATGGGAGTTATGTACTTAATAAAAAAAGTGAAATTACTGAAAACATGTTTTATATTCTAGTTTCTTCAAAATAGCCACTCTTTGCCCTGATTACTGCTTTGCACAATCTTGGCATTCTCTCAATGAGCTTCAAGAGGTAGTCACCTGAAATGGTGTTCAGATGTGTCTTATCAGGGTTAATTAGTGGAAGTTCTTGCTTTATCAATGGAGTTGGGGCCATCATTTGTGTTGTGCAGGAGTCGGATTACTTCACAGCCGACAGCCCTATTGGACAACTGTTAAAATTCATATTATGGCAAAAACCAATCAGCTAACTAAAGAAAAATGAGTGGACATCATTACTTTAAGAAATGAAGGTCAGTCAGTCTGGAAAATTGCCAAAACTTTAAATGTGTCCCCAAGGGGAGTCGCAAAAACCAGCAAGTGCTACAGCAAAGCTGGCACACATGAGGACCGACCCAGAAAATGAAGCCCAAGAGTCACCTCTGCTTCTCAGGAAGAGGTCATCCGAGTCACCAGCCTCCGAAATCGCAAGTTAACAGCAGCTCAGGTCAGAGACCAGTTGAATGCCACACAGAGATCTAGCAGCAGACCCATCTCTACAACAACTGTTAAGAAGAGACTGCACAAATCAGGCCTTTATGGTCAAATAGCTGCTAGAAAACCACTGCTTAGGAGAGGCAACATACAGAATAGATTTGTTTGGACCAAGAAACACAAGGAATGGACGGTAGACCAGTGGAAATCTGTGCTTTGGTCTGATGAGTCCAAATTTGAGATCTTTGGTTCCAACTGCCGTGTCTTTGTGAGATGCAGAAAAGGTGAATGGGTGGATTCCACATGCCTGGTTCCCACTGTGAAGCATGGAGGAGGAGCTGTGATGGTGTAGTGGTGTTTCGCTGGCGACATTGTTGGGGAATTTTTTTTTAATTGAAGGCACACTGAACCAGTATGGCTACCACAGCATCCTGCAGCGAAATCCCGTCCCATCTGGTTTGCGTTTAGTTGGACGATCATTTATTTTTTAACAGGACAATGACCCCAAGCACACCTCCAGCTGTGTAATTTGGGCTATTTGACCAAGAAGGAGATTGATGGAGTGCTGCGGCAGATGACCCTGCCTCCACAGTCGTCGTACCTGAACCCAATCGAGATGGTTTGGGGTGAGCTGGACCGCAGAGTGAAGGCAAAGAGGCCAACAAGTGCTAAACACCTCTGGAAACTCATTCAAGACTGTTGAAAAACCATTTCAGGTGAATACCTCTTGGAGCTCATTGAGAGAATGTGCAAAGCAGCAATCAATATTTTGAAGAAACTAGAATATAAAACATGTTTTCAGTTATTTCACCTTTTTTTGTTAAGTACATAACTTCACATGTGTTCATTCATAGTTTTGATGCAGTAAGAATCTACAATACATATACATATACATACAATACATATTTGAATAAGAAGGTGTGTCCAAACTTTTGGTCTGTACTGTAGTTCTGTGTTTTGGTTGCATGCTAGTGTCAGTCATTTAAAAAAACATAGCGTATAACATGAGTTTGAACCAGTAGACCATTCACTACTATATTAATATTTACCATTTAGTAATGAATAATGGGAGCTACTGACCTAAGTGTCTTAAGTTTACAGAATTAAAGAATCCAACAATATCAATAGTACTGTTTTATAAAAGTGTAACACTAACTTGGTTCAACCAAATTTACCATTCAGTAATGAATAACAGGAGGTACTGACCTGAGTGTCTCCAGTTTACAGTGTGAACTCTTCATTCCAGCAGAGAGCAGCTCCACTCCTGAATCCTGCAGGTCATTGTTACTGAGGTCCAGCTCTTTCAGGCAGGAGCTTTCCAACTTTAAAACTGATCCTAGATTTTTACACATCTTTTGACCAAGATTACATCTAGCTAGTCTGCAGAGTAACAAAACAAGCCAAAAACATAAGAGGAAAATTTTCAGTGGAGTGTATACACTTACATATAAACATACATATACATACATATATATCAAAACAAGCTTTAATATCAGTCAAAGATAACTTGAGTAAATACAAAAAAAAGTGTTATTTTTAATGACAATCTAAACCAAGCTACGTGAAAAAGTAATTGCTCACCCCCATGAATTAAATGTGATTAACTACAGTTACTGGAAAGCTGAGTTCAATTTTACTACTAGCCACAACCAGGCCTGATTCTTGCCAGATTTGTAGAATCAAGAATTCACTTAAATAGAACATGTCTGACAACATGAAGCAGATAAAAGATCTTAAATAGCAACACATTATGCTGAAGAAATTCAAAAACAGATAAGTGTCATGCCTGGTGCTGCAAGCACTCCTGTCACTGACCGAGCCTCGCTGGGTGTTGTAGTTTCTCCTGCACTCAGCTCTACCTGTGATTTCAGTCAACAAACTACATTGCCCAGAATGCACCTTAATCTGACACTGCACACACTTATGATCACATGGCACCACACCTGGCACAACCAGGAACTAATCACACTGATTTTTATCAACATAAAAGCAGCTAATTTCTTGCTCTACCTTTTCCGCGTATTGATGGATTATCCTCATACAAAGCACTATCTTTGATCGTGTTTTGCCTTGCTGTGTTTTGCCTGCCCTTTACCATTGCCCTTTGCCATTGCCTTGCTGTGTATGACCCTGGACTGTTCTACTGTGGTATGAGCTCTCTGTATTGTTACTGTTTGCTGGTTTTGACCCTTTTCTGTTTGACCACCGTTTTGCCTATTGCGTTACATTGCCCCCCCCGTGATGTTTTTAGTTATTCAAATCAAGCAACAGATGTAGTCAATCGTAAGTTTAAGATTTTTATCACCCTCACTGTGATCTATAGTTCTATAAATCCGTTTTCAGCTTCTCCTCCGTGGCTCCATGTGTGTGAGGCTCGTATCACACACAGCTGACCTTTTAGCCGGAGGGTGGGTCTGCGCTCATGCAGCGGCTTTCTCTACTGAAATGAATAGGATGTGCTGGGCTGGTGGACGGGGAGAGGATGCGTCTTTCTTGCGTGCGCGCAGCACTAACAATAAAATTTAATTTAAAGTTTGAGATCCCTGATTTCAAGTGCTCACTACAGACTACTGTCTTCCTCTGAGGATGAGCCTGCGGACCCCTAGAGAAACCCTGGTCTCATCCTTCCCTCCCTTGTGACTCGCACACACACATTTGCGCCGTTGTCCGTATGCGCAAAATAAAAAAAAAGTTCATTGAGCGGCTAAAGTAACGTGCAGTAACGGGGTGTCGGAAATGGTAACGGCGTTATAGTTACAGTCAGAGTAATTAGTTAGATTACCCATTACTGAAAAAAGTAACGGTGTTAGTAACGTAATGTAAGTATGATAAAAAAAAAAGCAAAAGAAAATTTGTTTTTTGTACTTTGAGTGCAGGTTTATAAATAATTATGAAAGTCATACTTTTGATTTTGGCCTGTTAGACCATTTACTTCTAGTTTAATATTTATCATTCAGTAATGAATTACAGGAGGTACTGACCTGAGTGTCTCCAGTTTACAGTGTGAACTTTTCATTCCAGCAGAGAGCAGCTCCACTCCTGAATCCTGCAGGTCATTGTTACTGAGGTCCAGCTCTCTCAGGCAGGAGCTTTCTGATTTTAGAGCACAGCAGATGGTTTTACAGTCTTTCAGGGTGAGACCACAGCCACCAAGTCTGCACAAGAAGAGTAAACAGAGAGTACAGTTCAGTTAAAATAATGTAGTACAATTTCAGGTGAATGGCTTAATAAGATTTATTTAAAAAAAATTATGGGTCATTTTTCCTATTATTTGTGTTCTGCAGTAAAATACATTAAGTCCTGCTGTGGCTCCTACGTGAGCCCCTTGCCCAAGAAGAACCTGTAGTAAGAACGTTTCTGACATGGAAAATCTCCAGCAATATGCATCATATGTAAAAATGCATGCATTAAAGGACTTAAAATGAGGCATTTTTGTGCCATAGCACTGTTACAGATGCTGATTTTTTTTGTCACCACTGAGTTTTGTGAAGCCCACAACCTCCAGCATTACATCTGCAGTATGGACTACCATGATTTCAAAGTATTGCACAACCAAGGTCTTGCAGTGGGCGGACCAATGATCAAAAGGGTAACAGAGGGCTAGCAAAACACTGAAACACCTCTCAGCAACAGTAATAGAATTTGTATATGGTCTAGTTGTAGCTACCACACTCTATAGAGCACTAATGACAGTGTTTTGTCATTATTTCTAAAACATTTACAGCCATTATATACATTTAGATACTCACAGAGCCTTTCTGCAGTTGTTCACAGCTGGAAGCAATTTCATATAAGCAATTCTTGATGTGCTGTATTTTTTCAGATCCAGCTCATCCAGCACCTCCTCTGAGGTCTGCAGCACATAGGAAAGAGCTAAACACTCTGAACCAGACAGTTCCTTTCTTGAGCTTTTGTTTGAACTTATGTATTTCGCAATCTGTTTGGATAAATGTTGGTCCTTCATTTCAGTCAGACAGAGGAACAGGTTAACATATCTGTCAGTATCAAGATCTTTTGTTGAGATTAAACATTTGATGTATGTCACTGTTTTTTTGATGGTCTCTGAGGTGCTCTCTGTGTGGATAAGGAGGCTCTGTAGGACCTTCTGACTGGAATCCAGAGAGATGCCCAGCAGGAAACGAAGAAAAAGATCCAAATGTCCATTTAGACTCTCTGAGGCTTTGCTCACTGCTCCCCTCAGGAGCTCATCCAGTGGGACATTTTCAGGCCATTTTCTGTGTTGTGGTTTAAAATTCCTCAGTTCCTCTGTGTTCTTGCTCAGGTAGCAGTGAAACACATAGAAAGCAGCCAGGAACTCCTGAAAGCTCAGATGTACAAAGCTGTAGACCTTCCTTTGATAAAGCACACATTCCTCCCTAAAGATCTCAGTGCAGATCCCAGAATACACTGAGGCCTCAGTGAGATCAATACCGCACTCTCTCAGGTCCTCTTCATAGAACATCACATTCCCCTTCATCAGCTGATTAAAAGCCAGTTTAGCCAGTTTCAAAAGCATGGTTCTGTTAGATTCCAGCAGTTCCACTGGATCCCAGTTGAAGGTCTCTGCATACTTCTCATTCTTCATGTTGGTCTGAGTGATCAGAAAGTGGGAGTACATCTCAGTCAGAGTTTTAGGGATTTCTGTATTACTCTGTTTCATGATTCTCTGAAGCACAGTGGCTGAGATCCAGCAGAAGACGGGAATGTGGCACATGATGTGGAGACTCCTCACTGTCTTAATGTGGGAGATGATTTTCTGGGCTTGGTCTTGGTCACTGATTCTCTTCCTGAAGTACTCCTCCTTCTGCGGGTCATTAAACCCCTGAATTTCTGTCACACGGTTAATATACTGAGGAGGAATCTGATTGGCTGCTGCTGGTCGGGAGGTAATCCAGATGTGAGCAGAGGGCAGCAACTCTCCTTTGAGAAGGTTTGTCATTAACACACCCACTGATGATGTCACGGTGATGTCAAACACTTTCTCACACTGTGAAAAATTCAGTGGAATTCTGCTTTCATCCAGACCATCAAATATAAACACAACTCTGCTCCCATCACATATCCTAGAGTCCAGGTCTTTGAGCTCAGGATGAAAAGTGCAGAGAAGTGTGTAAAGACTGTACTGCTCATCTTTAATCAGGTTCAGCTCTCGGAATGGAACCACAAACATGAAATCTACATCCTGATTGGCTGTTCCCTCTGCCCAGTCCAGAATGAACTTTTGTACAGAGACTGTTTTTCCAATTCCAGCAATGCCTTTAGTCAGCACAGTTCTAAGCTCTTTTGGTCCTTTATCTTTTTTCTTTTTATTTCGTCTGACACGATTAGGCATCACCATCACTCTTGGTTTGGCCTTTTCTTCTTCAGGATCTTCTACAGGTCTAAATATGTCTAAGCAGTTGATTGGAGTTTCCTGTAAGTATTTGTTTGAAGTCTTCTCCATCTTTATAACCTCATGTTCTTCATTCACCCCTTCACTCTCTCCCTCTATGATGTAGAGCTGTGTGTAAATCCTGTTCAGGAGGGTTCTGTTCTCTTGTGTTTTGATTCCCTCAAATAAGCTCTCGTACCTGTTCTTCATACAGGTTTTGTGTTTCTGTATGACACTGTGAAGAACATCATCCTCTAGTTTGTGGTGCTTTATAGAGTCTTCTGTGTGTGGATGTAGAGCAGGACATGTTTTAGATCTCTTTCTGCAGGAAGGACAGCTGAAATCTCCAGTCCGGCCAGTTTCATTCCAGTATCTGTTGATGCACAGTCTGCAGAAACTGTGTCCACAGGTGATAGAGGCTGGATCTGTAAGAAGCTGCTCACACAATCCACACCTGGACTGATCCTGCAGTAGATTACTGTTTCTCCTGTGAAGCGAGACAAAGTAACAAAGTGTCAGGTAAGTAAATATGAGGAATAGTGTGAAAGAAATGAATTTAACATATCATATAATAATGTGCCCGCAAAGAATGTGTCTGTGTAGGTTTTTCTGATTTTGATAATACTCCTGCATCAGTCACACATAATAAAATATCCAACTCATTAAGAAATGATATCTAAAACAGAGAATGATGACTGGAAGGATAATTAGAATTCTCATGTAAACCGTATAATCTTAACATCAAATCATCAAACACAAAATATCGAATGTTTTGTCTGGTGAATTTAAGGCTAGTAATATTAATATTGGGGTGGATTATTTGTTATAAAAGCATTATTCAAGAAAAGTTGATTCTTTAAGGAGCAGAGGATCTGTGTAAAAATAATGTTCCCAGAAGAAAGACTGTAAGAAATTAGCATATTTCTACACTACAAGCCATAATATAATTAAACTATTCAAGAAATCAGGAGGAAATCAATGTGTAAAGAGAAGAGCACAAGGCTGAACAACTGTGATCTCTAATCGCTCAAACTCATTGCACCAAGAACTGTCATTTAACATCAGAAGCTGATAGAACCACATAAACAAAATATTACTTTAGAAAGTAACAATTACAAAAACTACTTAAATATTCATGTTAACCATGTCCAGAAGTGGTTTCGACTTCTCTGGGCCAAACCAAGCAGGATTCTAGATCTTTCTGTAAGAAATGGATGTCATGTGCTCCAGAACAAAGACAAAAGGACACTAAGGACTGTTATCACTTTCAGTGACTAAATGACTATCCCTTTCCAAAATTAAAATGCCACATCTAGAATCCACTCCAGACCTTGTACTTGCTTAACTGTTGATGGATTAATGTGGGAATAGTCCCTGCGCCCTATAAAATACCCTATTTTCTATGTTTTTATTTTTTATCAGCTTGCTTTCCCATATGGTTGTATTAAACAGGGAAGTTGAATCACTTACCTTTTAAATATTCCAACATTACTGAAGGTAGTAGGAATAAACATTGAGTTGTGGATATTCATACACAAACAGCTGGGTTCTGGAGGTTCTGCTCCATTACTGAAGGTAGGAGGTACAAACATTGAGTTGTGACTCTTCATAGACACACAGCTGGGCTCTGGAGGTTCTGCTCCATTACTGAAGGTAGGAGGTACAAACATTGAGTTGTGACTCTTCATAGACACACAGCTGGGCTCTGGAGGTTCTGCTCTATTTCTGAAGGTAGGAGGTACAAACATTGAGTTGTCACTCTTCATAGACACACAGCTGGGTTCTGGAGGTTCTGCTCTATTTCTGAAGGTAGGAGGTACAAACATTGAGTTGTGACTCTTCATAGACACACAGCTGGGCTCTGGAGGTTCTGCTCTATTTCTGAAGGTAGGAGGTACAAACATTGAGTTGTCACTCTTCATAGACACACAGCTGGGTTCTGGAGGTTCTGCTCTGGATTTCTGCAGTCTGATCGAGGAAATAAGGAGACATGAAAACAATAATTCGAATTACACACACTTTTATACATCTTTCCAAAGTAATTAGGAAACCTTGTGCTGTAATAAACAGAAATGTCTTGAATAAACTACAGATATGTTGGATGCTATAACAAGAATATTGCAAATAATAGAACTTGTACAACAAAAGCATATATTATACAGCTATATACAAATACATTGGCATCCCTGTAGTAACATCAGAAAATACATTGCTGCAGCTGTAAACGACTAAATTATTATTTATTCTCTAAAATTACTACAAACAGCAAAAAGATAATAATTTGCTATTATTCCACACAACAGAAATGGACTAATCATAAATCAAGTTTGTCTCTTATCTTCCAGAAGATATGTAAATTCACAACAGTTAAATACCCTGAGTAATGGTAACTGGCATCCTGTTGTAGTGAAGCCAAGTTAGAGAACCAGTCTTCACTCTTCATAGACATACAGCTGCTCACTGGAGAAACAGATCTCTGGGTTTCCATCCTGCTAACATTAAATAAAGAAAAATAAACTTTATAACCTTGTCTACAACATGTGCTACATTTTTAACAATGAGGAGGAACAGATTCTCTCTCAGGACTGTAGTTTACTGTGTGCAGTGATGTACCGTGATTCAGAGCTTCCTCCTCCACTGCTGAAGTTCTTCATAGACTCACCGCTGGACTCTGCTCTCTTCACCCTGAAAACAGTTCATTCATAAGCAATGTGCTGAGAAATTATTTTATTTAATAAAACCATCTGGATAGCACTTTTTGAGACATCTTCTTTCACAAAGAAGTGTTAATCATGTACAACTAGAGAAACAAAGATAAAAAAAAAACACAGCAAAAAAAATGGAATTTACTCCTCTACAAAATATCTAAAATTTTACTGAGTGGTAAAATCAGAACACAAATCGAGAAGTGTTTTTTTTTTAGCCTAACTTGTCTCTGCTGTTGGGTGTAGATGAGATAATCATAGATATAATTAGATAACCAGAAGTTAAGTTTAATACCTTCAGTGTTACTTTGAAAAAAGTAATTAGTTATAGTTACTAGTTACTTCTCCAAAAAAGTAACTGAGTTACTCCACTATAAAAGTAACTAGTTACCAGTAAAAGTAACTATTTCGTTACTTTTGTTATTCACCCCGTACAAAACGAACAAAAGAAAATAAAATATGTAATTACACAATTAATATGTAGAAACAGAAACGAAAAACTTCACGCGACCATAGAAAATTACTAAGACTTGTAATACTGAAAAAAACACGGAAAAAACAAATACATGTCTGGGGATTAAATTAAACAAACCAAACCACACTCAAAGGAAAATGTATATATAAACAATACAAAAGAATGGACAAAAACAACCATCTAATGACCATTAAAATGGTATTAATATAACAGTTTAACCGCTGGATCAAACAGCTTAATCAAGGAGGAAAAGAGAAACCGGAGCAGCTAAAGAGAGCTTAACGTCCTTAAAACGGAACTCGGCCTGTCCACGTCTAAAAAGAATACAACAATTCTCTCAGTAACCTCTACAAATTCTACAAATATCTAATAATTAAATTAACATGTAACGGGCATTCCTATATCCTATAATATTCCTACCTGGATTAAAGCCGTGGAACAGTGAAATGGCGATGATAGGAAGAGATAAAGCAGCAGAGACCTAATGAAGGCCTCAGACCCCGGTACAACACTACCACGGTGTTACAAAGTGAGATTTTTATATTTTTCTCTTTCTTGCCTTCCCTTTCTAAGCTACCTCACTCTTGCGCTCTCCTTTACTCTTTCTATCAGTCCTGCAGGTTACCTGTGAGAGGGAGGAGCTGACTAATTGATCCTGGTCCTGTGTCACAATAAAGCACTGGCCGATGTGGAGTGCAGCGCGACACCCGACCCATTCAACCACCATGCTGCCCAGACCAAACCACCTGTCTGTCTATTTTATTGTTTGTGCTGTTGTGAGTAAATACTGAGCTGTTTAGATAACTGAATTAGAACACATGTTATTTAACTTTAATTGTTTGTCATAATACTTCTGTAAATACACTTCAAATAATACTAAAAGCCAATGTAGCACTGTAGGGGATAAGGCCTGTTTCTTTGGGAGGGGGTTTCTTTTCTCCTGTGTTTTGTTAGTAAGGGAGGGAAGGAAGATTTATGTATTTTTGTTTCTTTTTTTTTTGTTAGGTAAAGTTAGCTTTAAACATCTAAGTTAGTTTTTGTATGTTTGTAAATGTGTGTAAAACAATGGAAGCTGAGTTTCATGAAAAAAAAATATTGTTGTTAAATAAATGACTCCACTGCAATTAAACAGACAAATTACAAATATTATGTTTGATTTTTATTTATTAATGTAATGTATTATTATTTTTGTATTGAATCCTATTTTAAGTGCACAACAGGCAGAACTAGAACATAAGTCAGGTCTGAAAGGGTTAAAGCCTTTTGTGTAAATAATCCAGAACTAGGTGATACGGTAAAACAATATTTTCAATACAATAAAAAATACTATTACAAAACAAATCTATATATTGATCAGCTCAACTAGAAACCTGTGTAAAATTCAGTATTCAGTTTTCACATTTTTCATTTTTGGCCATAACTTCCTACTAACTATTGATGCACTATTGAAGTTACTCACTTTGGATCAGAGGGTTCTCCTCCATCACTGGAGTTATGAAGCTCCATCATAGAGGAGCTTCAGTGCAGATCCCTGTGAACAGTTTAACAACCATTAAAATATGATCAGGTTTAAATAACATTATTGATGATACAATTCTAAATCTTATTGATAATATTTAGAATTGCTGGCAATTATTTATAATAACATAAAGCATTAGAAATTACAAACAATATGTCTTTAAAGAATCACATTGATCTAAAGTCCGTTTGCACCCCTTGCTGGTAAAATAGCGCTACTACATATGACCACACCTTCTGCAGTGGTGTAGCGTTTTTACCCTGTTTAAACAACTATATTTCCTTTTTTAAGTTAATTATATTTTGGAACATGTACTTTTATACTTTTAACTTCAGGAACCATTTTTAAATTCATTTTTTACTTTGATTTTGTAATTAGATTTTTTGTGCTTTTCTTTCTACTTTTACTTACACCATCTCTGGAAGTGTATCAACCTTTTACAACCACAATTTTGGACTAGAACAAAATGAAAAGACTGAACGAAAAGTAGGTGTAAAAGCACCCTTAAATTAGGGCTGAGTTCATATTTCAAATCTCAATATGTTTAAAGAAATAGTGATAGACAGAATGACATGATGAAAACCATAAAAAATCATGATTAAAATATCAGATTTTATTTGTACCCTTAAAGACAAATCATGCTGTATATTTAAATTCTATATATCTGACAGTACATATTATTAATGTACATTTTTTAATGATTTAATAAAATTATATTTGTAATATTACAGAGTTACACTCTGTAAACCGGCCTGATCTAGGCCTATACTTTGTGATTTTTCTTCAAGTACAATCCACCTCTTTCTAAGTAAAGCTAAAATAATACTCCTGTATCTGTCAAACACTGTTCTTTTCGCTGTGTTTTAACTTTAAATTTGAACTGAAATGCCCCCATTTTCTACTCGAAATGTTGTAAGAGGCTTCTGTTCAGCCCAGAAAACTCGGGTCTGACTTACCTTACTGTTTCTGAGATAAATAAACACAGAATTAAAAGATACAGGTAACTATTTTACATTCAGATTTTATTTGTTTTCTGGACTCACCCAGTGAGAATAAACCGCTGTAGAATCGTGTTGGTTGAATTTAGTTCGTTTCTCCTTCACTGCGTCTCTCTGTTCTATTCTCCTGTAATGGACGATCTTCTAACTCTCGTTTCTCTCTCTCTCTCTGCTCAGGAGTTTCTGTCCCGCCCCCTTTGTCTCTCAGAGCCAATAGACAATAAGCGGGCGGAGCCTCTGTAAGATTTTTGCTGCAGCCAGCCAATTACACCCCGCAATATTATGTAATGTTTGAATATTCATGAATCTGTAAAGACACAGGTAGGAAAGGTGAAACATGATCTGCAGAGCAGGCTGGTGATTGGCTGGGTAACAGTCAGAGTTTGGGGGTGGAGGAGCTGATATTTCTGCAACAACGCATTTCAGATCTTATGTTGTCCCATTCTTACAGCTTTAAAATTCTCCACATTCTCTATTGGGGACAGGTCAGGACTGCAGGCAGGCCAGTCCAGCACCCACAACCTCTTCTAGTTCCACAGTCATGTCTTTATAATGTGTGCAGCATGTGGTCTTGTTGAAAAATGCATAGACATCCCTGAAAAAGATGTCACCTTTAAGACAACATCTGTTACTTTATGGTCTTAGTGTACTTTTCTGCATTAATTCTGTATCAAAGAAGTGTACTGACATACACCCTCATACCATGACAAAACCTGAAGTTTGGACTTGTTTCTGATCGTCTAGACCAGGGGTATTTAATTAGAATTCAGTTAGGTCCAGTTCGAAAAAATTTCATCAGGCTAAGGTCCAGACCGTCGCCAATGTTAACTTGTTTTATAATTCAGTGTTTTATTCTGTTTACTGAAGAAGCCTATAGTAGTACTGTCAGTGTTTTATCAACATCTAAAAGACAAAACAAATTACACATACTAGTATATTTCAACAATATTTATTGTTTTAAATTATTTTATTGTGTCTTATTATTATTATTATTATTAGTTTTGACCTGTCACAATAATTACATTATCAACCTATCATAAAATAAATGGAAATACCCTGAATAATTTAACATATCGAGTCTAATAATGTGAATCTGTATGTTAACTTTGTTTTAAAATGCTATATTTATTCTATTTTATTTTATATATATTAGGTTTGGGCCTGCCTGTCATGATAATAATTACATGAATGATAAATCGTACAATATATGGAGAAATGTTTGCTGAACTTGGCCAAAATATCAGCTTTTTTAAAAAAACAGTAGTTTTATTTTATTTAATATTATTACTGTATCAGACTTTATAAGGTTGTGGATAAAACTGATGGGGAAGTTGCCGATACTTTTTGTCCCCTGGTGGTTGCCTTAGTTTTGAGGTAGGGATGTTTTGGGAGTAGAGAGCGCCCCTCTAACCGAGGGGTTTTATTTTTTTCTTGCTGAGGAGTTTCAGATCAGGTGGAGTAAAGTGGAATATTTTGCACTCTTGTCTCAGTTGTTTCTCTTTAATTCCTCCAAGTAACACCACTCGGTTACATTACTGTTAATATGTTTTATAACTGTAGTATTTTAATGTTTTTTTTTCTGGTGCGCACCATCTGTATTAGCTTCTCTTGTTTTATTATCCCACTTCTCACCGCCTGCTTCGCCTGTGTGGCTCCGCCCTCTCGCATCTGCACAGATCTGATTGGCTGAGAAGAGCGTTTGGTGATCTTACAGCACACGTGATTGGTCTGTAAGTTTACTGCGCTGTAAAGCACGTAAACCATAAAGACAATAAACATTCCTCCGCTTTAAATGAATACGGTCAGAATTAAATTCTTCTAATTAGTTTATCGGTTTGGGTCCGGATTGGACAACGTCTGGGACTGGACCCGGACCACAGTCCGCCTATTAGTGACCCCTGGTCTAGACGGTCCTATTTTTCTTTGGTCTGGAGCACCTGGCACCCAGGTATACCACAAAAAAGATCTGGAACACGAAGCAGGGAGTCATATGTCATAAACACCAACCAAAAACGGTGCCGTCTTTTCTGGGCCAAAGCTCATTTCCCTGAAATTACACATTCTGATTAATCTGACCACAGAATGTGCTTTAATACACTGTTAGCCAGTTTATCAGTGTGCTCCGGTGTTAGTCGCGGAAATGATTCAGACTGATGAGTTTTTATGCTGATTACTTCGCGTACACTACATTGCCTCCATTATCTATCTCCTTTATCTACAGTACAGTATTAATCAACATTAAATTAGTTAACTTCATCAGATATTTCACAGTTAATTAATTCATATCATTAAACCTAAAGGGATCTAATGGGTTTCACACCTGCAAAACACAAGAAAAGCCTAAATTACAGTGGTATGGAAAAGTTTGGACACTATTCCTTTAGTGTTTCAGTAAAATATATCATATAGCAGAAGAACACAGTGATATTTGAGAAGTGAAATTAAGTTTATAGGATTTACAGAAAGTGTGCAATAATAATTCTTTAAACTAAATTAGGCAGTTGCATAGATTTGAACACCCCAACAGAAAAATCTGCCCCAAAAATCTGCTTGATTCAGGCCTGATGTAGGCCTGTTTTAGGCCTTCACTTTGTGATTTATCAGGTACAATCCAGTACAATCCACCTATCTAAGTAAAGCTGAAATAATACTCCTGTATCTGTCAAAATCTGTTTTAACTTTTCATTTTAACTAAAATGCCCCCACAAGTTGGATTTTCTACTCGAAATGTTGGAAGAGGTTTCTGTTCAGCCCAGAAAACTCGGGTGTGACTTAACTTCCTGTTTCTGAGATAAATAAAATAAAGATACAGGTAACTATTTTACATTCTGATTTTAATTGTTTTCTGGACTTACCCAGTGAAAATAAACCGCTGTAGAATCGTGTTGGTTGAATTTAGTTCGGTTTCTCCTTCACTGCGTCACACTCTTTTTTCTTCTGTAATGGAGGATCATCTTACTTTCGTTTCTCTCTCTCTCTCTCTGCTCAGGAGTCACTGTCCCGCCCCCTCTGTCTCTCAAAGCCAATAGACAATGAGTGGGCGGAGCCTTTGTCAGGTTTTCGCTGCAGCCAGCCAATTACACCTCACAATGTTATGGAATGTTTGCATATTCATGAATCTGTAAAAACACAGACAGGAAGGGTGAAACATGATCTGCAGAGCAGGCTGGTGATTGGCTGGGTAACAGTCAGAGTTTGGGGGTGGAGGAGCTGATATTTCTGTTGTGGGATGAATGAGGTTGTGGGTGGATTTTTGTAGCTGGTGAAGTTCTTCAGACAGGCTACTCTTTAAATATCACTTCACTGTAACATTAGAAGAAAGAAACATTAGTCTTTATAGCTGTTCTGCTCTGATCTAAACTGTTTAAAATCTATAAATCATGGACACTTTCAAATTACTGTGTTCATGGACGTACAAAAATATTAACTGTTTCTTAGACAAGCTCGGCAAACAAACAGTTTTATATTTAAATACATACTATTTGTGTATTTGTCATATAGGATCTACTAAATATTGATGTAATTTTTCTGTTGGGGTGCTCAAATTTGTGCATCTGCCTAATTTAGTTTAAAGAATTATTGCACATTTTCTGTAAATCTTATAAACTTCATTTCACTTCTCAAATATCAATCTGTTCATCTGATATATGATATATTTAACTGATTTATAAAGGAAAATCATGAAAATTATCAGGGGTGCCCAAACATATTACCATATTAAGTGGTAAGCACCACATACTAAGTAGTGAGCACAAGATTGACTGGTCTGTACAAGACTTCACAGTGACTGCTACGTTGTGCTGTGCACATGCTCTGCAATCCTCCATTCAGTTATGTTAGCTAGCTAAACTATTCCCCACTGAAATAAAATAGTTAAAATTAGCTAACCTAGCTAACATTAGCTAAAACGTTCCCCACTGAAATAAAGTAGCTAAAATTAGGTAACCTAGCTAACATTAGCTAAAACATTCCCCACTGAAATAAAGTAGCTAAAATTAGGTAACCTAGATAACATTAGCTAAAACATTCCCCACTGAAATAAGGTAGTTAAATTAGCTATCCTAGCTAAAACACTTTCTACTAAAACAAAGTAAACATTAGGTAACCTAGCTAATGTTAGCTAAAATATTCCCCACTAAAATAAAGTAGCTAACGTTAGCTAACGTTAGCTAAGGTAGCTAACGTAGCTAACGTTAGCTAAAATATTCCTCACTGAAATAAAGTAGCTAACGTTAGCTAACGTTAGCTAAGGTAGCTAACGTAGCTAACGTTAGCTAAAATATTCCTCACTGAAATAAAGTAGCTAACGTTAGCTAAGGTAGCTAACGTTAGCTAAAATATTCCCCACTGATATAAAGTTATTAACATTAGCTAACACAGCTAATGTTAGCTCAAATATTCCCCACTGAAATAAAGTAGTTAACATTAGCTAAGGTAGCTAAAGTTAGCTAAAACCAGAGCCATAGAGAGAGAGAGTTGCGTCAACTCCGTTCACTCCAATGGACCAGTTTTTTACAGCAATGGCGGACCGTGGAGCCTGTCAATAGTTCCCGGAAGTTAGCAGCAAATACTATCAGCACAGTGAAGCTGGAGCAGGATACACCATGTGTGGTCCACTTTTACAGGTTAGTACGCTTAAATAATCTGATTGTGTTTTATCAGGACATCAGAATCAAACTAACATGTGCACTGAAGCATTTTAGTGAATTAACCCCCTCTTAAAAAGCCGATTTAGGGGAGTAAATCTATGCCAGGACAACGCGAATACAGTTACTGGCATTTAACATTAATGACTGAGAGCCTATTAGTTGTAAATTCCTAAATATCTTAATATCTTATATATCCAGATAGACAATGCTGACCTAACTAAGTAAATATTTAATATATCAATATATTATATATTCAGATAGACCATGCTAACCTAACTAAGTACATATCTTAATATCTAATATATCAATATCCTATATATCCAAATAGATCATGCTAACCTAACTAATTAAATATCTTAATATATATATTATATATATATATATATATATATATATATATATATATATATATATATATATATATATATATATATCCAGATAGACCATGCTAACCTAAGTAAGTAAACATCTTAATATCTTTTATATCAATATCTTACATATCCAGATATACCATGCTTAACTAATTAAATATCTTAATATCTTATATATCCAGGTAGACCATGCTAACCTAACTAGCTACGTAAATAAAGCTTAACTCTATTCATTTCAGAAAGAACTTTAAACACTAACAAGAGATAAATGCTTAATAAATACAGACTACTGTGGAAACTAAGTACTAAGTAGTACTGCAGAATTTAGCTAAATGATAGCTACCTATTGCTCAGGTAGCTAACGCTAACTAGCTATCTTACTGTTTGTCTAAGTAACTACTAATTTAACAGAGATATGATTTAAGGTGATATGACCAATATTTATTTTATATATGTTTATATATGTTTGATTAAGGATATAGGCTATATTGTCAACAGTAGGGAAAACACTTTCCAATGCATGTATAATTTAAGATAGCATAATTAGTTCTGTTTAATAGTAGTGCATCTCAAAAGAAATGTTTAATATTGTTTAATTAACAGTCATCTTTTGTATTAATTATGCTTACAGTGACACATCTAACAATTTATATTTTAAGTTTTAAATGAAATATTTTAGGGATTTATTATTTCTGTTTTTTTTTTCATGAGCTTTTAGAAAAGTAAAACAAAAACAGTTTTGGGATATGTCTCTTTATATGTAGTGATTATACAATTTGACAGATTTTTTTTTATTAAACTATGATAGAAAAAAAATCATTATATTCAGGTTTTCTGAGATGCACTAGTGTGCCAAAACAAACCCAATAAATATAAGTGTGTGTTATTGTTTGTTTTATATAAATATAAAATAAGTAAATAATGAATACAAAATATAACAACTTTAATACAATCATCTTTCTTGGCTTCATTTTATATTAAATAATAATAAAAATAAAATGTAGGTTATGTTTCCAAAATGTTTAATTGTATTCATGTATTAAATGCAATCATGTCTCAATTTTCTTATTCTCTTCCTGCTTTTGTATTCCCCAGGGTTCATTCTTCCGAACTACACAAGTAAACCCCATTTTATGTAATCTGTGCTGATTCTTTGGTTTATTTACATGTGCAATGTACTATTTTCCTTTAGTTGATTTACATGTGTTCTGTACTTTGTTTTTCTGTATGTAGCCTCTCTATATTCTGATATCAGTCTTTAAAGTTATATATCATCTCATGTTTGTTGTAAAAATAATAAAGCTGTTGCAAATAATGTGGTTCCTCTTTCTTAATGCAAATAATTCTGCATGAAATATTCAGGTGGTGACTTAAAAATATTTGCAGATCTTTGTATCCTTTGATTAAATTATTTTTGCAGTAAACTCCAAATATATGCAAGCCAAAACTTCTCCATCTTCTTTTGAACCTAAAATTTTACTTGTAGCGACTGCATTTGCACAGTGCCATGAAATTAATATTAATTAACATACAAATTTAGCCTATAAAAACTCTCTTATGGATTACAATATTGGATTCACACAGAATAACATAAGCCTTAAATAAGTCAATATATGGTCACAATAATCCTCAATGAATTATCTATGTATAATGAAATAATATATATATATATATATATATATATATATATATATATATATATTATTTCATTATACATAGATAATTAATTGAGGATTATTTATATATTATTATTAGTGCCCCAAAATCGCAACTCTGTCTCTGTGTTTATGGGCTCAAATTGCCCACCAAGAACTTCCTGGAACTATCTGAAATCTCCATGAATCACGTGACCATCAAGGATTTTGAACTTCCGTTGTCGCGACTCTCTCTCTCTCTGGCTGCGTCCGAAATCGCATACTTAAGCAGTACGTACTGTTTTGGGGGTGAGTACGCACTGCTCGCCCGGTAAAGCAGTATGCTCTTTGAGTATGCGAGTGGGTAAGTATGCACCACCTCGGACGCACTACGCCGGCCATTTTACCAACATCACGTGACGCATTACGCCACTCCACAACCAAAAAAAAAAAAACTTCAGTCATTTGCAGCAGTGTTTCTCAAGGTGCCGTCTGGCTTCATCGGGGGTGCCGTCAAAATATTGCGCCTCACGTGCATATTTCCTTTCCAGAGTCAGCTCGTGTCGGGGTGTGTCCCAATTCACAGGCAGCATACTCTGAAGGATGCGACCCACAGAGGCGGTGTATTACTGCGCAGCTGTGACGAAATCTGTCTTCGAATACAGCCTCTGAAGGATGCAGCCCCTAAATTGGGACACACTGTAAAGTTTTTGTCCCCCACGCGATGCACGCGCTATTTTATTTCATATTCCGCCAGCAACCCCCCACCCCCCCCCCCCGTAAACTGGGGTGCCTTCACATCTCGCATATATTTAAAGGGTGTCGTGATAGAAAAAAGGTTGAGAAACGCTGACTTGCAGCACCAGATCCATATAATTCAGCATTTTTTTTTACTCTTTAACGCCACCTACCTGTTTTTTTGGGATGTATCCTGATTTAACATCTTTACGGCGTCGAGCGGCTGCTCAGAGAAGAAGAAATCTGAGGAATTTATTGAATTTTTACCTCAGAAACAATGTAAGTGCAATAAAGTCTTCAGAAAAAGCCAGCTAGTTAACCTAGATAGGGTTAGTAATATTAGCTAACTACTATTCACACACAGTTATTGTGATTACATAGTAAAAAATTAATTACATTACATTAGACAGCTAAAACAAATAAATAAAGAAATTCTAAGAATTTCAGAAAAAACAGCTAATCTAGATAGTACTATTACCTATTTACACACACAATTATTGTGATTACACAGTAAAAAAAATAAATTACAGTACATTCAATTACACAGCTAGAAGAATAAAAATTACATTTTAAAATTACATTTTAATAACAGTTAATAACAGTTAAATGATCAGAAATATAAAAAGAACAGTAGCTTAAGTGAGGATGTGTAAAGCAATTTATTTTTCTTACAAAAATGAAAACAATAAAAATGACATTTTATTAAAACATATAAACAGAACAATAAATATTAAGTAAAGTAAACATAAGTTAACTAAACTATTTACATTTATTTACAGCATGGGAGCCTGACTTCATATTGTCAGCTGAACACAGCTGTGCCCATTTTGCAGCTGTATTTTGGTGGCGCAGACCTCAGGGCGGACCTCAGACTCTCCCGGGAGACCATCACCTCCCTCACTGCCGCATTAAGGCAGGAGACTGACCATGGGTGGAGCCGAGACATCGAGGTGCTGGTATTCCTGTACTGGCTGGCACACGCAGCATCCTACCGCGTGGTCTCCCGGGCCTTTGCGATCCCCAGGTCATCTGTGCACGACATTGTGTCAGTGGGATCATCAAAAGGGTCATCACTCTGCCAACGGTCGATGATCTGGAGGTGATAGGAGCAGGGTTTGCTCACTTGGCCGGATCTCCAGCCTTCACAGTGGCAGTGGGTGCCATTGACGGGTGCCACATCCGCATAAAACCCCCATCAGCCAACGCACAGTGCTACCTCAACAGGAAGCTTTTCCACTCCGTCCAGCTGCAAGCCATCTGTGACCACCAGGGAAAGTTTTTAGACATTTTTGTTGGGTATCCTGGCTCTGTGCACGATGCAAGGATTTTAAAGAACAGCCTCTTGTATAAAGAGGCATTGTACGCACCTGCGGGAAGATGCATCCTTGGGGATGGGGGTTATCCGTGCATCAGCACGCCCATCAAGCTCCTGACCCCGTATCGAGAGCCTGTACAGAACCCTGTACAGGCTCGCTTTAACCGCAAGCTCTCTCGGGCCCGGTGTATCATTGAAAGAGCATTTGGGATGCTGAAGACACGCTGGCGCTCCATTTTCTTCAAGGCCCTTGAGGTGAGCCCTGTCTTCGCCCCAGAGGTTGTGGCATGTTGCGCAGTGCTCCACAACCTGTGCATTGCTCATGGTGACATCATTGAGCCAGATGTTCCAGAGGAGGAGGATGCTCATGCCCCAGAGCCTGCACAAACAGAGGAAAGATCAGGAAACGAGGCACGGGAGAACCTGGCTGCAGCTGTCTCTGCACCCCAGATGGCCGTACTAGCTCTTCTTGAGCATGATTATCTTTAGAGTTCTGTACATAGTCTTTGACAATTTTTATGTTTTTTTTTACATTTACAGTTCTATAGTTTTACCTGTTACATTTTCATATTTCTGATATTTTAAATAGTTTAATTTTGCTAGAGTATGTAAAATTTTCTCATAATCTATTATAAATTGTTCAAATAAATAGTTCTTATTAGATTAGTTCTTAAACAGATCCTAATAGATCCTAGTAATTTCTTGTTTCTTAGTTGTTCTACTCTTTTCCACTTTTGATTGTGGTTAAATAAAAAAAATACACTTTCCCCACTTTCTGTTTCTTTTGCTAATCACCACACCAACATCAACACTTTTTCAATTAAGGGTACACTTTGAATTTTAAATTACCAACATGTTTGAACTTGAATAAGAAAACAATCATGTTTACTTATCTTTTAGGTATTTTAAATTTGATGTAGTTTTTTTGTAGAGCTTAACTATTTGATCTACACACAAGAGCACATCTTTTCTCAAATTAATGCACTTATTTAAACATTCAAAAAAATGACCTACATATGCATACATACCTGCACTACCAAGAGCATTTAAATGCTGCCCTGTTTCCTCAGAACTTTCCTCCCTTATTCTCTGCAGCAGATTGGAGCCATCTTTGGGGCAGTAAACAACCAAAAGGTACTGAATCAAACTGCTTGAGTTAGGTGAACTTGTCATTATTATTATTATTATTATTATTTTTAAAGAAACTAAGTTTAGCTCATAATGGTGTCACAGTTACGGATAACACACCTGCAGTTACACCGGCCCATTGTGGAAAAGATTGGGCACCCCAGCCTTACAGTAACCATAAACTTAAATTGCTACTTTTAATTTAACTAAGAGTTAAAAGAAAGATATTTCTAAAGATAAAACACTTAAATTCACTTAATAGAGTTGTAAATTCCTAGTCCCTGAAAATGTCTTGCTTGTTTGGAATAAATACTACATTGTCAATTATAGACTGGGGTGAGTAAACTTTAAATGTCCTTCTTCACAGTTAGAATACTAACATTCTTCTATAATATGCAAATATAAACTGCCGTTTCTCAAGACACAATAATACCACTGGACGTGCAAACTGATTTTTAAATGTTTATTTTTTAACAAGAATCCCCAATATTTGCAAGAATCTTTCTTCCCTCTCTCTCTCCTCTCTATCTCTCCTTTCTTCCCTTATTCTCGCTTCTGTCTCTCTCCTTTCCTCTCTCTCTCTGGCCTCTCGATCTCTCCTTTCCTCTCTTGTCTCTTGCTCTCGCATTTCCTCACGCTCAATTCTTTCCCTCTCTCTTCTTTCCTCTCTCTCCTCAGCCTCTTGCCATCGCCTCTCCTCTCTCTCTGCTGCCTCTCGCTCTCTCTCATTTTCCCTCTCTTCCATCTCCTTTAAAAAAACTATGAGGTCGGTCTCCCTCTGCCTTTTCCTGCCTGGGGCCTGGCTGTCTCCTGGCCTACAAGAGGGTGTTGAAGCTTCAGCAGCACCCTGGTCAGATGAGGCAATAAGGGTGGGTGGGCTAATTGATGGCCTCCCACCTATTGCCTCATCCATGGCGGTATACCATTTCCAGGATGCTGCTGTTAATTCACCACCCTCAGTACTCACCCCAGTAGGGGGGCACCTGAGTTCCTACAAAATTAATAACAGTAAAAAAGAAAATAACCTGTGTTACAATAAAATATTCACTAATATTGTTGTTGTATATCTTACAAAGAAAAATATTTACCTTGTACTTTTGTTTTAGGTTCTCCCATTTCTTCTTTACGAAGAAACATAACATAATGCACACAACAATTATTACTACAGTCCACACACTGCTTTCAATAAGCAAACGTTTAATACTACAACATTACCACATACACTACAACACATTTAACAGACAATTGTGAGTGTACATTTTGTACAGTCAGTGTTGATTTAACATTGGGTAATTTGCTGTAAAACATATCTAAAGTTAGGTTAAATAAACAGTTAAGTTACTTACTCAAATCCTCGAACTGCTGCATTTCTTTTTCCGGTGAAGAGGGCCTCATTGGCCACCCTCCACCGGATCAGCTCCCTGGTGTCCTCATCACTCCCTGCAATATAAAACTTTAGCTTTAAATGGAATGGCAAATGTGACAATATTGTAGCAGGGTTACAACAATAATAAATATTTAGCATCAATTACCTCAAAGCAAGATTTATTTCTTTTAAAAGTATAGTTTTGGCTTATTACTAGCTACTAAGGTGAACCACCAACTTCATCACAATTGTATGACAGCTAAGCTAGGCAGCCAAGATGTAAACTAAAATGAAAATGCTAAAATAGCCAGCTAGATTAGCCATTCAACTTCATTTAACATTACGTTATATAGCTAACTACCTAACTAGTTAAACAACGTAACCTGCAAACCACTTACAAGTACATTTGTAGCCAAATTAACTCAGCAATACTTTAAATTACAGAAAAACAGTTCAGGAAACTAGCTAACCTAGATACTTCAGAATGAGCCATTAAGCCACGTTGAACGGTGTGCTAGCGAGATTAATAGAGGTACTAAAACACAAAATTCAAAACTACATTCAGAAGAGAACAAACAAATCTAGTTAGCGTTAGCTAGCTAACACCAGCTGTAGCTAATCCCGCACGTTTAGCCCACACAAACGCTCAACTTACTCGACTCTGTGATCCTAGGTAACTGAAATAGCACTACATTTCTTTACTAACAATACAACATTAAGCTAGCTAGGTTAGCTTGGCTGGCTAACTAGTTAGCGAGCGAGCTAGCATGACTATCTTAGCTCATACTGACGGTAGCCTTAAACACTTGCAAGTTAGCGTTAGCGAAGTTAATAAATTAAAAATCTAATAAAATATGCGTATCATTCTTCACAAAATTACTCATAACGTTACTTTGGGTACTTAAGTGGTGATATTTTCTATTATTCCGATTACATTCTACTTACACTTGTAAAGACCCGCATCACCGCTGTCCGCCATCTTCAACCTCTGCTTCGCTTCCGCCGCCCCCCTTGGAACTCTGGGAAATATGAGCGGGTGAAGTGTGCAGGGCTTGCATACTTCAAAATCTGTCCCGGTGCAGTACGTCATCCGGGAACTTTTTGCGTACCTAAACTCGCATACTGCGCATTCGGACACACTACCCCATCTTGCATACTGCTTTTGCTTACTGTTTAGTATGGAAGTATGCGATTTCCGACGCAGCCATAGGCTCTGGGAAAGGTGAAACATGATCTGCAGAGCAGGCTGGTGATTGGCTGGGTAACAGTCAGCTGATATTTCTGCTGTGGGATGAATGAGGTTGTGGGTGGTGAAGTTCTTCAGACAGGCTACTCTATAAATATCACTTCACTGTAACATTAGAAGAAGAAACATTATATCTTTATAGCTATTCTGTTCTGATCTAAACTGTTTAAAATCTATAAATCATGGCCAGTTTCAAATCACTGTGTTCATGGACGTCCAACAACATTTACTGTTTCTTAGACAAGCTCGGCAAAAAAAGAGTTATTGTTTGTTTTACATATAAACACATATTATTTGTGTATTTGTCATATAGGATCTACTACTTTGTCATATAGGAGAGCTGCATCCATCCTCAAAGACTCCACCCATCCCCAGCATGGACTGTTCACACTTCTGCCCTCAGGCCGGAGGTACAGAAGTGTAAAATGCAAGACCACCAGGTTAAAGAACAGTTTCTTCCCCACGGCCATCAGACTCTTGAACACACCTAAGGAATGACCCTGCCTTCAGACTCTAAACACACCTCAGGTATAACCCTGGGATCAGACTCTTGAACACAACTCAGGAATAACCCTGCACTTTACTTCAACATGTTTACATTGCAGCCGTCACTTTACTGTTAATCTTTTTTTAATATATATAGTTAATGTCCATAACTGCATTATTTCGCACTTGCACTTTTTTTATACATTTCTTTGCTTAAGTAACTTTTATTTTTTTATGTCTTTGACAATTAGTTTAATATTTATAACCTTATTGTATTTTTTTTTGCACTTTTTCTATCTTCTATTTGGCATTCTTGGCGAAGAGCAAAGAAAGAATTTCATTGTACACTGAAACCCGTTTCTGTACTGTACATATGACAATAAACTCTTTGAATCTTTGAATCTTTGAATCTAAATATTGATGTAATTTTTATGTTGGGGGACCAAATTTATTCATCTGCCTAATTTAGTTTAAATATGGAACACTTTCTGTAAACCCCATATCCTTCATGATACAATTAACTGATCCCCAAAACCAATGATTTATAAAAGAAAATCATAGAAATTATCAGGGGTGCCCAAACTTATATAACATATTAAGTGGTGAGCACCAGATAGTACATTAATTGGTCTGTACAGTGACTGCTACCTTGTGCTGTTCACATGTTCTGCAATCCTCCATCCATTTATGTTAGCCAGCTAAAACATTCCCCACTGAAATAAAGTAATCCTTAGCTAACCTAGCTAACATTAGCTAAAACATTCCCCACTGAAATAAAGTAATCCTTAGCTAACCTAGCTAACATTAGCTAAAACATTCCCCACTAAAATAAAGTAGTAAACATTAGCTAACCTTAGCTAAAACATTCCCCACTGAAATAAAGTAGTTAACATTAGCTAATCTACCTAACGTTAGCTAAAACATTTCCCAATAAATAAAGTAGTTAACATTAGCTAAAGCAGCTAACGTTAGCTAAAATATTCCCCACTGAAATAAATAAACATTAGCTAACATTAGCTAAAACATTAGCTAAAACATTCATAAAGTAATTAACATTAGCTAATCTAGCACTTACTATCCGGTGCTCAACACTTACTATCTGGTGCTCACCACTTAGTATGTGGTGCTTCAGGGGCTGCATTTTATACAAATTTGCTATGAATTTTTTTTTGTACACCATCATCATCAGTACCCTGTGAAAGGGTTTTCTCAAAAGCAGGAGAAATTATTTGTACATGGCTGAATCGCCTCGGCCTAAAGATGTTAAAGCAGCTGATGTTTCTAAATTAAAACGTGTGATTTAACCTTGTTCAATCTGTTTCCAGTCTTACTAAAGTTGCCTGCAATTACTTTTTAAATCCCGCAGATGTCGCCATTAAGTGACACAGCAGCGCAGTTTCAACACAGTGTAAACACAGTTTGGTAAATGTGCCATAAAACCAACGTGGCCTTATCTGCCCATTACTAGTTGACTCATCGCCAACATTTTTAGAACATAGAAATTGTAACCTTAGAACTGGACATTTAGGATAAAAATCTCTTTAAGTAAAGTACTTACCTGGCTGAAAAGGTCTATAGAAATGAGGGTGCCTTTCTCTTCCAGCTTACTCTCCATAAGTGGAGAGTAACAAAGGAAATATAATTATTTACTCTACTTAAGTAGGTTTTTGTGTATCTTTAATCAATATTATTATTATTTTTTCGTCTCACTTTTTACTCCACTACATTATTGAAAAAAGTTCCTTTTGGCCAGTACTTGCCTCTGGCCCACAAGAATTAAAGCCTGTAGAGACAGAACTACTGCAGTAATCACGGTTCTGTTATTGGCTTCAGTTAAAAATGACTGAAAAGCAGATTTTATAATTTGAATACAAACTCTAGGAACCTGACAGGTGATCCAGTCAGTAAAGAGGATCTGATAATTGCTGTTCAAAATTATGGATGTAATATAATGTCAATGACCTTAACCTAAATAAAACGTCTTGCATATAATTTCTATAATATAATTTCTATAATATAAATATTTGGACAGTGTCCTGCTATTAGTACCATTACAGTCTAAAACAAGGAATTTGCCATTATATTAGGACATGGTTCTTACCCAGTTTTAGGTTTGTTGGGTGTTTTGTGGACAGAAGCCTACATTTGTTTGTCCTCCTGTGGAAGGGCTTCAGCAGACTGGGTAACTTGGTAAGTCTGATGGTCTGTTTGTTCACCATGTCTGCTTTCTCCAACCAATAAAAATGCATCAATCAGTAAGTGTTTGTCAGATAAACATAAACCTGTATTCCTGAACCCTAATGCCAGACAAGGGCTATATATACAGGTATAATGCCACCAGTATTGAGCTGTGGAGCAGTGGAGGAACTGTGTTCTCCAGAATGATGGAGCTCCATCATTGAGGACATACTGTATAAGCTGCAGTGGTGATCATCTAAGATCCTGAAATTCTATTATTCACTAATTTTGTCACAGCAGTGCTCCAAATTCTAGTAGAAAGCCTTTCTTTACATTAGAGAAAATAGAGAACAGGTGTAACAGTACTTGTGCTAGTACTGACCCACGCCCTTGACTGGGCAGAGAAGAAGAAAAGAGGGGGAGCGAACTCAGAGTATTTGGAATGGAGTTCTGGGCAGGTTCACTGTAAAGCGTGAAGCCGAAGCCCCCCTCTCATGAAGAGAAACATAAGAGAATAAAATTAAAGAAGGAGGAAGATGGGGAGGAGGTGGGTGCGAGGTTTGTTCAATGAGCAGGTAGAGAGGAAGTGACGGTTTAAATAGGGAAGGAAGTGGGATGAGTGAGGGAGTGGAACACTCCCAAAACTTAGTTATGATATGGGGCGATGGAGTGGGAAGACAGAGTGGGAAGACGGGGGCCATGGATTGGGAAGACGGAGTGGGAAGACAGGGGCGATCGAGTGGGAAGAAGGAGTGGGAAGACGGCAGCAATTGGAGACGAGAAGAGTAGAAGAGGAGTAAGGAGGCGAAGACGATGGCGGTGGTGACAACGATGGTGACGAAGGTTAGTATGGTGAGGGTAATTGTTATGATGGCAACGAAAGATTGGAACGGTGAGGGCAAGATTATGTCCCAGATGGTGGCGATTATGCGGGCGGTGAAAGTTAAAGCGATGAAGTTGCGGCGATGATGATGGCGATGACATAGGCAGAGATGGTGGCAATGATGCCGATGGTAGTGAAGATGGCCATAGCGAGGGCAAGATGATGCCCAAGACAATGGCGACGAAGTCGAAGAAGATGATGAAGACATAGGCGAGAAGATCGCAGCGATGATGATGGCGATGACATAGGCAGAGATGGCAACAATAATGAGGATGGCCATGACAACTGTGGCAGAGAAGATGAAGGTGATGCAGGCAGAGATGGAGGCAATGATGGCTATGATGGCGAAGATGGCCATAGCGAGGGCAAGATGATGCCCAAGACAATGGCGATGAAGGCGAAGAAGATGAAGAGGATGAAGACGTAGGCGAGAAGATTGCGGCAATGATGATGGTGATGTAGGCAGAGATTGCGGCAATGATGAGGATGAAGATGGCTACTACAATGACGACGATAGCCACGACAATAACTATGGCAGTGACGAAGGCGATGCAGACAGAGATGAAGAAAAATTCACACTGTTCTCATTTCTCAATATATATCTACTAGAGACTGATTATATCTGTCCATTATAATTTATTTTAATTTAATCCTGGATATATGGAGATATTTGGAGTGCATTATTATTAGTATCATGACATTCTGGATCATTTACTTCTGCTACAAATCTGCTAAAATTCTTGTATCTTATTAATATCTCAGTTAGAGGTGCACAATATCATATTGTATACAATAATAAAATGTATGTTTCATTTTGTTTCAGTAGTTTATTTTTAAATTAATTGTGTCATATCGCCAAAAGTATCGTTATCACGATAATACCATGAAATATTGTGATATTATTTTAGGGCCATATCGCCCACCTCTAGCAGGGATGATGAAGGCAATGGTTACAGTGATGAAGGCAGAGATTGTGGCATGATGACAAAGGGGATGAAGGTGATGGAGGGTGTGATAGTGATGACGCCTGCGATGGTGATGATGGAGGTGAGGATGATGAGGGTGCCAAGGATCGTGGTGATGACAATGGCACAATATAATAGACAGAGCAGCGATGGTGGCAACGATTACAAAGGTGAATATGCTGATGGCAAGTCGAATATGATGGCAAGATAATTATAATGATGGCGAAGATGATTATGATCATGGCGAGGAGGATTATGACAGAAGCAGGAGGCATATGCGACCCACGCACTCTGTCCCGCTCAAAGGATGGACACCACGTTGGATAATTGTCTACAATTTCCAAACGAGGTCAGCATTCACATGAACGTCAGTTCCGGGCCGTCAGCAAGCCGGGCCATGGCAGGAATATCACGGGGAGCTGGGGGTCTCCCAACATGCAGCCTTCTACACTGAAACTAGAAGCATGTGCCAGCAGGCGGCGCTAAATTTAGTAGCAGGAATGTCACATAACTGTTCATATGTAAGTCATATCTACACACGCTCGGGAGAGAAATGAGGAGTGGCCACGCTCGAGTACCGCCCAGTGAGGCTGCAGGGAGGCGGAGCCACACCCGGCCAGCGGGTCGGGTGGAAAAATGCAGGGGTATGGAAGGGGTAACAGGTAAGAGCGGGCCGTGGGAGCGGCGCGGGCTCTGGCAGCGGCAACGGCGTGGGCGCCGGTAGAGGCAGAGAGAGAGAGAGAGAGAGAGAGAAAGAAGGGCGCTGAACTCATTTGCAGGAATTACACTGAACTATGGATATAGAAGGCACACTTACTCTCGCTCAGGAGAGAGAGAGGAGGCGCGGCCACGATCGAATACCGCCCAGTGAGGCTGTAGGGAGCTGGAGCCACAGCGGGCCAGCGGGTCAGACGGAAAAAAATGCAGGGTGGAAGGGGAAACAGGTAAGAGCGGGCCGCGGCAGCAGCACCGGTGTGGGCACCGGTAGAGGCAGAGAGAGAAAGAAGACGCCGAGAGAGAGAGACAAAAGAAGGGCGCTGAACTCATTTGCAGGAATTACATTGAACTATGGATATAGAAGGCACACCTATGCTCGCTCAGGAGAGAGAGAGGAGGCGTGGCCACGCTCGAGTACCGCCCAGTGAGGCCGTAGGGAGGCGGAGCCACAGCCGGCCAGCGGGTTGGGTGGAAAAAAAGCAGGTTGGAAGGGGAAACAGGTAAGAGCAGGCTGCGGCACCGGCGCGGCACCGGCAGAGAGAGAAAGAAGACGCCGAGAGAGAGAGAGCGCGAGAGAGAGAGAGAGAGAGAAAAAGGAGGGGCGCTGAACTATTTTACAGGAATTTCGCTGATCCATGGAAATGGAAGACACACCTACACACACTTGGGAGAGATAGAGGAGGCGTGGCCATGCTCAAAGCTCGAGTATCGCCCAGAGAGGCAGTAGGAGGGGGAAATGCAAACCAGACGGCTCCAAACCAGTGCAGTGAGTCGCCAGAGGTAGAGGCAGAGAGAGAGAGAGAGAGAGAGAAAGAAGGGCGCTGAACTCATTTGCAGGAATTACACTGAACTATGGATATAGAAGGCACACTTACTCTCGCTCAGGAGAGAGAGAGGAGGCGCGGCCACGATCGAATACCGCCCAGTGAGGCTGTAGGGAGGTGGAGCCACAGCGGGCCAGCGGGTCAGACGGAAAAAAATGCAGGGTGGAAGGGGAAACAGGTAAGAGCGGGCCGCGGCAGCAGCACCGGCGTGGGCACCGGTAGAGGCAGAGAGAGAAAGAAGACGCCGAGAGAGAGAGACAAAAGAAGGGCGCTGAACTCATTTGCAGGAATTACATTGAACTATGGATATAGAAGGCACACCTATGCTCGCTCAGGAGAGAGAGAGGAGGCGTGGCCACGCTCGAGTACCGCCCAGTGAGGCCGTAGGGAGGCGGAGCCACAGCCGGCCAGCGGGTTGGGTGGAAAAAAAGCAGGTTGGAAGGGGAAACAGGTAAGAGCAGGCTGCGGCACCGGCGCGGCGCGGCACCGGCAGAGAGAGAAAGAAGACGCCGAGAGAGAGAGAGCGCGAGAGAGAGAGAGAGAGAGAAAAAGGAGGGGCGCTGAACTATTTTACAGGAATTTCGCTGATCCATGGAAATGGAAGACACACCTACACACACTTGGGAGAGATAGAGGAGGCGTGGCCATGCTCAAAGCTCGAGTATCGCCCAGAGAGGCAGTAGGAGGGGGAAATGCAAACCAGACGGCTCCAAACCAGTGCAGTGAGTCGCCAGAGGGGCGCGTGCAGCGCCGAAAAGGGGTGAAGAGGAGTCCGGTGAAGACTCGAGGAGGCCCCGCGAGGGTAGCAGGAGGGGTTTAGCGGCAGCGGAAGCGCTGAGAGAGAGAGACCGCCGCGGACGACAAGATCGCGTGGAGGCCTCGCGAAGGAAGCATGAGAGGACTAGCAGCAGCGGAGATCGAGAAAGAGACCGCTCAAGGGCCGAGGAGGCCGCACGGGAGTTACCAGACCAGGTCGAGGATACGACAGCCACAGCAGTCGAGATAAGATAGGACCACTACCAGGGAAGGCAGCCTGGAGCAGTGGCAGTGGAGGAGCTAGGGTGGACGGGAGCAGCTGGTCACAGGAGACAGACAGGCGCAGAACCATCGTGGACCAGGTAAGGAGCAGGAGTCAACACCACATGCGAGGTTTGTTCAATGAGCAGGTAGAAAGGAAGTGACGGTTTAAATAGGGAAGGAAGTGGGAGGAGTGAGGGCGTGGATCACTCCCAAAACTTAGTTATGATACATAACTCCACTTTGTTCATAAAGTTACCAATAGTGTCAGTAGAATACATACAGTATCTAGGGCTCTTCCTCTAAAAGCAGGCATATTAAGGGGAGAGCCTACAATAATCTACAATATCTGAGACTCTTATAACAAGTGGAAAACTTTGGAACAATAGGAGCCTGGCTGGAGAGACTGTGAGCAACTGGCAGAGAATTCAGACTCGTACATTTGGGCAGTATTAGTAGGGTGCTGAAGAAGGATCTCGCCAAGTCATCTTTCAAGCTAGAACCACTACTATCACTAAAGCTGAACCTACACAAGTCTAAAATCCCATATGTGACTGGACTTGTACGACCTCTGCTAAGGCTCAGAAGAACCAATCCCCTGGAACAAATCTAACTGATTCACTGACAATCTGACTAGCTAAATGATGGACTATCTAACTAACTAACTATCAAACAGCTGCTTGATAGACTAACTATCTGGCTAACTATCTAACTAACTGACTGATTAACTACAGACTGACCAGCTAACTGAATAATTAATCGATGTACTAATTGAATAACTAACTAATTGTGTCACTCTGTCGCAACGACAAATCGCGCCCCTGCCATAGGAAATGAATGGTCGTCTGTCGCTTAACAGTGTGAATGCAGGGTAAAAGATGCACAAAAGCACACATCCACATGTTGTACGACATATACTGGTTATGATGTAATAGTTACAGGTTGATTAATTTAGATTGTATATGCTGATATATATTTGTATATATGCTTAGTCTCACTGTGTGTTGTAAACTACAGCAAAGAATATCAGGGCAATTATGACCTCAATCCCACCAACAATGACCAAACCGATGATCATGCCTGACAGACGAACACCTGTAGGAAAAAGAAGAGCAGTATTTCGGTCAGTAATAAGCAATAAGACCAAGGTTCTTATGGACCATGTGGACAGTGGTTGCATTTCTCACATAATTGCTATGGTTAGTCCAGTGTTAACATTTCTAATGTAATGTAAAGTATCTCCAAAGTAAACTTTTTTAACACATTTAGAATTTAAGGGACATAAAATTGGCAAAATTGTCTTGGGAAAAGTTTTTTTTACTACTAGTTCTGTTATATTATCTGCTAATCAGCTAGTGTAGCAGAGAAAAAAAAAACTGTTTATAAAGTACTATTATTAGGGTTCAAGCACTGAAGGTGCAAAGGGCAACTTAATCAATCAATATGGCTGAACACCATCAGCCAATCAGCATTCAGCAGACATTTTGGCAGGCTGAATGTTGCCCAATCTGGATGACACTTGGCAGTTATGTTCAGGTAGAGACCTTGTAGTGACTTGCAAAGTGCTGAAACAATCCGACCACTGGGGGGTGCTGTTCCAAAAAATCTAGTATGTGTCAATCATACTGTACTATTTTGACATCTAATTGTACAGTGCCTCTGACAAATTTGTCTATACAACTATGTTTATAAAGTGCTTTGTTTATTCATAATTGCTAATTGTTTGAAAATAGCTATATTGAAACTAGTCTCTGGATATTTGGCATATAACCTTCATTTTGGTCTTGTTGCGCACACTGTAGAGTCTCTAGGTAAATATTCATTAAAAATATTTGTGAAAATTTCACATACAATAGTGTCCAGGCATCAAGCAATCTGTGCCTCCTTGGAATTTCTAACCTAAATTGCTGTAACTCTGCAGTATTTGCTGTAATCTCACAATGTTAAAGACCTCTGTACAATATCACTCTGATGAAGCGCCATTTAATTCAGAACTAGATTTAGAAAAACTTTGTAATTACATGTCATATCAGAACATTCACTCCTTTGTGCCTCTGCTCAACAATTAATAACAGGTGAAAGACTTTTGATAATTTCTAAATGTGAGAGTGTCTCCAATTGTGTTAGACCTTCTTACACATCACCATCCTATGCTCTAGTAGGCACCATTGTGCCAGTTGGTGCTTGATGAAGCGCCATTTAATTCAGAACTAGATTTATAATAACTTCGTAATTACATGTCATATCAGAACATTCACTCCTTTGTGTTAATTTAAACTTGTTTGGTCAAACATTTCAGCTTGTTCTGCAAAGGTTCAAAGGTCAATCTGAATACCACTTTGTGAACATTCTGGTTGAAGCCACCTGATCAATACCAATAACATGTAGACACCTTTTGACTAGTTCTAACTCACTTAATGAATATCCTACAAAGTTCACTAGATTTACATGTGAATTTAAGCACTGATCAGGTTGAAAGGCCTCTGCTCAACATTAATAACAGGTGAAAAACTTGATAATTTCTAAATGTGACAGGGCATCTCCAATCATATTAGACCTTCTTACACATCACCATTCAATGCTCCAGTAGGCACCATTGTGCAAGTTGGTGCTTGAACCCGATGATTGCCGCTTGCGGCTATATTTTTATTTGAATTCGCCAAAATAGGTTCTAAAAGGAAATACATGTAAACACTTGTTTCTGTAAGCATACAACTCCATCTACTGGTCAGATAGAATTCCTATGAAAACAGCTACCCTCCATTTTCTAGTTCAGTCTGGTTTTGACTCTGAAAGAGAATGGTAGGTTCAGTTCTACTCTCCATTTTGCTTAAGTGTGTTGGGGTACTTATAAGTCTAATTTTGTGCTAATATTACATAGTATGTACTTTTATGCATATTGTATTTCCTTGTCCTAGTTTAATATTTAAATTGTTGTAAACTCTTTTTTATTTTATTTTATTTGTTAACGTTTTTTGTGTAACTCTTCCTCTAAAAATAATCCAATAATCTGAGCTGTTTAATACTGAAAATATTGAGTCTATGATATAATTAATAATATTGTGCTTATCCTGTAATATTGCAGTCTGGTTTTGACTCTGAAAGAGAATGATGTTAAGTGTGGAGAGGCCTACTGATACGCTGCTGTTTTTCTGTCCAATTTAATACAACCAGACAACCAGTAAACGCTCAGAACCAACTCTGCTGTGCAGTTTCTTTATTGAGGGACCAAGGTGAGGGGGTTACACTAGCGAAAATCACACAGGACATTTTAGATTTTGAATCTAGGCCCAAATTTGGCCCAAACGATCAGCTTACAGCCTGAGGGCAGAATGTGCTAACACCCTGGTTGCTAAGTATAATATGGGATTGGCTTGGACCACTTTTGCAAATACTCTGGTTCTGGTTGCAGAGTATAAACCACTTTCAGCCCAAATTCTCACGGCCAATTTTGAGTCTCAGCTAATAATGCCATTCATTAGTCAGATTTGGGAAGAATCTTCTTGCTTCTTCTTCATTCTGAAAGAAAGGAATAGTGTAATTAAAGTGAGGTAGAGTGCGGTTCAGTGAGGTAGAACGAGCTACAGTGATGTAGAGTGAAGTTTAATGAGTTGAGTGAAGTAGAGTGAGGTAGAACAAGAGTACTGAAAACACCCGTTTTCTTTACAGCAGGTAAAAGCTACACATACAGAGACAAAATACATGACATACACTGCCAATCAGTGTAACTCAGAGACTGTAAAAAAAAAAAGATGTACGCAGTGTCACCGTTCCCATTCATTTAATGAAAACGAAGCCAAAATCTTCCTCCATGTTGGCGATCCTGAAACCCAAGTCTGCGCAGTAGAGTCCAGAGGAGGGAGAAAGACAGTGGAGACTGTGAAGAGACAGCCTACTCATTTAAATAACCCCGCAGCAGAGCCTAGCTGACGGTCTGTTATTGGTCCCACCCATAACCAGCCCTTTTACAATAACCACACCTTTTTTGAATAGAGCTGAATAACATTTTTAAAAACGAATTCTGTAGGGATATAAAAATTTGACAATATAAGCAGAGGTTACACTAGCTGTTGCATTTAAATAATGGAGGTAGAATTACAGTACATTAGAAAGAAACGTGATTAAAAGTTGTCTGTTTTTCCATTGAAACCTATAGAGAGTGGTGGGGTTACACAGCTTTCTGAAACCGAACAGCAGGGGGCGGCCTACCTGTGTTGGTTTCACTTTTGAGAGACGGTGCTCTGTCCAGCTATACACAGTCTATAGTGTACTGCAGTACTGAGAATGAACCACCACCCAAATAATAATAGCTGATCCATGGTGGTCTATCCTGTGAAGTCTCAGGACTTTAGGATGGGTAAAATTAGCATCTTACTTTAGAAGAAAAACACTGATACCTAAATAAAATAGATGTTTGTAGATATCTTGTCCTATTTTTCTGATTAGTCAACAAGCAACAGATTTATGTAGTGCTATCAACATTTAAATCACTTTATTTATTGTCCCTGTGCATTCACACTCTTAGATTTTTTTATGTTTTCATGTGTTTTGTTTTTCTCTGGTGATTTAGACACTGATAAGGCAGCTTGACAGAATTACATAGCCAACCAGTCCCTGATTTGGTCCTCAAAATGTGGGCTTAATACAGTGGTACTCGAAAGTTTGCAAAGTTGCAACTCAAAAGAACTGAGATGTTTACAATAAAGTAAAAATAGTTTCCTCTGTTCAATTTATCATGCATTCCCTTATTCCAGCACCCCATGTTAGTTTTATCTCTCCTCAAACATACAAGTATATACTAGTATTTTAATTAACCAATCAAAAATATAAAAATATTTAAATTTTACAATAATATTAATTATTTTATTTATATTTAAACATCCACTATAAAAACTTGCTTCTTAGGAAAAACAAGTGCGATTAATCACAGTTAATCACAGAATATTTTCTAATATTCTGTTTACATTTTTAATTGACTGACACCACTAGTTTTCTGAAAGAAAGGCACCGAAAACAGGCAAATAAAATACTGATGACAAACAAACATTAAACAATGTAACAGTAATAAAAGCTCCATAATAATAAACTCAAAAATAAGGTAAAATCAGCAAAGAATAATCAAAATAATACCTTAAATATAGGAATAAAGAAATGCATACAAATGTTAAACAGTGTAACAGTAACAGAAGCTTTCAGATTATAAATTAAAAATCGACATGAAATAATCTAACAACTATAACAATATGAATTATAAAGAAATACATTTTAATACAATAATCATAAACAGTTTGATAAACTGTAGATGGATGAATCAGTTTGAATGAGATCTGTAGTCTAGATAAGAAATGATACATGCAGCTTGTGTTTCTAAATCTAATTAAACATCCCCAACACACACACACACACACACTGTTACACACAGGGTTATTCTATTTCACACAGAGTCACTGAGGAGCCATAACCAACCCTAATCCCTGCATAGAGGGGCTGAGTGAAGGTGGTGTAGAATGTGTGTAAGTGTGTGAGAGTGTGTGAGGGTGTATCAGTGGAGACGCTGTAGAAGGACAGAGTGCCGGCGGGACAGTCCACATACACTCCTACTCTCCTACAGCCGGAGGGAGGAGGGGGGAGTTCAGTTCTGTTATTATTGTGATAAACAGAGTAACTGGAATCAGAGAATCTCAGACTCCAGGAGTTTATATTCCCTCCAAACCGACACTCTGATCCACGTCCTTTCCTGCTGATGGTTTTAAAACTCAGAGCTACTTCAGCTCCTCTTCTCCTGCTCCACTCAGCCTCCCAGTAACAGCGCCCAGTAACTCCCTCTCTACTCAGAACCTGTGACCACCAATCAAATCTCTCTGGATGATCAGGATACGACTGCAGCTCCTCTCCCCACTCCACCCTCCTGTTCTCCTCCCTCAGAGAGAGATCACGGTATGCTGTGTTTGGATCCGGTGTGAAATTACACCCATCTGAACACAAGAACACACATTACACAGTGTTTATGAGTGTGTGTATGTTTGTATGAGCGTGTGTTTGTGTGAGTGTGTGTTTCTGTGAATGCGTAAGTGTGTGTGTATTTGTGTGAGTGTGAGTTTGTTTAAGAGAGTATGTGAGAAAGCACATTTGTGTGACTGTATCTTTGTATGCGTGTGTTTGAGAGAGAGAAAGCGAAAAAGAATGTAAGTGTGCGTTATGTGAGTTTGTGTGAGTGAGTGTGTTTGTGTCTGTGTGTGTTTGAGAGAGAGAGAATGCGAAAAAGCATGTGTGTGTTTGTGTTTAACTTACATTTCTTTAGTCCTGGTTTTGTTCTGATTGCCCCTCCAGATTCCATTCTACACACACACACACACACACAGAAAACAGTGTAAACTAAAATCTAAACTTGCTGTCCTCCCAATTTATTTTTCTAATAATTCCCAGTGTTTGACATTTGTGATATTTAAATGTTTCAAATCATTGAATTTTATTATGAGACAAAGAAAGTGCAGCTTTATTTTTTTACATGATAAAGAATCTTAGGAAAAATACAAATACAATAAAAATTAACAAACATAATTAAAACGAAAAAATACTGTTTAAGCAGCAACAAGTAATGAATAAAAAAGTAAACACATTTAGGCCCAGAAATATTTGGACAGTGACACAATTGTCATTATTAGGGCTCGGTATGCCACCAGACTGGATAAAAAAAAACTTGATTTTACACCATGGGAAATTGAAGACTCATCTGGCAGCTCTCCAGAAACACGTTTATCATGAGAACATGCCAGAACTAATGTATAGTTTAGAATAAAATATGTACTTCTGTCATCCTTACAGAACTATATTAAATGTTTCAGCACTGCAGACATAATGTTATAAAGTTTTAAACTCCAGTTATAAACCTGTTAAACATGCTCTAAACTTCAGCATCAGATCACCATCCAATCAGATCACAGTAGCAGAGATTTAGTGTGCAAAACTTATACAGACACACTTTGAGTTTTAGTAAAATAAATTATTCTACTTTCCAAAATTAAAGTAATACTCAGAACATAAAGTTAATTATTAATTTTAATGTAAAGTTTTTAGCTTTAAGCTCCATTCACCCACACATTCATATAAGACTCACTTGTGAACTCCCTTTAGAGTTTACCAGTGATATAACAGAGCAAACAGAAAGTGCTCAGACTCTCTATAAACTCTGGCCATGCATAAAATGCGTTTTGGACCCGTGGTTCTCTTTCTACGAGATCACATTGGGTGTAGTTAGTTACTGAAAAAAACTTTCAGTGATTGAAAACTGGGCTTAAATCATGTAGTTTGGACCTGGCATAAAAAAAAAAACAAATTATGCAATGTCTAAAACCTAAAACTAAAAATGAATGGTAGGGGTGTGACGAGAGACTCATCTCACAATAAACTATTGTGTTTACGAAAAAAAGACAAGGCAAGGTTTTAACAATATATATATATATATATATATATATATATATATATATATTATATATACGTTCATCCGCTCTCTTTTGCAGGGTTCATTGTAGTTCTGCAGGTCATCAGCAGAAGGGTGGAATGCAGGGTAAATAAAATACACTGATCCAGGTTATTTGACCCTTTTAGCCTGTAATCTACTGAAATAGGTATGTTTAGCTAACATAGCTATTAGTTACATAAATTGTTTTTTAAATAATTTAAGTATTAATATAATATTTCAATATTTTAATGGGTGAGTTTATTTTGCTCTTACACTTTTGGTATATTTTATTTATGTTACTTGAAATGAATTATAAAAATTAGCAATGGTACAGTGTGGCCACGGTTTGGTTCGTATATATATATATATATATATATTGGTTTCAATATATATCAATGTTTTCTAGCTACAACGTGCAGTGTGCTTTTAACCCTTTCTGTTTCAAATCAACAAGGTGCTCCTAATCACACTTTCAGAGCCAATATTAAATAGAAAAAAGGCACAGGTGAATTAAAATCACATTTATTATAAAAAAGGAACACTTATACTTAACATTAATCAAAAACAGGCAAATTTAAATAAAGTGCAGTAACATGAAATGTAAACATGAATATTATTCAATTAACTCAACCAACAAATATTGTCAGCCAGTCACATACTTTCAGAAAATACCAAACTGATAGCACACTGTGCTTTAGCTGCTGACTGTGTTTCTACCTTGTTTATCAAACTCAACGCTGAAGCCAAAATGGTCCCAAACAGCGGATTTATAAGCTGACGGCGCCTCTTCGAATTTCCATTTCTCTGTTTGATAAACTCAACCTTTTTTTTTCTAAACAGGGAATTAGCAAACTCAAATTAAAGAGTTTTTTCTTCTGTTAAAAGTAAAAAACAGTGTTTAGGCGGGGGTGGGGTTTTGGGGTGGAGACGGAGGGAAAAGCAGGGCAGGGGAAGGAGGAAAACACATGTCCTTACGTGCTTCGTCAGCAGCACCCGCTCGGCAAGCCCCTCCCCTGGCCATGTGGCCGAGTCTGCTATCCTACAGTGCTGCTTTACTGCGGAGCTGTGCATTACTGAGAGCGTTCGTTCGCTCTGTTAGTGTGTGCACCGAAATATCGTTTTTTTCTGGGTGTATCGGTCCGAATAATACTGAAAATACTGAGAACCGTTGCATCCCTAATAAACATTCTCAGACCCATTCTTTGTTGGGATTTTTTTTTTTAAAGCCCATTTATGTGGTTCAGTTCTTAAAGTCCTGCTCATCAGATGATGTTCTGACGGCTCCAGATTATCAAGCCCAAGCCATATTTGCACGGGTATGCACATAATTGTATACAAACACGTACAGGGTGGTTAATTTAATTAATTTTCTAAGTAAATTGCTGTTTTAATTTGATTCTCAAAATAAGGCAATCCAGATTGCACATCTTAATATATAAAACCTGTCAGATTTTCATATTTTGCACTTGTTCTTAACTGAGACATAGAGAGGTTGTTTTTACAATGTGTTCAATATTACAAATGAGTGTTCAAAACTACAAGTAATATAAAAGTAATATTAAAGGAAAATGATAGCTATTCTTAAAAAATAAATTAATTATTTACACAGTTTAACTGTGCACACCCAGAACAATAACATATAATTATAATTTTCAAACACACACCTCAGAACAGTTGTTCATACCTGACTGTGTAGTCTCGATCTTCTGGCCTAGCAGAGAACAGCTGTTGTCCTGACTCTCCTGGGTGGTTGTAGGTTAGATCCAATTCCTTTAGGTGGGAGAGACTTGAACTCAGAGCTGCAGCCAAAGAACAACAGCCTTTCTCTGTGACCATACAACCAGATAATCTGCACAAAAAGAGGAAAATCAAAAGAGAAAAGTTTAGAGGAAGGAAAATTATATTCCATTGTATTTAGAATTCGGACAGCAGAAAGCTGGTTTTAACAACTACATATTTTTGTTTATGTATACCATTTGATATTACATAAAACTGTAAATTCTATGAGCACATTAAATGTTTTTTAGGTTACATATCCAGTTTCAAAATATGTTAAAAGCTTCAGCAATATACACCACTCAAACATAATATTATGGCTGTGTTGTTTTCTAATTACAGACTATATGGTCCGGTGACCACAGATGAAAGCTGAAGAGCTGCTTAGTGGTGGTCTATGGGGTCCTGACCATTGAGGAACAGGGTAAAAGAAGGATGATAAAGTCCACAGAGAAAGAGAACCAATGCTAGTTGTTATTAAACCAAGTCTGTTATTATAGACCTATAAAGTGCTGATATGTGCGTGTGTAGAACCAAGGAGGTGGTCACAGTATTATTCTTGTTTAGTGTATAGAATTTCAGAGTTTGTATAGGTTCAGAAATTCAATTAAAAATATACAACAATCCAACAATTTCAGTAGTACTCTTTTATAAAAGTGTTACATTAACTTGGTTCAACCATATTTACCATTCAGTAATGAACTACTGAAGGTACTGACCTGAGTGTCTCCAGTTTACAGTGTGAACTCTTTAGTCCAGCAGAGAGTAGCTCCACTCCTGAATCCTGCAGGTCATTGTTACTGAGGTCCAGTTCTTTCAGGCAGGAGCTTTCCAGGTTTAAAACTGATCCCAGATTTTCACACGTCTTTTGACCAAGATTACATCTAGCTAGTCTGCAGAGTAACAAAACAAGTCAAAAACACATTCATTTATTAAGGAAAAAACAATCTAAACCAAACTATGGGAAAAAGTAATTGTTCACCCCATGAATTAATTGTGATTAACTACATTTACAATTTCACTACTAGCCACAACCAGGCCTGATTCTTGCCAGACTTCTTAAATAGAACCTGTCTGACAACATGAAGCAGATAAAAGATTTGAAAAAGCAACACATTATGCCGCAAACTGGAGACAAGTGTCATGCCTGGGGCTGCAAGCACTTCTGTCGCTGACCAAGCCTCGCTGGGTGTTTTAGTTTCTCCGACACTTAGCTCTACCTGCAATTTCAGTAAACGACTACATTGCCCAGAATGCACCTCAATCTGACACTGCACACACTTCCAATTACATGACTTCACACCTGACACAACCAGGAACTAATCATACAGATGCTTAGCACCATAAAAGCAGCTCATTTCTTGCTTTATCTTTGCAGCGTATTGATGGATTATCCTCATACAAAGCGCTATTGCCTGCCCTTTGCCTATGCCTTGCTGTGTATGACCCTGGACTGGTATGCACTCTCTGTATTGTTATTGTTTGCCGGTTTTGACCCTTTCCTGGTTGACCATCGCTTTGCCTCATGTTACTATTAATAAAGCTCTGATTTTATCACGTCTGCATGTGTCTGTAGTCTGCCCAGCCATGACAGCTTGGGCTGCTGGACAACATGCAGTAATAGATGGAACTAGGAATTCTACTGTTTACCGGACAATCCTGAAAGAGAATATTAAACAATTAATACATATATATACATATTAAACAATTAAGAATATAAAACATTAATCTGTTTGTGGCCTCGAGCTCAGGAACAGTAATCTAAAGCACACAAACAAGTCCACTTCTGAATAGCTTAAAAAGAACAAAGGTTTTTGAGTGGCCTAGTCAAAGTCATTGAGATGCTGTTGGATGGAAAACCTCTAATAGGGCTGAAATAAAATAATTCTGTACAAAACAGTGGAACAAAAAACTCATTGCCAGTTATCATCAGTGCTTGATTGGAGTTGTTGCTGCCAAGGATGGAAAATCAAGTTATTAAGTTTAGGGGGCAAATACTTATATTAAAACTGCTTTTATAATTACGTAGATTATATTTGTCTATGTAAGTATGATAAAGAAAAAGCAAAAACAAAGGTGTTTTTTAATTTTAATTATTACAGGTTTAAAATAATTACATAAAACATACTTTTGATTTTGGCCTGGTAGACCATTTACTGCTAGTTAAATATTTCTATGACTTACAGGAGGTACTGACCTGAGTGTCTCCAGTTTACAGTGTGAACTTTTTAGTCCAGCATAGAGCAGCTCCACTCCTGAATCCTGCAGGTCATTGTTACTGAGGTCCAGTTCTTTCAGGGAGGAGCTTTCTGATTTTAGAGCACAGCAGATAGTTTCACTGTGTTTCATGGTGAGATCACAGCCACCAAGTCTGCACATGAAGAGTAAACAGAGAGTACAGTTCAGTTAAAATAAGAGTTAAATTTCAGGTGAATGGCCTAATAAGATTTATTTAAAAAAAGATCTAGGGATCATTTTTTTCTATTATTTGTATTTTGCAGTAAAGTTCAATAAGTCCTGCAGTGGCTCCTGCATGAGCCCCTTGCCCAAGAAGAACCTGTAGTAATTATAGGACTTAAAACGAGGCATTTTTGTGCCATAGCACTGTTACAGGTGCTGATTCTTTTTGTTACCACTGAGCCACGGGCCACAGACTCTGAAATAAAACAAATAATGAAATATACCACTTTAAATAATACATTTTCCTGATTACTTTCAGCGCACCCGCTCCGCTTCTCTTTGGCCTGTTTTTATGCGCTACAACTGTGCACTCTCTCCGCTTTTAGACTCTTTGGCCCGAGCTACAACTTTTTTGGCCCGTTTCTGACACCTAGCGTTCAAACTTTGAATCTCACATTATAAAAACCTGCTTACCAGCGGGCCAACTTTCATTCTATTTCTAAAATACCTCGCAGGCCGCTCCAAAAAAGGAAATGGGCTGCAAATGGCCCGCGGGCCCTGGTCTAGATGTAGCTACCACACTCTATAGAGCGCCACTACTGACAATGTTTTGTCAATATTTCTAAAACATTTACAACCATTATATAATTTAGATACTCACAGAGCCTTTCTGCAGTTGTTCACAGCTGGAAAAAGTTTCATATAAGCAATTCTCGATGTGCTGTATTTTTTCAGGTCCAGCTCATCCAGCACCTCATTTGAGGTCTGCAGCATGTAGGAAAGAGCTAAACACTCTAGAGCAGACAGATTCTTTCTTGAGCTTTTGTCTGAATCTATGTACTTCTGAATCTCTCTGGGTAAATCCTGGTGATTCATTTCAGTCAGACAAAGGAGGAGGTTAACAGATCTGTCAGTAGCAAGATCTTCTGTTGAGATTAAATGTTTGATGTATGTCACTGTTTCATTGATGCTCTCTGAGGTGCTCTCTGTGTGGATCAGGAGGCCCTGTAGGACCTTCTGACTGGAATCCAGAGAGATGCCCAGCAGAAAACGGAGGAAAAGATCCAGATGTCCCTTTGGACTCTCTGAGGCTTTGCTCACTGCTCCCCTCAGGAGCTCATGAAGTGGGAAATTTTCAGGCCATTTTTTAGTCTGTGGTTTAAAATCCCTCAGTTCCTCTGTGTTCTTGCTCAGGTAGCAGTGAAACACATAGAAAGCAGCCAGAAACTCCTGAAAGCTCAGATGTACAAAGCTGTAGACCTTCCTTTGATAAAGCACACATTCCTCCCTAAAGATCTCAGTGCAGATCCCAGAATACACTGAGGCCTCAGTGAGATCAATACCGCATTCTCTCAGGTCCTCTTCATAGAACATCACATTCCCCTTCAGCAGCTGATTGAAAGCCAGTTTAGCCAGTTTCAAAAGCACGGTTCTGTTAGATTCCAGCAGTTCCACTGGATCCCGGTTGAAGGTCTCTGCATACTTCTCATTCTTCATGTTGGTCTGAGTGATCAGGAAGTGGGAGTACATCTCAGTCAGAGTTTTAGGGATATCTGTATTACTCTGTTTCATGATTCTCTGAAGCACAGTGGCTGAGATCCAGCAGAAGACGGGAATGTGGCACATGATGTGGAGACTCCTCACTGTCTTAATGTGGGAGATGATTTTCTGGGCTTGGTCTTGGTCACTGATTCTCTTCCTGAAGTACTCCTCCTTCTGTGAGTCACTAAACCCCTGAATTTCTGTCACACGGTTGATATACTGAGGAGGAATCTGATTGGCTGCTGCTGGTCGGGAGGTGATCCAGATGTGAGCAGAGGGCAGCACCTCTCCTTTGAGAAGGTTTGTCATTAACACACCCACTGATGATGTTATTGTGATGTCAGACACTTTCTCACACTGTGAAAAATTCAGTGGAATTCTGCTTTCATCCAGACCATCAAATATAAACACAACTCTGAGCCCATCACATATCCCAGAGTCGACGTCTTTGAGCTCAGGATGAAAAGTGCAGAGAAGTGTGTAAAGACTGTACTGCTCATATTTAATCAGGTTCAGCTCTCGGAATGGAAGCACAAACATGAAATCTACATCCTGATTAGCTTTTCCCTCTGCCCAGTCTAGAATGAACTTCAGTACAGACACAGTTTTTCCAATGCCAGCAATGCCTTTGGTCATCACAGTTCTAAGTTCTTTTGGTTCTTTATTTTCTTCTCTTTCATTTTGTCTGATGTCATGGACGATCACAGCTGTATTGTTCACTTTTTCCATTTCTTTTTCAGGATCTTCTACAGGTTTAAAGATGTCTAAGCAGTTGATTGGAGTTTCCTGTAAGTATTTGTTTGAAGTCTTCTCCATCTTTATAACCTCATGTTCTTCATTAACCCCTTCACTCTCTCCCTCTATGATGTAGAGCTGTGTGTAAATCCTGTTCAGGAGGGTTCTGTTCTCTTGTGTTTTGATTACCTCAAATAAACTCTCGTACCTGTTCTTCATATAGGTTTTATGTTTCTGTATGATACTGTGAACATTATAATCCTCTAGTTGGTGCTTTTTAGACTCCTCTGTGTGTGGATGTAGAGCAGGACGTGTTTTAGATCTCTTTCTGCAGGTGGGACAGCTGAAATCTCCAGTCCGGCCAGTTTCATCCCAATATCTGTTGATGCACAGTCTGCAGAAACTGTGTCCACAGGTGATAGAGACTGGATCTGTAAAAAGCTCCTCACACAATCCACACCTGGACTGATCCTGCAGTAGATTACTCTTTCCCCTGTGAAGAAACACAACATAAAATTTCAGGTAAGTAAATATGAGAAATGGTGTGAAAGAAATAATTTAACATACATCATAATAATGTGCCCATAAGGAATGCGTCTGTGTAGGTTTTTCTGATTTTTATGTTTCTGCATCAGTCAGACATAATAAAATATCAAACTCATAAAGAAAAAATATCTGAAACAGAGAACAATGACTGTAAGTATAATCAGAAGTCTCATCTAGGCCGCATAATCATAACACCAAATTATCAAACACAAGATATTTCATGTTTTGTCTGGTCAATTTAATGCTAGTAATAATAATAATAATAATAATAATAATAATAATAATAATAATAATAATGGGGGTGGATTATGTGGTATAAAATCATTATTCAAGAAAAGTTGATTCTTTGAGGAGCAAAGGAAGAAAGAAAGGAAGGAATTTGCATATTTCACTACATATACATAATATGCATATACACTACATCCAATAATATCATTTAACTGTTCAAGAAATCATTAGGTATTCAATGTGTAAAGGGCAAGGGCACAAGCCTAAGCTGAACAACTGTGATCTCTGATCCCTCAAACTCAATGCATCAAGAACTGTCACATTTAACAATAGAAGCTGATAGAACCACATAAACAAAATATACCTTTAAATAGCTACAATCACAAATACTACTTTTTATTTATTTATCTATGTTAACAATGTCCAGAAGTGGTGTTGACTTCTTTGGGCCAGACCAATCAGGATTCTAGATCTTTCTGTAGGAAATGGATGTCATGTGCTCCAGAACAAAGACAAAAGGCACCTTAAAATTTAACTATTGATGGATTAATGTGGGAATAGTCCCTGCGCCCTATAAAACATATCTCTCTCTAACTCTATTTTCTATATATTTTTTAATTAGCTTGCTTTAGTCCATCTTTCCCATAGGGTTGTATTAAACAGGGAAGTGAAATCACTATGAATAGTGTCTGATGGTGATGGTGATTTTTATCATATCTTACCTAAATATTCCAACATTACTGGAGGTAGGAGGAATAATCACTGAGCTGTGACTCTTCATAGACACAAAGCTGGGCTCTGGAGGTTCTGATTCATCCTTAAATTTAGGAGGCAAGTACATTGAGTTGTGACTTTTCATAGACACACAGCTGGGTTCTGGAGGTTCTGATCCATCATTGAATTTAGGAGGCAAGTACATTGAGTTGTGACTTTTCATAGAAACACAGCTGGGTTCTGGAGGTTCTGAGCCATCACTGAATTTAGGAGGCAAGTACATGGAGTTGTGACTCTTCATAGAAACACAGCTGGGTTCTGGAGGTTCTGATCCATCACTGAATTTAGGAGGCAAATACATTGAGTTGTGACTCTTCATAGAAACACAGCTGGGTTCTGGAGGTTCTGATCCATCACTGAATTTAGGAGGCAAATACATTGAGTTGTGACTCTTCATAGACACACAGCTGGGCTCTGGAGGTTCTGCTACATTACTGAAGGTAGGAGGCAAATACATTGAGTTGTGACTCTTCATAGACACACAGCTGGGTTCTGGAGGTTCTGCACTGGATTTCTGCAGTCTGATTGAAGAAATAAGGAGAAATTAAGACAATAATTTAAATTATGCACACTTTTTTTTACATCTTTCTAAAGTAATTGGGGAACTGTAAAAAGAGCTGTAAAAAAACAACATATTTTTAATGCTATAACATGAATATTGCAAGTAATAGTAACCCCCACTGTAAAACAAAAGCATATGTCATACAATCATATCTAAATATATTGGCATCCCTGTAGTATCATCAGAAAATACATTGCTGCAGCAATGAGTAAATAACCATTTTGCATTAGAATTACAACAAAAAGCAGAAAAATAATAAAATGCTGCTATTACACCATCCAGAAATAGAAAAATCATTGTAGAACTGTATACTAATCAAGCAATACTTTTTTATCTGGAATGAGTAACATTTTCTGGAAAATATAAAAGAACAGTTAAATGAAAGAAAGTTGACTTAGGTGCTTTCACACCCGCCTCGTTTGGTCCGGACTTTCGTACTTTTCAAATTTGGTCCGAACCAAAGTAGCAGGTGTGAAAGGGCGCGAGTCCGGACCAAAGGACCAGATTTTGGTCCGCCCAAGAGAGGATCTTCTGAACCATGGCCCGGTCCTCCTGCAGTGTGAAAGCGCTTTCCTGGATGGTTCGAACTTTCGGAGCAATTACAGGAAGCTGAGCAGGCGTTCCTCAACAACGGCAGCAGAAGAAGAAAAATAACCATCTATTACTGACTGCAGCCTGGGGAAAGGCGGAGTTGGACGTCCAGTGCTTCCAGTTCCACCCACTTTGCCACACCTTGTCAGTCTCGCAAGCTTGTCGTGTATACACAGTATTTAAGCCGGACAACACGGCACAATGTATTAATAGTCCGCTAACTGCCCTGTACATTGTTTACTTCCGTTCAGAGGCGGAGCTAAGACATGATGCTGAGAAAGTGGGCAGGACTGGACGGCATGATGCTGACAAAGTGGGTGGGGCTGGACGCACTGGACGTCCAACTCCGCCTTCCTGCAGGCTGCAGTCAGTACCCTCTCAAAATAACCAGAAAAGCAGGAAAAATGAGCCGTGGATACAGCTGCTTCAGGACAAGCACGTTCGTTTGGCGAATTTGAACTAACCTAGAGTACTGTGTCTGCAGTTGCTGCTGCTGGTATAATAACCACAATAGCAACACTACTAAGGAGACATTTTATCCTTATCCTGGAAAGGCTTCCCACCAAATGAACCACGCGCTGAATTGTCAACACGCCAACGTCAAACGCATGTCCTTCTAAAACCAATCATCTTCAGGTTAATGAAAACGCATCGATAAGCAAGTGATGATAAAAGGATGTAGGAGTATCACACAAACGTGCGCTCCCTAAACTGCAGTGTGAAAACAAAAATAAGCGGACCAAATATATACAATGTAGCAACACATGAACCTTGGTTCCGGACTTTCAGGTGTGAAAGTATGGAGTGAATTTTGTGCCAAAAGTTTTACGTAAAAAAATAAAATCCACAATCAAAATTTTAAGAATCAAAAGTAAAACATGTATGTTGCAAATTCAAAAGAGAAAAAATATATATCAAATATATATATTTAAATATACTTGGTTATTTTATTATTCTTTGCACTTATTTGAAAATTATTTTAGTTTGGATTTTGCCAGTCTTTGCTTTCATTTTTGGATTTTTTTGGATTTTCTGTGGATTTTTGTGGATTTTGCTGCTAAAGACTTTTGCTTCTGGAATCTCTCCTTTGCTTCTGCTTCATTTTTTTGGTTCTGATTTTTGGCACACTTTTCACGGGTGGGCGGGGCTTAGAAGAAGGCGTTCCCCTTTAATCTCTATTGGTCACCTACCCTGAACCCTCGTCTGAGACAGACCACGCCCACCCCGCCAGCTTCAAGCGCTCTTCCAAACATGGCGGAGCGAACGGGGTTCAGCTCACAGCAGCACCAGCAGGTACTTTTCCAATTAAATTTCATACAGACGTTATGTTTAATGTTATATTTATTTTTTAAGTAAGTGTTTAACTCTATTAAGATGCTCATGTTAGCGGGGTGTGCTAAATATCCATGCTTAAATTATACTAGTTAGTTAGTGAACACTAACCTACCTAGTCAGTGAGTTAGCTAGTTTACCTAGGTCATCTGGTCAGTGAGTTAGTGGGTTAGCTAAGCTAGTTAGGTTACCTAGTCAGTGAGTTAGTGGGTTAGCTAAGCTAGTTAGGTTACCTAGTCAGTGAGTTAGCTAGTTAACCTTAACCAGCACTTACTTGGCTTTACCCTGGGGCATAATAACTAGCTTAGCTAACCCACTAGCTCACTGACTAGGTAACCTAACTAGCTTAGCTAACCCACTAACTCACTGACCAGATGACCTAGGTTAAGTAGCTAGCTAACTCACTGACCAGATAACCTAGGTTAACTAGCTAACTCACTGACTAGGTAACCTAACTAGCTTAGCTAACCCACTAACTCACTGACCAGATGACCTAGGTAAACTAGCTAACTCACTGACTAGGTAGGTTAGTGTTCACTAACTAACTAGTATAATTTAAGCATGGATATTTAGCACACCCCGCTAACATGAGCATCTTAATAGAGTTAAACACTTACTTAAAAAAGAATATAACATTAAACATAACGTCTGTATGAAATTTAATTGGAAAAGTACCTGCTGGTGCTGCTGTGAGCTGAACCCCGTTCGCTCCGCCATGTTTGGAAGAGCGCTTGAAGCTGGCGGGGTGGGCGTGGTCTGTCTCAGACGAGGATTAAAGGGGAACGCCTTCTTCCAAGCCCCGCCCACCTGTGAAAAGTGTGCCAAAAATCAGAACCAAAAAAATGAAGCAGAAGCAAAGGAGAGATTCCAGAAGCAAAAGTCTTTAGCAGCAAAATCCACAAAAATCCACAGAAAATCCAAAAAAATCCAAAAATGAAAGCAAAGACTGGCAAAATCCAAACTAAAATAATTTTCAAATAAGTGCAAAGAATAATAAAATAACCAAGTATATTTAAATATATATATTTGATATATATTTTTTCTCTTTTGAATTTGCAACATACATGTTTTACTTTTGATTCTTAAAATTTTGATTGTGGATTTTATTTTTTTACGTAAAACTTTTGGCACAAAATTCACTCCATATGAAAGCACCCTCAGTCGTGGTGTCTGTGTACTACACTGAGCATGCAGAACAGAAAGAAGAGCAGAGAACAGCAGAGTATCTGAGAACCATAACTGTGAAAAAGATATGTACAATATTAAAGCTACAAGTCCATCTGCAGAGACCTTCATGTTACTGTGTGTATTGTGCACAATGTCATTGAGAATTACAGCAAGAAGCGCATTAATCTAAATCGAGTTTGATATTAATTAATCACAGTTAAATACCCTAAGTAATGGATTTGTCCAAAACTGGCATCCTGTTGTAGTGAAGCCACGTTAGAGAACCAGTCTTTACTTTACATACAGCTGCTCACTGGAGAAACAGACCTCTGGGTTTCTATCCTAACATTAAATAAAGTAAAGAAAAATAAACTTTATAACCTTGTCTACAACATGTGCTACATTTTTAACAACGAGGAACAGATTCTCTCAGGACTGTAGTTTACTGTGTGCAGTGATGTACCGTGATTCAGAGCTTCCTCCTCCACGGCTGAAGTTCTTCATAGACCCATCACTGGACTCTGCTCTCTTCACCCTGTAAACAGTTCATTCATAAACAATGTGCTGAGAAATTATTTTCTTTAATAAAACCATCTGGATAGCACTTTTTGATACATTTACTTTCACAAAGAAGTTGGGTTAGCTAATGTTTTTCTTTATTTCAGCGGGGAATATTTTAGCTAAGCTAAAGTGCTTACCCCTTTTTACATAAAAAAAACTATGTCCCTTCAGAGGCTCCGTAGAACACAAACCGAGAAGTGGATTTTTTTAGCCTAAAATGCATCTGCTGTTGGGTGGAGATGAGATAATCATAGAGAGAATAGAGCACTGAATTTGTGCTGTCATTTGGGGCTGTAGTAGGCTCCATGTTGTTTATTCCCATATTTGGGGTTCCGTGTCTAAGCGGTCCATGTAAACGGCGACTTTTAATGGGCTTTTCAAAAACTGGCCTCTGTCACATTCTGTGGGAAATAAATATGTTCAGAACAGAGACTGTAAAAAAAGATGGACGCCGTGTCTCCGTTCCCATTCATTCAATGAAAATGAAGCCAAAATCTTCCTCCATGTTGGCGATCCTGATACCCGATTCTGCACAGTAGAGACCAGAGGAGGGAGAAAGGCTGTGGAGAGCTCCTACTCATTTAAATAACCCCGCCCCTGAGGGCTGCCTCGCGGTCACAGACTGCAGAGCGGGGCGGAGCGGAGCTGACGGTCTGTTATTGGTCCCACCCATAAGCAGCCCTTTTACCATAACCACACCTTTTTTGAATAGAGCTGAATAACGTTTTAAAAAAACAAATTCTATGGGGATATAAAAATGTGACAATATAAGCAGTGTCACGTCTTGGCCTCGTCTCGTGTCTCTGTGTGTCTTCCCCACGTGACCTTTGCTACCCTGTGTCTCCCGTCTCAGTACTTTTCCACCTGTGTCTCATTTGTAGCTCCGCCCCTTCCCCAGGTGTTTCTAATTCTAGAGTGTTTCCTGTTACTATAAATAGCCCTCCTCTGCCACCTTGTCCTCCGTTGGTCTTTGCACCTTTGTCGTTTTGTCTCTCAGCGTTTCTCTGTGTTTTCATATCCCGTTTCCTAGTTCAGTGTTTATCTCGTTTTACTTCTAGCTCCTTGTTTATTTTCCTTCTTTTCTCCCTTGCCCAGTTTAGTTAATCCTGTCTTGTTTTAGTTCCTTGTTTGTTAGTATTTGGTTTATTTTATTATTTGGTTATCCTTGTTCTGTTTAGTTATTTTAGTCTTGTTTCAGTTACTCATTTGTTTCTTTAGTCTCCCTGTTTTGTTATCGTTAACCCCTTATTTGTTTTGGTTATTGGTTATTTGTGTATCTTTGTTTCATGTTACTTGTTCCTTGTTTTCTTGTTATTTATTTATTAAATTATTTATTTTCACCCTACCTGCACTTGTGTCCGCCTCCTCGTCTCCCTGCCTGGGTCCCCTCCCTGACAAGCAGGGGTTACACTAGCTGTTGCATTTAAATAAAGGAGGCAGAATTACAGTATATTAGAAAAAAACGTGATTGAAAGTTGTCTGTTTTGCCATTGAAACCTATGGGGATGGGTGGAGTTATACAGCTTTCTGAAACCGAACAGCAGGGGGCGCCCGACCTGTGGTGGCTTCACTTTTGAGAGATGATGCTCTGTCAAGCTATATACAGTCTATAGTTCAGAACCATGTACGTTTTATTCTTTGTATATTTATCTCCTAAATATCACTGGATCCTCTGAATTTCGAGATAGTTTAAGGGGAGTAATTAGAAAAATGCTAACTTGAAGCCAATGCTTAACTGACGTCACGTCAGCACAGTGGCTGGAAATGACCCCCGGACTGGATTCTGCAAAACAACAGTGAAATCCAGTCAGAAAGCGTTTTGGATTATCATGCTTCTTCACAGAGGACCATTAAAGCATTTTTACAGGTGAAAACTCTTTCAGTAATGTTGAGCAGTGTAGGCTGTGTTAGAGGTTTAAAAGGCAGATAATAAGAGAAAATGGTCATTAGTTTATACTAATTACAACACCTGACCCAAATAATCAACTAACAACTAACTAATCAACTAATCAACTAACTACCTGCCCTCACTGAGGTGACAACCAACCAGAAACACCCATTTATCGCACTGCATAATAATGAGGATAAATGTTAAATATGTTACAGCTGGTTCTGGAGCATCACTGACCTGTTTTAGTGATTTTATGCTGTAACACTCTCAGCTCTCCTCAGTAAGGGCAGTAAGTTTAATTAGTTGGCTCAGCTGTGTGTAAAATGCTACTATAACTTACGGCAGGAGTTCTCTGGTGTTGCGCCGAAAACAGTCCCCTGCTAATCTCTGCAGCTAGCTTGGGAGGTCAGTTCACTGCGCTGTAGCATTAGCTTAAAGTTAGCATTTTTCTCATTACGACCCTTAAAAGATCTCGAAATTCAGAGGATCCAGTGATGTTCAGGAGTAAAATGTACACAGAATAAAACGTACAGAGGTCTGAACAGGTTTATTTACCACAGAATGTGACAGAGGCGGGTTTTTGAAAACCCTATTCATTTTTCTCACAGGGTAAAAACGCTTAGACACAAAAGCCGTAAGAGGACTACAGAATGACGCACGACTTTAGTGGTATATTAGATAATCAGGAGTTGGGTTTAACACCTTCTTCAAAAAAATATATTGACTCAAAATGTGCTCTACCAAAAATCAGATCAGAATATAAAAAGTTTAAGAACTAGAGATTCATCAAATTTGCTTGACTACAGCCAAATAAATGTAAACACAACGACATTTAGCTTTGTTGGTTTGACTAAGGTTAAACATTTTTTTTTCAATAAAATACAATTTTAACATAAATATGAACGCTATTAAAGCAGTTGGTGTAAGTAATTAAGAATCGATAGAACTGGTGATATGGTAAAAAATATTTTCAATACGATAAAAAAAAATAACAGTACTAATAAACAAATCGATATATTGCTCTACTAGAAACCTGTTTAAAATTCAGTATTCAGCATGTGAACCAATATTACCCTTTTTTCTTTTTTTGACCATAAATTCCTACTAACTATTGATGCACTATTGAAGTGACTCACTTTGGATCAGAGGGTTCTCCTCCATCACTGGAGTTATGAAGCTCCATCATAGAGGGGCTTCAGTGCAGATCCCTGTAAACAGTTTAATAATTATAAAATACGATCAGGGTTAAATAACATTATTGAAAAAAAGAAAATAATGCAAAAGAGCTGTAAGACTTAGATGGAAATTATTTATATTAACATAAAGCATTAGAAATTACAAACAATATTTCTTTAAAGAATCACATTGAAGAATCTTTGTGCTTTTCTTTCTACTTTTACTTACACCATTTCTGGAAGTGTATCAACCACAATTTTGGACTAGAACAAAATTAAAAGACTGAAAGGAAAGTAGGTGTAAAAGCACCCTTAAATTAGGGCTGAGTTCTTATTTCATGTCTCAATATGCTTAAGAGAAATAGTGATAGAATTACATGATAAAAACTATAAAGAATCATGTTAAAATATCAGAATTTATTTATACCATTTAAATATTAAATATCTGACTTATGTTGTTTGATGATGTGTACAGTATATTGTCCAGCCCAAACTTACATGCAGATGAACTAAGTACTTGTGATATGATATATATATATATATATATATATATATATATATATATATATATATATACAGTGTTGGGCACGTTACTTTAAAAAAAGTAATTTGTTATAGTTACTAGTTACTTCTCCAAAAAAGTAACTTAGTTACTAACTGAGTTACTCCACTATAAAATTAACTATTGCGTTACTTTTGTGTTTCTCGCCCCTGTGGAGGCCACATTTGCTAATATGAACCAAACCCACCCTATAGTTTCCTAGAACAACATTTATGAAATTACGTTTAATCACAAATAATCACTTTTTTCTGTATTCTGTTTATTAGTAGTTACATCCAGGTAAAGGTGACTTTAAAACCTAAACATGTTACTCCACATTACATTTACTGTTGTCAGAAAAAAATACGCGTGAAATGTTTGAATTATATAAATATGACAAAAACTGATCAGTTATCACCTAATATTTAAAATAATATAACAGATTTGGTTATTATTATTATTATGACTATTATTGAATGTTGTATATTTACATTTTCTCCACATTGGGCACTGCACTTTTATTTTTTTCTACTGAGAGCACTTTTATGATGGTGTCCTTTTATGAAAAAGAATATAACTTTACGTTTCATAGAGTTTTTTGACTTTAGTTAATATAAACATTAGACGTCAGGACATGTGGTCTTACTGTGAACTACAAATGAGTTTTTCTTAACCCTGATTTTACATATTCGATTGCATATTCTCGCTGTTCTGCATATTCTAGAGCTTTTTCTGCTTTAAATGCACCTAATAAAGTAAGTGATGGCATAAAGTGTCTAATACACTGCTGATATACATAACTGATTGATTTAGGGTCCACGGAGGGCTAAGGGTTTTAAAAGGTAAACTCAGTAAAGGACTGTTTATTAGCTAATCAGTTTGATCTGTTGAAAAACAGTTTTAGGGCCAACATAAAGTACTGTACTAAATTCTGGCTATTCACTACATTCAACTTCTAGCAAACTAGTTACCTAAATTATTTTTTGTTCATTATAGCTCACAGTAAGACCTGTAATCCTAAATTAATAAACACAGTTTGAAAATGAAATAGTAATTAGCTGATCAGGTACATCAGGGCAAGTTAAACATTACATATATAGTTTATTTTTTTCTTTAACCTTGACTCCTAATCTAGCTAGTTCCAAAGTTCAGCTAACTGACTAACACAGCTGCAGTTTATTAATCACACAGTGGGTTTTGATCTGTGTGCTGATTCAGAGACGTGTATTTTTAACCAGCTATCAGAAACATATCATCACAGTTTACATGGTTAGCTCTTTTACCTTTCTTTTAGAAAAATCTTCGTATATCCATATCTGTTTTAAAATCAGCTGCTGCAGCTCGGTCCCGCTGCTAAATCTCACAGCGAAGAGGGAATCTCCCTCCACCAGCACACTGAAAGCTAAAATAATACTCCTGTATCTGTCAAACACTGTTCTTTTGCTGTGTTTTAACTTTTAATTTGAACTGAAATGCCCCCACAAGTTGGATTTTCTACTGGAAAAAGGCTTCTGTTCAGCCTAGGAAACTCGGGTGTGACTTAACTTCCAGCTTCTGGGATAAATAAACGCAGAATTACTTTAAAAGTTACAGGCCAATATTTTACATTTTGATTTTTTTTTTCTGGACTTACCCAGTGAAAATAATCCACTGTAGAATCGTTTTGGTTGACTTTAGTTCGGTTTCTCCTTCACTGCGTAACACTTTTTTCTTCTGAAATAAAGGATCATCTAATTTTAGTTATGTCTACGTCTATGTAATGCTGCAGGCCGGAGCCCAAGTGGGCGTGGCTAAAGGGCGGAGCATGTGTCAATCATTGTCGACTGCAGCCAATCAGATACTACACTTTTGTTGTCAATCACTTTTTATTAAGCCAATCCTCAGACAGACCAAACTGTCCATCATTTTTTACTGCAGCCGCCCGCATCCGATTCAAAACCCTGACGCTGGCCTACAAGGCAAAAAACGGACCAGCACCTTCATACCTGATGGCGATGGTCAAATCCAGATCTGCACCAAGAGCTCTTAGAGCTTCCAGTACAGCTCGGCTTGAACCTCCATCACTCAAAACACACAGAAAACAGACATCCAGACTCTTCTCTGTGCTAGCACCAAGGTGGTGGAATGAACTTCCACTGGATGTCAGAACAGCAGAGTCACTCACGGTCTTCAAACGTCGACTGAAGACACATCTTTTCAAAGAGTTCCTAAACTAATAAAAAAAAAAAAAAAAAGAGGTTCCTAGGGTTCTTAACATGATTAAGCTCTATGTATCTCTTGATCCTAGTCTACAAACTAGCTTTGGATATCTTAAGTAACTTTGAAGCACTGTTTTAAGTCGCTCTGGATAAGGGCGTCTGCTAAATACCATAAATGTAAATGTAAATTTAAACTTCTGAACAGCGGTGAAGCTGAATGTGTTTTACAAAATACTATATTAACAGTTTAAACACATTTATGTGCTACTGTAGTTAGTCCTGCCTATATGCAGCTCTTAAACAGAAGTAACTGAATGAAAACATTAGAAAAGCCCTGACTTTAGATATTTTTAAATCAAAGATTAAAATACTCGTTTTTCTGGAATGGCACTTTCGTGATTTTTTTCCTTTATTGCAGTAATTCCAAAATTTCTCCTCGGGGATCAATAAAGTGTCTGTCTGTCTGTCTTGCATTAATTGTGTATACGTATGTGTACGTATATATATACACACACACACACACATACGTATACACGATTTAATGCAATTACTGCAATAAAGGAAAAAAAATCACGAAAGTGCCATTCCAGAAAAACAAGTATTTTAATCTTTAAAAAGTCAGGGCTTTTCTAACGTTTTCATTCAGTTACTTCTGTTTAAGAGCTGCATATAGGCAGGACTGACTACAGTAGCACATAAATGTGTTTAAACTGTTAATATAGTATTGTGTAAAATACTTATACACATTCAGCTTCACCGCTGTTAGAAGTTTAAATCGCGCTACGTTTAACCAGTAGCACCGCAGTTTCCGCCTTCTTTTAACAGATCTGTTAAGGTGATTGGCTGCAGTAAAAAATGATGGACAGCTTGGTCTGTCTGAGGATTGGCTTAATAAAAAGTGATTGACAACGAAAGTGTAGTATCTGATTGGCTGCAGTCAAAAATGATTGACACATGCTCCGCCCTTTAGCCACGCCCACTGGTCCTCCGGCCTGCAGCATTACCCTTCTCGAGCAGGCTGGTGATTGGCTGGGTAACAGTCAGAGTTTGGGGGAACTCAACTCTCAACTCAACTCAACTTTATTTATAGAGCACTTTAAAAACAACAACAGCTGCAACAAAGTGCTGTACATAGCAAACTATAAGATAAAAAACAAAACACTAGAAACAATAAGACAAATTAAAATATAGGTATCAATAAAAATAAATTGCATTAGATAAATATATGAGCCAAGTAAAGTAAAAGTTAAACAAAATAAAATAATAAAAACAGAAAAAAATAAAATAAAAATAAATAAATAATTAAATAAAACAAGAACATTTAAGTCTTAAATTAGGTTCAAAGCCAAGGAATAAAAATGAGTCTTTAGCCTGGTTTTAAACGTGGACAGTGACGGGGCTTGTCTGACATAAAGTGGTAGGCCATTCCACAGTTTAGGAGCTGCAACTGAAAAAGCTCTATCCCCTCTAAGCTTGCGCTTTGACCTCGGCACCTCCAGGAGCAGCTGATCAGCTGACCTAAGGTACCGAGCAGGGGCGTGGGGGCAGAGCAGCTCAGTGAGGTAAGGTGGAGCGAGTCCATTTAAAGATTTAAAAGCAAATAAAAGAATCTTAAACTGAACTCTAAAATGCACAGGCAGCCAGTGGAGGGAGGCCAGAATGGGAGTAATGTGCTCTCTCTTGCGTGAACCTGTTAAAAGTCGGGCAGCGGCATTTTGCACTAACTGAAGGCGTTTAAGGGAGGACTGATTTACTCCAAAATATAATGCATTACAGTAGTCCAGCCGGGATGTAATGAAGGCATGGATTACTGTTTCAAAGTGCTCATGTGTGAGAACTGACTTCACTTTTGCCAGCTGCCTAAGGTGGAAGAAGCTGGACTTGACTACTGCACCAATCTGGCGATCCAATTTAAAATCACTGTCCATCTTAAAACCCAGGTTAGAAACTGTTGGTTTTACATACAGCGCCAAGGGGCCCAAATCAACAGGGGAGGCTTCACAAGAACCACTGGGACCAAACACAATCACTTCTGTTTTCTTTTCATTAAAATTCAAAATGTTTAAAGACATCCAGGCTTTAATGTCATTAAGACATAACAGAAGTGGTTGAATAGAGAAATTGTCTTTCTGCTTTAGTGGCATGTAAATCTGGCTATCATCAGCATAACAATGAAAGGAGACACCATGTTTTCTCAGAATAGATAGAGTGAAAATAGGAGAGGTCCCAAAATTGAGCCCTGTGGAACCCCATATGACAATGGAGCTAAGGAGGATTCAGAGCCAGCAAAACGAACACACTAAGTTCTGTCAGACAGATAGGACCTGAACCATTCCAGAGCACTACCACAAATGCACACTAGGTGCTGCAGACGGGAAACTAAAATGCTATGGTCAATTGTGTCAAATGCTGGAGTTAAATCCAGCAGAATAAGAATAGCATGGTCCCCTGAATCATTGGCCAGGAGGATATCGTTAAAAACCCTAAGCAACGCTGACTCTGTACTATGTAGGGTTTTAAAACCAGATTGAAAAATTTCAAGAGTATTATGCTCATCCAGAAAAGATTTCAGCTGAGCATAAACAACTTTCTCTAAGATTTTCGAAATAAAAGGGAGCTTGGAGATAGGTCTATAGTTTGCCAATATAGTTTGGTCAAGGCCAGGTTTCTTGAGCAGGGGTTGCACTACAGCACCCTGTACTGGAGTTTGGGGGAAGAGGTGCTGATATTTCTGCTGTTGGATGAATGAGGTTGTGGGTGGATTTTTGTAGCTGGTGAAGTTCTTCAGACAGGCTACTCTATAAATATCACTTCACTGTAACATAAGAAGAAGAAACATTAGTCTTTATAACTGTTCTGTTCTGATCTAAACTGTTTAACATCTATAAATCATGGACACTTTTAAATTTCTGTGTTCATGGACATCCAACAATATTTACTGTTTCTTAGACAAGCTCGGCAAACAAAGAGTTTTTGTTTGTTTTACATATAAACACATATTATTTGTGTAATTGTCATATAGGATCTACTAAATATTGATGTAATTTTTATGTTGGAGGCCCACATTTATGCATCTGCCTAATTTAGTTTAAATAATGATTGCACACTTTCTGTAAATCCTATAAACTTAATTTCACTTATAAAATATCACAGTGTTCTTCTGCTATATGATATATTTAACTGAAATTGCTGATTCAAACAACCAATGATTTATAAAGGAAAATCATTAAAATTTTCAGGGGGCCCCAAACTTTGTCATATCACTGTAGTTTAATATCAGTAACAGTATAAAGCTGATTAGCAGCATCAGTATCTATATAACATGCAGCATAGCTGTTTCAGTTTCATACAAACACTGAGTTACAATACATTTATCAACATTTATTCTGAATTAACACATTATTACACATATAGAGAAATATTAACATTCACTTTATTATTTTACAAGTATTCACAAATTATTTTTTTCTGTTCTACCTTAAATAGTGCAGTAGGCATGTAGTGCCTATACTGTTTAAGGTGGAATGCAAGTATAGCGGTTGCCAAGCGAAATAACTGTGAAAAAACTCTGCTACAGGTCAAAACAGTAAAAATAAATGGTATTATATTTTTCTCTGTCATATTTTGGTGTTTCTTTTTTTTTTGCCATGTTAAAAGTAGGAGCTATCTCAAAAACAACAACAACAACTACTACACTATATAAATAATCCTTATATTAGCGTATATGTAAATTAATTCATAAAACGTCAGATTCCTTTGTGTAATAATATGAACAGGCCTGTGTAAAATTATATTTACGGATTGTGTAAAATCTGTTAGTAACTGTTTTGACTATAGTGTGCATTATAAACCTTTTATTTTTATTCTGTAGGGAAGCCCATCCAAAAACCTTGCTCTAATTGAAGTTAACGCTTTGATTTGGGTGGAAAGTAAGATTACCAATATTTTGTTTAAGTAATTGAAGAAATATTAAAATGAATGGAAACAAAATTAACTAAAAAAAAAAAGAGTCTGATAAATTACACACACACCTGAAGCCCATACTCAAAGAACTTCGGGCAACCTGCCCTAATTAGTGATGGACCCCTTTCACAATACAGGAACAAAGCAAATTTATTCCTTATTAGTATTGTGCCTTTCCTTTCTGGATTCAAGTATGTCACAGGGAAATACTCAGAAAAAGTACCTTGGTAAAGGGACCCCAGATGGCATTGCCATAAAAAGGGATGCAGATCTTTACGTTCAGAGAGGAGGTGAGCTGCAGACTGATGGAATTGTATGAGATGCTGCTCAAAAAATCAGGGTCAACTATTACTTACCATTGGATGAGCAAAGAGAGCATTCAGAAATATGATGTAATGATTTCAGGCAAAGATACACCAGGTTTTGTCTTCAGAGGCTGCACAAATTAGTCATAGGGAGGTGTAGTGCTCAAGCACTTCTGAGCCTCCAAAGGAAAAGGTAGCCTTAAGGACTTAAGTGGCGAGTTTGTGATTGTAACCTATGAGGAGCTTTCATATGCAGGCCAGGTCCTTGAGGTTTGGGAGAAGAAGTCCAGGTTAGTTCCATGCAGCAGTTGGACGAAACATATCTTATTTGTGTGGCCATAAACTCCACACGTCATTTTCTACTATAAGAAAGATGTTCATGCTGTCATCTCAGAACCTGAGCCGGCAAAAACGCGCTGCTCAAACTGCATCTCAAAACAGCCAAGACTGGGCAAAGTTCAGAAATAGCTGAGGTTAAAAACCACATGCCCCACTTTCCAGATACTCATCAGCAGTGATGGTAAAGCTTAATGAAATGTCTGTTCACAAGACCACAAAAGTCTGTGTCACTTAAGAAGGATGAACAATCATAATGAACAAAATATACTGGATAGTTCTATTCAAAATAACTTCATATTCAAACGTGGTTTATTCAATTCTAAAATTAAATGTTCTTAACAAAGCAGTAAATGTCTGCTGCACTTGAGCAATAAAACTGAAACACCTGGTTTTAGAGCACAGTAATTGATTGTGGTGACGGACAGTTCTGGTGGAAACAGGAGAGTTGAGGTGCACATTGAATTCTGCGTGATTTGATCAGCCGTGGTTTTATGTTTTTTGGATACAATCCGGGTTAGCACCCGAACATCCCTTTCAGACAGCTTCCTCTTACAGCGTCCACAGTTAATCCTGTTGGATGTGGTTGGTCCTTCTTGGTGGTATGCTGACATTACCCTGGATACCGTGGCTCTTGATGCATCACAAAGACTTGCTGTCTTGGTCACAGATGATCCAGCAAGACGTGCACCAACAATTTGTCCTCTTTTGAACTCATGTTCATGTCATGTTCATGACAAATCTTTGAATTTTTTTATAAAATCTAGTTAAATCTATTTTGTATTAAAAATTCAAAGATTTGTCACGAACACAAATGTTTAAAAGAAAATCTATGAAACAAAAATCTCATCACAATGTGATACGTGTTATTCATAAGTGTTATAATGTGTTCTACAGGGGTTGGAACTACAATGAAACTTAAACACCTGTTTCAGTTTTCTTTTTAAATAATACGAGGTCTTCATGTCATTTGGAGCGACCTCTCATCATGTGGTGCAAACAAAAAAAATAACAGTAACTATAATAAAATATATATTTTTTTTGTTGCTGAAATATTAACTACTGATACTGTATGCTTAAGTTAATGGTATTTTAGAAAACAATTTTAACAGGTTTAATTTGAATTGCCAGAAAAATAACCCTATTAACTATATTTAAGCCGGTGATTGTGACACTATAGAACACAATTAAGATAATAATTTACAAAAACTCAAAAGTAATGGAAATGCTTTAATTCTAAACACTTTATAGTAGTGGGAATTTGCTTTAAAAATGTTAATTATATTAGGGAAATGTATTCATTTTAAGATAAATTACAGTGGCACCACATGACATTTCGGAAGGCCAAGGCCAGTTCTTCTAAATGAAAATACACCAAAGCCTTAAACTTTGGTATGAGTTTGTGTTCACAGATACTCTTATTTCTTGTATTATAAAATTGGCATGTTGAAAATCGTTATTATCCAGATTTGGGAAGATTCTTCTTGCTTCTTCTTCTTCTTGCTGGGGGAAAGGAATAGTGTAATTAAAGTGAGGTAGAGTGCGGTTCAGTGAGGTAGAACGAGCTACAGTGATGTAGAGTGAGGTTTAATGAGTTGAGTGAAGTAGAGTTAGAGGTAGAACGAGAGTTTGAGAGAAGTACTGACCACACCTGTTTTCTTTACAGCAGCTTAAATATACACATACAGAGACAAAATACATGACATACACTGCCAATCAGTGTCACTGCAGTACTGAGAATGAACCACCACCCAAATAATAATAGCTGATCTGTGGTGGTCTATCCTGTGGGGCCCTGAGTATTGAAGTCAGTGCTGAAGGATGGGTAAAATTAGCATCTTCCTTTAGGAGAAAAACTCTGATACCTTAATAAAATAGATGTTTGTACATAAATTGTATTATTTTTCTGACTAGTCAACAAACAACAGATTTATGTGGTGCTAACAACATCTAAATCAGTTAATGCCAGCCTTACACCTAACGATTTTCAAGTGATTTCTCTGTTGCAGACACATTTCCAGAGTCCAGGATTTCCAGGAGTCTGGCTGGAGTCGAGCTGCAGTCGAGTCGCTGTCGCGTCCTCTCGATGGTTCAGTGTAAGGTGGTTAGGACTGAAAGCCAGTCAGGTTTAGTCAGTCAGGTTCGTGTCCTGGCCCTCTGATAAAATCAACTGTGTTTAATATTATCACAAGTCTCGGCTCACCCAAATAGTGACGAGAACAATGTCACCAACCAATAGAAGAAGAGCTACGGAAAGACTGTATTTCACGTGACTGTTCATGTACAAACAATAAAAAAAAGAACAGATTTTGCAGTTAATAGGTCTTATTAATTCTTACTTTAATATGTACAGTATTTTAAACACAGGTAGCCCTTTAAAGTGATTATATTTAAAGCTATTTTATTTTCCACTACTTTGTCTTATTGTGCAGTTATTGTTATTTTTGATAAAAACTAATTTAATAAATACACATTTTGCAAGAATGATGTTCTTTATTGCATTAATTCTATCTAAAACCAAGGCAAATGTACAGTAGTGAAACTGTAATTCTTTACTATACAAGGCTGTAGCAAAAACAGGGGATAATGAAGCTTATAGGACGAGTTAAACACAAAATATATTCTATTTAAAAATATTACGAATTAACAGTGTGGCAGAAAAATAAACTGTTAATTGGGACAAAAGTTATAAATACTCTGATAAATCAAAGTATTTATATACACATTATTTGTAACTTAGTATGTAATATATATATATTGTATGTAAACTTCACCAGAAGCATGATGGGAAATAATCTCAGAAAGAATCTAGTTGCAGTCTTACAGTTAGTGATCCCCAGTCCTTATAAAATCTTAGCCTGTGAGTAAAAAGTCTGTGACGAGTCTCTAGATGTGAGAGGAGGTCAGACTTCAGTCTGATTAAAGTCTCTTCAAAGTCATGTAGTGTATAGACAGCTTAAGCTTATTTTATTTTAGCTTAGCCGGGGTATTCTATCGAGTTTTTAATGTTTTCATGTGTTTATGGTGATAATTCTGTTTTTCTCTGGTGATTTATACACTGATAATAAGGCAACATAAATTGACGGAACTACATAGCCAGCCAATTCCTGATTTGGTCCTAAAAATGGCGTCTCTATACAGTAATACTCAAAAGAACAGAGCTGAGATATTTACAAAAAAAGTAAAAAAAAAAAAAAAAAGTTTTCTCTATCTAATTTAATTAATTAATTTATGCATTCTTTATTCCAGCACACCACGTCAGCTTTATCTCCCCTCAAACATACAAGTATATACTAGTATTTTAATTAACACCACTAATATAAAAATAATTACATTTTACATTTCTTCCATTATTCTTTTTATTTACATTTAAATATCCACTATAAAAACTTGCGTCTTAAGAAGAACAAGTGGGATTAATCGCAATTAATCACAGAATATTGTCATTAATAATCTAATTACATTTTTTAATAGACTGACTCCACTAGTTTTGATTCAATAAAGAAAAGCAGAGGAAACAGGCAAATGAAATACTGATGACACAAACATTAAACAGTGTAACAGTAATAAAAGCTCCAAAATAATAATAACTCAAAAATAAGGTAAAAGCAGCACATAAATAAAATAAAAATAAACACATACAAATGAATAATATAATATAAATGAATAATCAATTAATACCTGAAATATACGAATAAAGAAACATACAAATGTGTAACAGTAACAGAAGCTCTGTCAATAAAAATTCAATAATGACACGAATTAATCTAACAAAATAACAATATGAAATATAGCCGCAAGCGGCAATCATCGGGTTCAAGCACCAACTTGCACAATGGTGCCTACTGGAGCATTGAATGGTGATGTGTAAGAAGGTCTAATATGATTGGAGATGCCCTGTCACATTTAGAAATTATCAAGTTTTTCACCTGTTATTAATGTTGAGCAGAGGCCTTTCAACCTGATCAGTGCTTAAATTCACATGTAAATCTAGTGAACTTTGTAGGATATTCATTAAGTGAGTTAGAACTAGTCAAAAGGTGTCTACATGTTATTGGTATTGATCAGGTGCCTTCAACCAGAATGTTCACAAAGTGGCATTCAGATTGACCTTTGAACCTTTGCAGAACAAGCTGAAATGTTTGACCAAATAAGTTTAAATTAACACAAAGGAGTGAATGTTCTGATATGACATGTAATTACGAAGTTATTATAAATCTAGTTCTGAATTAAATGGCGCTTCATCAAGCACCAACTAGCACAATGGTGCCTACTAGAGCATAGGATGGTGATGTGTAAGAAGGTCTGACACAATTGGAGACATTCTGTCACATTTAGAAATGATCAAAAGTCTTTCACCTGTTATTAATGTTGAGAAGAGGCACAAAGGAGTGAATGTTCTGATATGACATGTAATGTCAAGTTATTCTTAATCTAGTTCTGTATTAAATGGCGCTTCATCAGAGTGATATTGTACAGAGGTCTTTAACATTGTGAGATTACAGCAAATACTGCAGAGTTACAGCAATTTAGGTTAGAAATTCCAAGGACGCACAGATTGCTTGATGCCTGGAGAGTATTGTATGTGAAATTTTCACAAATGTTTTTAATGAACATTTACCTAGAGACTCTACAGTGTGCAGCAAGACTGAAATGGAGGTGATAGGCCAAATATCCAGAGAGTAGTTTCAATATAGCTATTTTCAAACAATTAGCAATTATGAATGAACAAAGCACTTTTTAAACATAGTTGTATTGAGCAATTTGTCAGAGCCACTGTACTAAATATGGCAAAAACAATTAGATGTCAAAATAGTACAGCATGATTGACATATACTCGTTTTTTTGGAACAGCGCCCCCCAGTGGGCGGATTGTTTCAGCACTTTGCAGGTCACTACAGTGTCTCCACCTGAACATAACTGCCAAATATCATCCAGATTGGGCAACATTCAGCCTGCCAAAATGTCTGCTGAATGCTGATTGGCTGATGGTGTTCAGCCATGTTGATTGATTAAGTTGCCCTTTGAACATCCTTTAGAGGCTGTATGATAGATTCTGCATGCAAAGTTTCAACTTGCTAGGTTGCACGGTTGCTGAGAAACAGTGCTCCAAATTTACCTCTTGAAGTGAATGGGGCATATATCCGGAAGGACTAATTTGCATATGGCGGCCATATTGTTTACATATTTCAACTTTTTCTTAATGAATATTGAAGCGCATGCTCTCACGAGTGTTTTGATACCAAACATGCCAGGATTGGTCAAAATTCCTAGGACTAGTTTGCAAAAGTAGGTTTTGCATATTATGCAAATTAGCAACAAATCTATATAGACGGAAGTGCATGGTCCAAATTGGAAAGTTGTTGGTATTGACCCAAGGAATCCATCAAAAAAAGAATTTTGAATGTAGGTCTTATGGTTTTTGAGTTATTGAGAAAATTGTGAAAAATGAATTTCCTTGTTTATAGCGCCACCACTTGACCAATCGGTGCCATTTTTGTTGTCCACCGAGATGCACTGATCCTACATCTACCTACCAAGTTTCATTTCTCTATGACTTACGGTTTAGGCTGCACAACTGTTTTTTCAGGAGAAAAAGAATAATAATAATAAATATAGCCGCAAGCGGCGATTTACGGGGTTCGAGCGTTACAGGCAAAGAGACCCCTGGAGGCCAGTTAGGCTTAAAACATGTTGCCGGTTGACCGGCATCGCCAAACTGGATGAGGATGACCAGAATGACCGTGAAGACCAAGCTAGATTACCAGCATGAGTAATCTGGATGACAAACTTGTTGACCATATTGACCAAGCTGGAAGACCATAATGACCAAACTGGATGACCAGCATGGCAAAGGTGGTTGGCCAGTATGACCAAGCTGGAAGACCAACATTACTATGAGGACAAAGCTGAATGACCAGCAGGACCATAATGACCAATGTGAATGGCCAGCATGACCAAGCTGGATGGCCAGCATAACCAAGCTGGGTGACCAGCGTGACCATAAAGACCATAATGGCAATGCTAAATGAGTGGTGTGAGTAAACTAGTTGAAAAGCATTGATAAATTGAGCTGTAGTGTTCATCAGGTTTTATGTGGTGTCTTACTGCACTCTAGTGGGCATTTGGTGAAACAAATTCAGTTCTTAAATTGAAAAAACACAAGGCATAAAAAGGGCATATAAATAACCCGTATATAGTATATAAGTTTTGACCTGATTAACATTCCGCCTGTTAAAAGCTTGCTGGAATGTGATTGGCTAATAGTGACCACAAAAGTGTCCATATCAAATTTTCATTTGGTGTACCATTAGTGCATGGGCCATAGATGATAATTGGCTAGGATGACCTTGATAGCTTGTATGGTTCTAGAGAAACAGCTATCGAGCATTGGCTCCGCCCCCTGGGGGGGTGTATGTCTACTTAAACAGACAGGGTATCTGAGAATCATGTAATGATCAAAGGACTGAAGTGGTATTAGTGTCAGGTTAAGCATTCAAAAGTTATAAGTGTTAAAGACATTTTACTGCACCATGGTAGAACTCATTTGCATATGGCGGCCATATTGTTTATAAATGTAAAGATTTTTTAAATAATTATTGAGGAGTAAGCTCTGCTGAACTGTTTGACACCAAACATGTCATGATTGGTCAAGGATCCAAGGACAAGATCTCAAAAGTAGGTTTTGCATATTATGCAAATTAAAAAAAAATTAAGTGAGTGAAGCATAAACAAGAATGACCCAGGTGGCTGACTAGCATGACCAAGAAGGATAAAGATCTTCAATTAAGCAAGACAAGCAAGATTGAATAAGTTCAGCAGAGCTTTAATTTAGAATAATTCACCTGTAGCTGTTTCACCAAATGACCACCAGAGCGCAGCAAGAGACCACATATAACCTGCTGGAAATCTATCACTCTATCAGTAAGACAGAACATTCCCTATCAGTGTGTTTCTATTTATTAAAAAGAGAAGAAAAGTCCAAGACAAGATCTCAAAAGTAGGTTTTGCATATTATGCAAATAAAAAAAAATTAAGTGAGTGAAGCATAAACAAGAATTACCCAGGTGGCTGACCATCATGAACAAGAAGGATAAAGATGTTCAATTAAGCAAGACAAGCAAGATTGAATAAGTTCAGCAGAGCTTTAATTTAGAATAAATCAACTGTAGCTGTTTCACCAAATGACCACCAGAGCGCAGCAAGAGACCACATATAACCTGCTGGAAATCTATCACTCTATAAGTAAGACAGAACATTCCCTATCAGTGTGTTTCTATTTATTAAAAAGAGAAGAAAAGTCCGATTGGGCTCCAAATTAGTACTCATGATCAAGTGGTCTGTATATATATGTGTGTAAATTTGTGTGTTGATAGGGTCAAAGGTTCCTGACTTCTGTCCATTTAGGCTTGAAAAAAGCGATAATACAGGCTTATGGTCTACAAAATGGCTGTTGCTCTTTGGCCATATTAGAGGCAAAAAATATCTGATTTGGCTCAAAATTTGCAATCAAGATCACAATATCAGTCTATATATGTAAATCAATTTATGTGTCGATAGGGTCAAAGGTTCCTGACTTCTGTCCTTTTAGATTTGAAAAAAGCGATAATACAGGCTTGAGGCCTACAAAATTGCTGTAGTTTTCCAGCCGTTGTAGAGGCAAAACATGTCCGATTTGGCTGAAAATTTGCAATCAAGATCAGATTATCAGTCTATATATGTGTATAAATTTGTGTGTTGATAGGGTGAAAGGTTCCTGTCTTCTGTCCATTTAGGTTGGAAAATAGCGATAAATAGAATAAATTGAAAATAGTTATTTTTTCACTGTAGAGCCTACTGAAGACTTATTTGGCTCATACTTGGCACATGTACTTCAAATGTCATTGTTAATTAGTAGCTTCAACAGTTTTGGCATGTTTTAAACTTTGACAGAGTTTTGGCCAAATAACTCTGAAAAGGCTTTCACGTACATGTTTGATCAAGGTTTATGGGCCTCAAATAGTTAAAATGTCAAGATTTTTTTGATAATTATTTACCTACAGGGTCTCAAGATTGCATCAAGACCAAATTTGTTTTGATTGATTAAGGACTTAAAGACAAGTTCGAAAAGAGCAATTTTTAGTCTTTTGGCCACTGATGAAAATCTTTGCATTTTTGGTAAACATATGTAATTACAAAGTTGTAAAGGCTACAGCAAAGTATGCAACTAAAAAAGAATAACAAGCCTAGGCTACTTGTACCTTTAGATATAACTGATTTTCTGCTATAGCGCCCCCTTGAGGCCAATCAACGCCATATTTTAATGGATGATAGAAGGCCCTGAGATACATGTAGGTTATAAGTATCGTCCTGATTGGTGATTGTTTAGCCTGTCAAAAGCTTGCTGGAACCTGATTGGCTAATAGCGATCGCAAAAATTTGCATATCACATTTTCCTTCTGTCAAACATTAGAACATAGGCCATAGATGATACATGCCAAAGGAGAGCTTCGTAGCTTGTACGGTTCCTGAGAAACAGATTTTTAGCTTTGGCTCCGCCCCCTGGAGGCGTATGTCTACACAGATTGACAGGCTACCTTAGAATCATGTTGGCATCAAAGGTCTAAAGTGGCATTAGTGTCGGTTTAAGCATTCAAAAGTTACAGCTGTTAGAGTAAATTTAGGTGTGCTACGGTAAGATTAATTTGCATATGGCGGCCATATTGTTTACAAATTTCACAATTTTTTTGATAATTATTAAGGTTGGGACTCTGTTGAGTTGTTTGACACCAAATATGACAGGATTGGTCAATGACCCTAGGACAAGTTCTCAAAAGTAGGTTTTGCATATTATGCTAAATAGCAAAAAATCTAAGTGGGCGGAGCTTAGTGGTTCTATTGACCTTTTTGATTTGCCATTAACCAAGGAATCATATAATGCAAGAATTTTTGCTCTAGCTATCAGGGCGTGGGAGTTACAGGGCAAAAGGCGTTTTGCTTTGCCATAGCGCCCCCTTGAGGCCGATAGGGCTCATCTTTTGAATCTGAGTAGCGGTGAGAAGTACTACCATATGACCAAGTCTCAGCCCTGTGGGCCTTACGGTTTCTTCTGCCCGATCACTTCTATGGCAGAAAAAGAATAAGAATAATAAATATAGCCGCAAGCGGCGATTTACGGGGTTCGAGCGTTACAGGCAAAGAGACCCCTGGAGGCCAGTTAGGCTTAAAACATGTTGCCGGTTGACCGGCATCGCAAAACTGGATGAGGATGACCAGCATGACCGTGAAGACCAAGCTAGATTACCAGCATGACTAATCTGGATGACAAACTTGTTGACCATATTGACCAAGCTGGAAGACCATAATGACCAAACTGGATGACCAGCATGGCAAAGGTGGTTGGCCAGTATGACCAAGCTGGAAGACCACCATTACTATGAGGACAAAGCTGAATGACCAGCAGGACCATAATGACCAATGTGAATGGCCAGCATGACCAAGCTGGATGGCCAGCATAACCAAGCTGGGTGACCAGCGTGACCATAAAGACCATAATGGCAATGCTAGATGAGTGGTGTGAGTAAACTAGTTGAAAAGCATTGATAAATTGAGCTGTAGTGTTCATCAGGTTTTATGTGGTGTCTTACTGCACTCTAGTGCGCATTTGGTGAAACAAATTCAGTTCTTAAATTGAAAAAACACAAGGCATAAAAAGGGCATATAAATAACCCGTATATAGTATATAAGTTTTGACCTGATTAACATTCCGCCTGTTAAAAGCTTGCTGGAATGTGATTGGCTAATAGTGACCACAAAAGTGTCCATATCAAATTTTAATTTGGTGTACCATTAGTGCATGGGCCATAGATGATAATTGGCTAGGATGACCTTGATAGCTTGTATGGTTCTAGAGAAACAGCTATCGAGCATTGGCCCCGCCCCCTGGGGGTGTATGTCTACTTAAACTGACAGGGTATCTGAGAATCATGTAATGATCAAAGGACAGAAGTGGTATTAGTGTCAGGTTAAGCATTCAAAAGTTATAAGTGTTAAAGACATTTTACTGCACCATGGTAGAACTCATTTGCATATGGCGGCCATATTTTTTATAAATGTAAAGATTTTTTTAATAATTATTGAGGAGTAAGCTCTGCTGAACTGTTTGACACCAAACATGTCATGATTGGTCAAGGATGCAAGGACAAGATCTCAAAAGTAGGTTTTGCATATTATGCAAATTTAAAAAAAATTAAGTGGGTGGAGCATAAACAAGAATGACCCAGGCGGCTGACCAACATGAACAAGAAGGATAAATATGTTCAATTAAGCAAGACAAGCAAGATTGAATAAGTTCAGCAGAGCTTTAATTTAGAATAATTCACCTGTAGCTGTTTCACCAAATGACCACCAGAGCGCAGTAAGAGACCACATATAACCTGCTGGAAATCTATCACTCTATAAGTAAGACAGAACATTCCCTATCAGTGTGTTTCTATTTATTAAAAAGAGAAGAAAAGTCCGATTGGGCTCCAAATTGGTACTCATGATCAAGTGGTCTGTATATACATGTATGTAAATTTGTGTGTTGATAGGGTCAAAGGTTCCTGACTTCTGACCATTTAGGTTTGAAAAAAGTGATAATACAGGCTTATGGCCTACAAAATGGCTGTTGCTCTTTGGCCATATTAGAGGCAAAAAATATCTGATTTGGCTCAAAATTTGCAATCAGGATCACAATATCAGTCTATATATGTATGTCAATTTCTGTGTCAATAGGGTCAAAGGTTCCTGACTTCTGTCCATTTAGATTTGAAAAAAGCGATAATACAGGCTTGAGGCCTACAAAATCGCTGTAGTTTTCCAGCCGTTGTAGAGGCAAAACATGTCCGATTTGGCTGAAAATTTGCAATCAAGATCAGATTATCAGTCTATATATGTGTATAAATTTGTGTGTTGATAGGGTGAAAGGTTCCTGTCTTCTGTCCATTTAGGTTGGAAAATAGCGATAAATAGAATAAATTGAAAATAGTTATTTTTTCACTGTAGAGCCTACTGAAGACTTATTTGGCTCATACTTGGCACATGTACTTCAAATGTCATTGTTAATTAGTAGCTTCAACAGTTTTGGCATGTTTTAAACTTTGACAGAGTTTTGGCCAAATAACTCTGAAAAGGCTTTCACGTACATGTTTGATCAAGGTTTATGGGCCTCAAATAGTTAAAATGTCAAGATTTTTTTGATAATTATTTACCTACAGGGTCTCAAGATTGCATCAAGACCAAATTTGTTTTGATTGATTAAGGACTTAAAGACAAGTTCGAAAAGAGCAATTTTTACTCTTTTGGCCACTGATGAAAATCTTTGCATTTTTGGTATACATATGTAATTACAAAGTTGTAAAAGCTACAGCAAAGTATACAACTAAAAAAGAATAACAAGCCTAGGCCACTTGTACCTTTAGATATAACTGATTTTCTGCTATAGCGCCCCCTTGAGGCCAATCAACGCCATATTTTAATGGATGATAGAAGGCCCTGAGATACATGTAAGGTATAAGTATCGTCCTGATTGGTCATTGTTTAGCCTGTCAAAAGCTTGCTGGAATCTAATTGGCTAATAACGATTGCAAAAATTTGCATATCAAATTTTCCTTCTGTAACACATTAGGACATAGGCCATAGATGATACATGCCAAAGGAGAGCTTCATAGCTTGTACGGTTCCTGAGAAACAGATTTTTAGCTTTGGCTCCGCCCCCTGGGGGCGTATGTCTACACAGATTGCCGGGCTACCTCAGAATCATGTTGGCATCAAAGTTGTAAAGTGGAATTAGTGTAGGTTTAAGCATTCAAAAGTTACAGCTGTTAGAGTAAATTTGGGTGTGCCACGGTAAGATTAATTTGCATATGGCGGCCATATTGTTTAAAAATTTCTCAATTTTTTCGATAATTATTGAGGTTGGGACTCTGCTGAGTTGTTTGACACCAAATATGACAGGATTGGTCAATGACCCTAGGACAAGTTCTCAAAAGTAGGTTTTGCATATTATGCTAAATAGCAAAAAATCTAAGTGGGCGGAGCTAAGTGGTTCTATTGACCTTTTTGATTTTCCATTAACCAAGGAATCATATAATGCAAGAATTTTTGATCTAGCTATCAGGGCGTGGGAGTTACGTGGCCTAACGCGTTGACCTTTGCCATAGTGCCCCCTTGAGGCCGTTCGGGCTCATCTTTTGAATCTGAGTAGCGGTGAGAAGTACTACCATATGACCAAGTCTCAGCCCTGTAGGCCTTACGGTTTCTTCTGCCCAATCACTTCTATGGCAGAAAAAGAATAAGAACTATAATAATAATAATAATCAGAACAATTACAATAGGGTTTCTAGCACTACGTGCTCGAACCCCTAATAATAATAATAATAATAATCAGAACAATTACAATAGGGTTTCTAGCACTACGTGCTCGAACCCCTAAATATAGCCGCAAGCGGCGATTTACGGGGTTCGAGCGTTACAGGCAAAGAGACCTCTGGAGGCCAGTTAGGCTTAAAACATGTTGCCGGTTGACCGCCATCGCCAAACTGGATGAGGATGACCAGGATGACCGTGAAGACCAAGCTAGATTACCAGCATGACTAATCTGGATGACAAACTTGTTGACCATATTGACCAAGCTGGAAGACCATAATGACCAAACTGGATGACCAGCATGGCAAAGGTGGTTGACCAGTATGACCAAGCTGGAAGACCACCATTACTATGAGGACAAAGCTGAATGACCAGCAGGACCATAATGACCAATGTGAATGGCCAGCATGACCAAGCTGGATGGCCAGCATAACCAAGCTGGGTGACCAGCGTGACCATAAAGACCATAATGGCAATGCTAGATGAGTGGTGTGAGTAAACTAGTTGAAAAGCATTGATAAATTGAGCTGTAGTGTTCATCCGGTTTTATGTGGTGTCTTACTGCACTCTAGTGGGCATTTGGTGAAACAAATTCAGTTCTTAAATTGAAAAAACACAAGGCATAAAAAGGGCATATAAATAAACCGTATATAGTATATAAGTTTTGACCTGATTAACATTCCGCCTGTTAAAAGCTTGCTGGAATGTGATTGGCTAATAGTGACCACAAAAGTGTCCATATCAAATTTTCATTTGGTGTACCATTAGTGCATGGGCCATAGATGATAATTGGCTAGGATGACCTTGATAGCTTGTATGGTTCTAGAGAAACAGCTATCGAGCATTGGCCCCGCCCCCTGGGGGTGTATGTCTACTTAAACTGACAGGGTATCTGAGAATCATGTAATGATCAAAGGACTGAAGTGGTATTAGTGTCAGGTTAAGCATTCAAAAGTTATAAGTGTTAAAGACATTTTACTGCACCATGGTAGAACTCATTTGCATATGGCGGCCATATTGTTTATAAATGTAAAGATTTTTTTAATAATTATTGAGGAGTAAGCTCTGCTGAACTATTTGACACCAAACATGTCATGATTGGTCAAGGATCCAAGGACAAGATCTCAAAAGTAGGTTTTGCATATTATGCAAATTTAAAAAAAAAATAAGTGGGTGGAGCATAAACAAGAATGACCCAGGCGGCTGACTAGCATGACCAAGAAGGATAAATATCTTCAATTAAGCAAGACAAGCAAGATTGAATAAGTTCAGCAGAGCTTTAATTTAGAATAATTCACCTGTAGCTGTTTCACCAAATGACCACCAGAGCGCAGCAAGAGACCACATATAACCTGCTGGAAATCTATCACTCTATCAGAAAGACAGAACATTCCCTATCAGTGTGTTTCTATTTATTAAAAAGAGAAGAAAAGTCCGATTGGGCTCCAAATTGGTACTCATGATCAAGTGGTCTGTATATACATGTATGTAAATTTGTGTGTTGATAGGGTCAAAGGTTCCTGACTTCTGACCATTTAGGTTTGAAAAAAGTGATAATACAGGCTTATGGCCTACAAAATGGCTGTTGCTCTTTGGCCATATTAGAGGCAAAAAATATCTGATTTGGCTCAAAATTTGCAATCTGGATCACAATATCAGTCTATATATGTATGTCAATTTCTGTGTCAATAGGGTCAAAGGTTCCTGACTTCTGTCCATTTAGATTTGAAAAAAGCGATAATACAGGCTTGAGGCCTACAAAATCGCTGTAGGCTTCCAGCCGTTGTAGAGGCAAAACATGTCCGATTTGGCTGAAAATTTGCAATCAAGATCAGATTATCAGTCTATATATGTGTATAAATTTGTGTGTTGATAGGGTGAAAGGTTCCTGTCTTCTGTCCATTTAGGTTGGAAAATAGCGATAAATAGAATAAATTGAAAATAGTTATTTTTTCACTGTAGAGCCTACTGAAGACTTATTTGGCTCATACTTGGCACATGTGCTTCAAATGTCATTGTTAATTAGTAGCTTCAACAGTTTTGGCATGTTTTAAACTTTGACAGAGTTTTGGCCAAATAACTCTGAAAAGGCTTTCACGTACATGTTTGATCAAGGTTTATGGGCCTCAAGTAGTTAAATTGTCAAGATTTTTTTGATAATTATTTACCTACAGGGTCTCAAGATTGCATCAAGACCAAATTTGTTTTGATTGATTAAGGACTTAAAGACAAGTTTGAAAAGAGCAATTTTTACTGTTTTGGCCACTGATGAAAATCTTTGCATTTTTGGTAAATACATGTAATTACAAAGTTGTAAAGGCTACAGCAAAGTATACAACTAAAAAAGAATAACAAGCCTAGGCCACTTGTACCTTTAGATATAACTGATTTTCTGCTATAGCGCCCCCTTGAGGCCAATCAACGCCATATTTTAATGGATGATAGAAGGCCCTGAGATACATGTAGGGTATAAGTATCGTCCTGATTGGTCATTGTTTAGCATGTCAAAAGCTTGCTGGAATCTGATTGGCTAATAACGATCGCAAAAATTTGCATATCAAATTTTCCTTCTGTATAACATTAGGACATAGGCCATAGATGATACATGCCAAAGGAGAGCTTCATAGCTTGTACGGTTCCTGAGAAACAGATTTTTAGCTTTGGCTCCGCCCCCTGGGGGCGTATGTCTACACAGATTGACGGGCTACCTCAGAATCATGTTGGCATCAAAGGTCTAAAGTGGCATTAGTGTAGGTTTAAGCATTCAAAAGTTACAGCTGTTAGAGTAAATTTGGGTGTGCCACGGTAAGATTAATTTGCATATGGCGGCCATATTGTTTACAAATTTCACAATTTTTTTGATAATTATTGAGGATGGGACTCTGCTGAGTTGTTTGACACCAAATATGACAGGATTGGTCAATGACCCTAGGACAAGTTCTCAAAAGTAGATTTTGCATATTATGCTAAATAGCAAAAAATCTAAGTGGGCGGAGCTTAGTGGTTCTATTGACCTTTTGGATTTGCCATTAACCAAGGAATCATACAATGCACGAATTTTTGCTCTAGCTATCAGGGTGTAGGAGTTACGAGGCCAAACGCGTTGACCTTCGCCATAGCGCCCCCTTGAGGCCGATCGGGCTCATGTTTTGAATCTGAGTAGCGGTGAGAAGTACTACCATATGACCAAGTCTCAGCCCTGTAGGCCTTACGGTTTCTTCTGCCCAATCACTTCTATGGCAGAAAAAGAATAAGAATAATAAATATAGCCGCAAGCGGCGATTTACGGGGTTCGAGCGTTACAGGCAAAGAGGCCCCTGGAGGCCAGTTAGGCTTAAAACCTGTTGCTGGTTGACCGTCATCACCAAACTGGATAACCAAGGTGGGTGACCATTATGACCATAAAGACCCAGGTGTTAGACCAGCATGACCATAAAGACCCAGCTGGTAGACCAGCATGACCATAAAGACCCAGCTGATTGACCAGCATGAACATAAAGACCCAGGTGGTTGACCAGCATGACCAAAATACCCAGCTAGTTGACCAGAATGAAAATAAGGACCAAGCTGGTTGACTAGCATGACCATAATAACCATGCTAGATGAGTGATGTGAGTAAACTAGTTGTAAAAAGCATTGATAAATTGAGCTGTAGTGTTCAGCAGGTTTTATGTGGTGTCTTTCTGCACTCTAGTGGGCATTTGGTGAAACAACATCAGTTCTTAAATTGAAAAATACAAACCACATTAATCCTGATGGGAGCCTAGTGGTGAGGCATAAAAAGGCCACATATAAATAACTCACATATGGTGTATACGTTTTTACCTGATTAACATTCAGCCTGTCAAAAGCTTGCTGGAAAGTGATTGGCTAATAGTGACCACAAAAATGTATCAACATTTCCTTTGGTGTACCATTAGTGCATGGGCCATAGATGATAATTGGCAAGGATGACCTTGATAGCTTGTATGGTTCTAGAGAAACAGCTATCGAGCATTGGCTCTGCACCCTGGGGGTGTATGTCTACTTACACTGACAGGGTATCTGAGAGTCATGTAATGATCAAAGGACTGAAGTGGTATTAGTGTCAGGTTAAGCATTCAAAAGTTATAAGTGTTAAAGACATTTTACTGCACCATGGAAAAACTAATTTGCATATGGCGGCCATATTGTTTATAAATGTAAAGATTTTGTTTAATAATTATTGAGGAGTAAGCTCTGCTGAACTGTTTGACACCAAACATGTCATGATTGGACAAGGAGGCAAAGACAAGTTCTCAAAAGTAGGTTTTGCATATTATGCAAATTAAAAAAAAAAAATTGGGTGGAGCATAAACAAGAATGACCCAGGTGGCTGACTAGCATGACCAAGAAGGATACAGATGTTCAATTAAGCAAGACAAGCAAGATTAAATAAGTTCAGCAGAGCTTTTATTTAGAATAATTCAACTGTAACTGTTTCACCAAATGACCACCAGAGCGCAGCAAGAGACCACATATAACCTGCTGGAAATCTATCACTCTATAAGTAAGACAGAACATTCCCTATCAGTGTGTTTCTATTTATTAAAAAGAGAAGAAAAGTCCGATTGGGCTCCAAATTGGTACTCATGATCAAATGGTCTGTATATATATGTTTGTAAATTTGTGTGTTGATAGGGTCAAAGGTTCCTGACTTCTGTCCATTTAGGCTTGAAAAAAGCGATAATACAGGCTTATGGCCTACAAAATGGCTGTTGCTCTTTGGCCATATTAGAGGCAAAAAATATCTGATTTGGCTCAAAATTTGCAATCAGGATCACAATATCAGTCTATATATGTATGTCAATTTCTGTGTCAATAGGGTGAAAGATTCCTGACTTCTGTCCATTTAGATTTGAAAAAAGCGATAATACAGGCTTGAGGCCTACAAAATCGCTGTAGTTTTCCAGCCGTTGTAGAGGCAAAACATGTCCGATTTGGCTGAAAATTTGCAATCAAGATCAGATTATCAGTCTATATATGTGTATAAATTTGTGTGTTGATAGGGTGAAAGGTTCCTGTCTTCTGTCCATTTAGGTTGGAAAATAGCGATAAATAGAATAAATTGAAAATAGTTATTTTTTCACTGTAGAGCCTACTGAAGACTTATTTGGCTCATACTTGGCACATGTACTTCAAATGTCATTGTTAATTAGTAGCTTCAACAGTTTTGGCATGTTTTAAACTTTGACAGAGTTTTGGCCAAATAACTCTGAAAAGGCTTTCACGTACATGTTTGATCAAGGTTTATGGGCCTCAAATAGTTAAAATGTCAAGATTTTTTTGATAATTATTTACCTACAGGGTCTCAAGATTGCATCAAGACCAAATTTGTTTTGATTGATTAAGGACTTAAAGACAAGTTCGAAAAGAGAAATTTTTACTCTTTTGGCCACTGATGAAAATCTTTGCATTTTTGGTAAACACATGTAATTACAAAGTTGTAAAGGCTACAGCAAAGTATACAACTAAAAAAGAATAACAAGCCTAGGCCACTTGTACCTTTAGATATAACTGATTTTCTGCTATAGCGCCCCCTTGAGGCCAATCAACGCCATATTTTAATGGATGATAGAAGGCCCTGAGATACATGTAGGGTATAAGTATCGTCCTGATTGGTCATTGTTTAGCCTGTCAAAAGCTTGCTGGAATCTGATTGGCTAATAACGATCGCAAAAATTTGCATATCAAATTTTCCTTCTGTAAAACATTAGGACATAGGCCATAGAAGATACATGCCAAAGGAGAGCTTCATAGCTTGTACGGTTCCTGAGAAACAGATTTTTAGCTTTGGCTCCGCCCCCTGGGGGCGTATGTCTACACAGATTGACGGGCTACCTCAGAACCATGTTGGCATCAAAGTTGTAAAGTGGCATTAGTGTAGGTTTAAGCATTCAAAAGTTACAGCTGTTAGAGTAAATTTGGGTGTGCCACGGTAAGATTAATTTGCATATGGCGGCCATATTGTTTACAAATTTCACAATTTTTTCGATAATTATTGAGGTTGGGACTCTGCTGAGTTGTTTGACACCAAATATGACAGGATTGGTCAATGACCCTAGGACAAGTTCTCAAAAGTAGGTTTTGCATATTATGCTAAATAGCAAAAAATCTAAGTAGGCGGAGCTTAGTGGTTCTATTGACCTTTTTGATTTGCCATTAACCAAGGAATCATATAATGCAAGAATTTTTGATCTAGCTATCAGGGCGTAGGAGTTACGAGGCCAAACGCGTTGACCTTCGCCATAGCGCCCCCTTGAGGCCGATCGGGCTCATCTTTTGAATCTGAGTAGCGGTGAGAAGTACTACCATATGACCAAGTCTCAGCCCTGTAGGCCTTACGGTTTCTTCTGCCCAATCACTTCTATGGCAGAAAAAGAATAAGAATAATAATAATAATAAATATAGCCGCAAGCGGCGATTTACGGGGTTCGAGCGTCACAGGCAAAGAGGCCCCTGGAGGCCAGTTAGGCTTAAAACCTGTTGCTGGTTGACCGTCATCACCAAACTGGATAACCAAGCTGGGTAACCAGCGTGACCATAAAGACCAAAATGACAATGCTAGATGAGTGGTGTGAGTAAACTAGTTGAAAAGCATTGATAAATTGAGCTGTAGTGTTCATCAGGTTTTATGTGGTGTCTTGCTGCACTCTAGTTGGCATTTGGTGAAACAACTTCAGTTCTTAAATTCAAAAAACACAAGGCATAAAAAGGGCTTATAAATAACCCATATATAGTGTATAAGTTTTGACCTGATAAACATTCTGCCTGTCAAAAGCTTGCTGGAATGTGATTGGCTAATAGTGACCACAAAAGTGTCCATATCAAATTTTCATTTGGTGTACCATTAGTGCATGGGCCATAGATGATAATTGGCAAGGATGACCTTGATAGCTTGTATGGTTGTAGAGAAACAGCTATCGAGCATTGGCCCCGCCCCCTGGGGGGTGTATGTCTACTTAAACTCACAGGGTATCTGAGAATCATGTAATGATCAAAGGACTGAAGTGGTATTAGTGTCAGGTTAAGCATTCAAAAGTTATAAGTGTTAAAGACATTTTACTGCACCATGGTAAAACTAATTTGCATATGGCGGCCATATTGTTTATAAATGTAAAGATTTTTTTTTATAATTATTGAGGAGTAAGCTCTGCTGAACTGTTTGACACCAAACATGTCATGATTGGTCAAGGAGGCAAAGACAAGATCTCAAAAGTAGGTTTTGCATATTGTGCAAATTAAAAAAAAATTAAGTTGGTGGAGCATAAATAAGAATGACCCAGGTGGCTGACTAGCATGACCAAGAAGGATAAATATGTTCAATTAAGCAAGACAAAAATGATTAAATAAGTTCAGCAGAGCTTTAATTTAGAATAATTCAAATGTAGCTGTTTCACCAAATGACCACCAGAGCGCAGCAAGAGACCACATATAACCTGCTGGAAATCTATCACTCTATAAGTAAGACAGAACATTCCCTATCAGTGTGTTTCTATTTATTAAAAAGAGAAGAAAAGTCCGATTGGGCTCCAAATTGGTACTCATGATTAAGTGGTCTGCATATATATGTGTGTAAATTTGTGTGTTGATAGGGTCAAAGGTTCCTGACTTCTGTCCATTTAGGTTTGAAAAAACCGATAATACAGGCTTATGGCCTACAAAATGGCTGTTGCTCTTTGGCCATATTAGAGGCAAAAAATATCTGTTTTGGCTCAAAATTTGCAATCAAGATCACAATATCAGTCTATATATGTATGTCAATTTCTGTGTCGATAGGGTCAAAGGTTCCTGACTTATGTCCATTTAGGTTTGAAAAAAGCGATAATACAGGCTTGAGGCCTACAAAATCGCTGTAGTTTTCCAGCCGTTGTAGAGGGAAAACATGTCCGATTTGGCTGAAAATTTGCAATCAAGATCAGATTATCAGTCTATATATGTGTATAAATTTGTGTGTTGATAGGGTGAAAGGTTCCTGTCTTCTGTCCATTTAGGTTGGAAAATAGCGATAAATAGAATAAATTGAAAATAGTTATTTTTTCACTGTAGAGCCTACTGAAAACTTATTTGGCTCATACTTGGCCAATGTGCTTCAAATGTCATTGTTAATTAGTAGCTTCAACAGTTTTGGCATGTTTTAAACTTTGACAGAGTTTTGGCCAAATAACTCTGAAAAGGCTTTCACGTACATGTTTGATCAAGGTTTATGGGCCTCAAATAGTTAAAATGTCAAGATTTTTTTGATAATTATTTACCTACAGGGTCTCAAGATTGCATCAAGACCAAAGTTATTTTGATTGATTAAGGACTTAAAGACGAGTTCGAAAAGAGCAATTTTTACTCTTTTGGCCACTGATGAAAATCTTTCCATTTTTGGTAAACACATGAAATTACAAAGTTGTAACGGCTACAGCAAAGTATACAACTAAAAAAGAATAACAAGCCTAGGCCACTTGTACCTTTAGATATAACTGATTTTCTGCTATAGCGCCCCCTTGAGGCCAATCAACGCCATATTTTAATGGATGATAGAAGGCCCTGAGATACATGTAGGGTATAAGTATCGTCCTGATTGGTCATTGTTTAGCATGTCAAAAGCTTGCTGGAAACTGATTGGCTAATAACGATCGCAAAAATTTGCATATCAAATTTTCCTTCTGTAAAACATTAGGACATAGGCCATAGATGATACATGCCAAAGGAGAGCTTCATAGCTTGTACGGTTCCTGAGAAACAGATTTTTAGCTTTGGCTCCGCCCCCTGGGGGCGTATGTCTACACAGATTGACGGGCTACCTCAGAATCATGTTGGCATCAACGGTCTAAAGTGGCATTAGTGTAGGTTTAAGCATTCAAAAGTTACAGCTGTTAGAGTAAATTTGGGTGTGCCACGGTAAGATTAATTTGCATATGGCGGCCATATTGTTTACAAATTTCACAATTTTTTTGATAATTATTGAGGTTGGGACTCTGCTGAGTTGTTTGACACCAAACATGACAGGATTGGTCAATGACCCTAGGACAAGTTCTCAAAAGTAGGTTTTGCATATTATGCTAAATAGCAAAAAATCTAAGTGGGCGGAGCTTAGTGGTTCTATTGACCTTTTTGATTTGCCATTAACCAAGGAATCATATAATGCAAGAATTTTTGCTCTAGCTGTCAGGGCGTGGCAGTTACGAGGCCTAACGCGTTGACCTTCGCCATAGCGCCCCCTTGAGGCCGATCGGGCTCATCTTTTGAATCTGAGTAGCGGTGAGAAGTACTACCATATGACCAAGTCTCAGCCCTGTAGGCCTTACGGTTTCTTCTGCCCAATCACTTCTATGGCAGAAAAAGAATAAGAATAATAATAATAATAATAATCAGAACAATTACAATAGGGTTTCTAGCACTACGTGCTCGAACCCCTAATAATCAGAACAATTACAATAGGGTTTCTAGCACTACGTGCTCGAACCCCTAATAATAATAATCAGAACAATTACAATAGGGTTTCTAGCACTACGTGCTCGAACCCCTAATAATAATCAGAACAATTACAATAGGGTTTCTAGCACTACGTGCTCGAACCCCTAATAATAATAAATATAGCCGCAAGCGGCGATTTACGGGGTTCGAGCGTCACAGGCAAAGAGGCCCCTGGAGGCCAGTTAGGCTTAAAACCTGTTGCTGGTTGACCGTCATCACCAAACTGGATAACCAAGCTGGGTAACCAGCGTGACCATAAAGACCAAAATGACAATGCTAGATGAGTGGTGTGAGTAAACTAGTTGAAAAGCATTGATAAATTGAGCTGTAGTGTTCATCAGGTTTTATGTGGTGTCTTGCTGCACTCTAGTGGGCATTTGGTGAAACAACTTCAGTTCTTAAATTCAAAAAACACAAGGCATAAAAAGGGCATATAAATAACCCATATATAGTGTATAAGTTTTGACCTGATAAACATTCTGCCTGTCAAAAGCTTGCTGGAATGTGATTGGCTAATAGTGACCACAAAAGTGTCCATATCAAATTTTCATTTGGTGTACCATTAGTGCATGGGCCATAGATGATAATTGGCAAGGATGACCTTGATAGCTTGTATGGTTGTAGAGAAACAGCTATCGAGCATTGGCCCCGCCCCCTGGGGGGGTGTATGTCTACTTAAACTCACAGGGTATCTGAGAATCATGTAATGATCAAAGGTCTGAAGTGGTATTAGTGTCAGGTTAAGCATTCAAAAGTTATAAGTGTTAAAGACATTTTACTGCACCATTGTAAAACTAATTTGCATATGGCGGCCATATTGTTTATAAATGTAAAGATTTTTTTTTATAATTATTGAGGAGTAAGCTCTGCTGAACTGTTTGACACCAAACATGTCATGATTGGTCAAGGAGGCAAAGACAAGATCTCAAAAGTAGGTTTTGCATATTATGCAAATTAAAAAAAAATTAAGTGGGTGGAGCATAAATAAGAATGACCCAGGTGGCTGACTAGCATGACCAAGAAGGATAAATATGTTCAATTAAGCAAGACAAAAATGATTAAATAAGTTCAGCAGAGCTTTAATTTAGAATAATTCAAATGTAGCTGTTTCACCAAATGACCACCAGAGCGCAGCAAGAGACCACATATAACCTGCTGGAAATCTATCACTCTATAAGTAAGACAGAACATTCCCTATCAGTGTGTTTCTATTTATTAAAAAGAGAAGAAAAGTCCGATTGGGCTCCAAATTGGTACTCATGATTAAGTGGTCTGCATATATATGTGTGTAAATTTGTGTGTTGATAGGGTCAAAGGTTCCTGACTTCTGTCCATTTAGGTTTGAAAAAAGCGATAATACAGGCTTATGGCCTACAAAATGGCTGTTGCTCTTTGGCCATATTAGAGGCAAAAAATATCTGTTTTGGCTCAAAATTTGCAATCAAGATCACAATATCAGTCTATATATGTATGTCAATTTCTGTGTCGATAGGGTCAAAGGTTCCTGACTTATGTCCATTTAGGTTTGAAAAAAGCGATAATACAGGCTTGAGGCCTACAAAATCGCTGTAGTTTTCCAGCCGTTGTAGAGGGAAAACATGTCCGATTTGGCTGAAAATTTGCAATCAAGATCAGATTATCAGTCTATATATGTGTATAAATTTGTGTGTTGATAGGGTGAAAGGTTCCTGTCTTCTGTCCATTTAGGTTGGAAAATAGCGATAAATAGAATAAATTGAAAATAGTTATTTTTTCACTGTAGAGCCTACTGAAGACTTATTTGGCTCATACTTGGCAAATGTGCTTCAAATGTCATTGTTAATTAGTAGCTTCAACAGTTTTGGCATGTTTTAAACTTTGACAGAGTTTTGGCCAAATAACTCTGAAAAGGCTTTCACGTACATGTTTGATCAAGGTTTATGGGCCTCAAATAGTTAAAATGTCAAGATTTTTTTGATAATTATTTACCTACAGGGTCTCAAGATTGCATCAAGACCAAAGTTATTTTGATTGATTAAGGACTTAAAGACAAGTTCGAAAAGAGCAATTTTTACTCTTTTGGCCACTGATGAAAATCTTTCCATTTTTGGTAAATACATGTAATTACAAAGTTGTAAAGGCTACAGCAAAGTATACAACTAAAAAAGAATAACAAGCCTAGGCCACTTGTACCTTTAGATATAACTGATTTTCTGCTATAGCGCCCCCTTGAGGCCAATCAACTCCATATTTTAATGGATGATAGAAGGCCCTGAGATACATGTAGGGTATAAGTATCGTCCTGATTGGTCATTGTTTAGCATGTCAAAAGCTTGCTGGAAACTGATTGGCTAATAACGATCGCAAAAATTTGCATATCAAATTTTCCTTCTGTAAAACATTAGGACATAGGCCATAGATGATACATGCCAAAGGAGAGCTTCATAGCTTGTACGGTTCCTGAGAAACAGATTTTTAGCTTTGGCTCCGCCCCCTGGGGGCGTATGTCTACACAGATTGACGGGCTACCTCAGAATCATGTTGGCATCAACGGTCTAAAGTGGCATTAGTGTAGGTTTAAGCATTCAAAAGTTACAGCTGTTAGAGTAAATTTGGGTGTGCCACGGTAAGATTAATTTGCATATGGCGGCCATATTGTTTACAAATTTCACAATTTTTTTGATAATTATTGAGGTTGGGACTCTGCTGAGTTGTTTGACACCAAATATGACAGGATTGGTCAATGACCCTAGGACAAGTTCTCAAAAGTAGGTTTTGCATATTATGCTAAATAGCAAAAAATCTAAGTGGGCGGAGCTTAGTGGTTCTATTGACCTTTTTGATTTGCCATTAACCAAGGAATCATATAGTGCAAGAATTTTTGCTCTAGCTATCAGGGCGTGGCAGTTACGAGGCCTAACGCGTTGACCTTCGCCATAGCGCCCCCTTGAGGCCGATCGGGCTCATCTTTTGAATCTGAGTAGCGGTGAGAAGTACTACCATATGACCAAGTCTCAGCCCTGTAGGCCTTACGGTTTCTTCTGCCCGATCACTTCTATGGCAGAAAAAGAATAAGAATAATAATAATAAATATAGCCGCAAGCGGCGATTTACGGGGTTCGAGCGTCACAGGCAAAGAGGCCCCTGGAGGCCAGTTAGGCTTAAAACCTGTTGCTGGTTGACCGTCATCACCAAACTGGATAACCAAGCTGGGTAACCAGCGTGACCATAAAGACCATAATGGCAATGCTAGATGAGTGGTGTGAGTAAACTAGTTGAAAAGCATTGATAAATTGAGCTGTAGTGTTCATCAGGTTTTATGTGGTGTCTTACTGCACTCTAGTGGGCATTTGGTGAAACAAATTCAGTTCTTAAATTGAAAAAACACAAGGCATAAAAAGGGCATATAAATAACCCGTATATAGTATATAAGTTTTGACCTGATTAACATTCAGCCTGTTAAAAGCTTGCTGGAATGTGATTGGCTAATAGTGACCACAAAAGTGTCCATATCAAATTTTCATTTGGTGTACCATTAGTGCATGGGCCATAGATGATAATTGGCTAGGATGACCTTGATAGCTTGTATGGTTCTAGAGAAACAGCTATCGAGCATTGGCTGCGCCCCCTGGGGGGGTGTATGTCTACTTAAACTGACAGGGTATCTGAGAATCATGTAATGATGAAAGGACTGAAGTGGTATTAGTGTCAGGTTAAGCATTCAAAAGTTATAAGTGTTAAAGACATTTTACTGCACTGTGGTAGAACTAATTTGCATATAGCGGCCATATTGTTTACAAATGTAAAGATTTTTTTAATAATTATTGAGGAGTAAGCTCTGCTGAACTGTTTGACACCAAACATGTCATGATTGGTCAAGGATCCAAGGACAAGATCTCAAAAGTAGGTTTTGCATATTATGCTAATTTTAAAAAAAATTAAGTGGGTGGAGCATAAACAAGAATGACCCAGGCGGCTGACCATCATGAACAAGAAGGATAAAGATGTTCAATTAAGCAAGACAAGCAAGATTGAATAAGTTCAGCAGAGCTTTAATTTAGAATAATTCACCTGTAGCTGTTTCACCAAATGACCACCAGAGCGCAGCAAGAGACCACATATAACCTGCTGGAAATCTATCACTCTATAAGTAAGACAGAACATTCCCTATCAGTGTGTTTCTATTTATTAAAAAGAGAAGAAAAGTCCGATTGGGCTCCAAATTAGTACTCATGATCAAGTGGTCTGTATATATATACGTGTGTAAATTTGTGTGTTGATAGGGTCAAAGGTTCCTGACTTCTGTCCATTTAGGCTTGAAAAAAGCGATAATACAGGCTTATGGCCTACAAAATGGCTGTTGCTCTTTGGCCATATTAGAGGCAAAAAATATCTGATTTGGCTCAAAATTTGCAATCAAGATCACAATATCAGTCTATATATGTATGTAAATTTGTGTGTTGATAGGGTCAAAGGTTCCTGACTTCTGACCATTTAGGTTTGAAAAAAGTGATAATACAGGCTTATGGCCTACAAAATGGCTGTTGCTCTTTGGCCATATTAGAGGCAAAACATATCTGATTTGGCTCAAAATTTGCAATCAAGATCACAATATCAGTCTATATATGTATGTCAATTTCTGTGTCGATAGGGTCAAAGGTTCCTGACTTCTGTCCATTTAGATTTGAAAAAAGCGATAATACAGGCTTGAGGCCTACAAAATCGCTGTAGTTTTCCAGCCGTTGTAGAGGCAAAACATGTCCGATTTGGCTGAAAATTTGCAATCAAGATCAGATTATCAGTCTATATATGTGTATAAATTTGTGTGTCGATAGGGTGAAAGGTTCCTGTCTTCTGTCCATTTAGGTTGGAAAATAGCGATAAATAGAATAAATTGAAAATAGTTATTTTTTCACTGTAGAGCCTACTGAAGACTTATTTGGCTCATACTTGGCACATGTACTTCAAATGTCATTGTTAATTAGTAGCTTCAACAGTTTTGGCATGTTTTAAACTTTGACAGAGTTTTGGCCAAATAACTCTGAAAAGGCTTTCACGTACATGTTTGATCAAGGTTTATGGGCCTCAAATAGTTAAAATGTCAAGATTTTTTTGATAATTATTTACCTACAGGGTCTCAAGATTGCATCAAGACCAAATTTGTTTTGATTGATTAAGGACTTAAAGACAAGTTCGAAAAGAGCAATTTTTACTCTTTTGGCCACTGATGAAAATCTTTGCATTTTTGGTAAACACATGTAATTACAAAGTTGTAAAGGCTACAGCAAAGTATACAACTAAAAAAGAATAACATGCCTAGGCCACTTGTACCTTTAGATATAACTGATTTTCTGCTATAGCGCCCCCTTGAGGCCAATCAACGCCATATTTTAATGGATGATAGAAGGCCCTGAGATACATGTAGGGTATAAGTATCGTCCTGATTGGTCATTGTTTAGCATGTCAAAAGCTTGCTGGAATCTGATTGGCTAATAACGATCGCAAAAATTTGCATATCAAATTTTCCTTCTGTAAAACATTAGGACATAGGCCATAGATGATACATGCCAAAGGAGAGCTTCATAACTTGTACGGTTCCTGAGAAACAGATTTTTAGCTTTGGCTCCGCCCCCTGGAGGCGTACGTCTACATAGATTGACGGGCTACCTCAGAATCATGTTGGCATCAAAGTTGTAAAGTGGCATTAGTGTAAGTTTAAGCATTCAAAAGTTACAGCTGTTAGAGTAAATTTGGGTGTGCCACGGTAAGATTAATTTGCATATGGCGGCCATATTGTTTACAAATTTCACAATTTTTTCGATAATTATTGAGGTTGGGACTCTGCTGAGTTGTTTGACACCAAACGTGACAGGATTGGTCAATGACCCTAGGACAAGTTCTCAAAAGTAGGTTTTGCATATTATGCTAAATAGCAAAAAATCTAAGTGGGCGGAGCTTAGTGGTTCTATTGACCTTTTTGATTTGCCATTAACCAAGGAATCATATAATGCAAGAATTTTTGCTCTAGTTATCAGGGCGTAGGAGTTACGAGGCCAAACGCGTTGACCTTCGCCATAGCGCCCCCTTGAGGCCGATCGGGCTCATCTTTTGAATCTGAGTAGCGGTGAGAAGTACTACCATATGACCAAGTCTCAGCCCTGTAGGCCTTACGGTTTCTTCTGCCCAATCACTTCTATGGCAGAAAAAGAATAAGAACTATAATAATAATAATAATAATAATAATAATAATCAGAACAATTACAATAGGGTTTCTAGCACTACGTGCTCGAACCCCTAATAATAAATATAGCCGCAAGCGGCGATTTACGGGGTTCGAGCGTTACAGGCAAAGAGACCCCTGGAGGCCAGTTAGGCTTAAAACATGTTGCCGGTTGACCGGCATCGCCAAACTGGATGAGGATGACCAGCATGACCGTGAAGACCAAGCTAGATTACCAGCATGACTAATCTGGATGACAAACTTGTTGACCATATTGACCAAGCTGGAAGACCATAATGACCAAACTGGATGACCAGCATGGCAAAGGTGGTTGGCCAGTATGACCAAGCTGGAAGACCACCATTACTATGAGGACAAAGCTGAATGACCAGCAGGACCATAATGACCAATGTGAATGGCCAGCATGACCAAGCTGGATGGCCAGCATAACCAAGCTGGGTGACCAGCGTGACCATAAAGACCATAATGGCAATGCTAGATGAGTGGTGTGAGTAAACTAGTTGAAAAGCTTTGATAAATTGAGCTGTAGTGTTCATCAGGTTTTATGTGGTGTCTTACTGCACTCTAGTGCGCATTTGGTGAAACAAATTCAGTTCTTAAACTGAAAAAACACAAGGCATAAAAAGGGCATATAAATAACCCGTATATAGTATATAAGTTTTGACCTGATTAACATTCCGCCTGTTAAAAGCTTGCTGGAATGTGATTGGCTAATAGTGACCACAAAAGTGTCCATATCAAATTTTCATTTGGTGTACCATTAGTGCATGGGCCATAGATGATAATTGGCTAGGATGACCTTGATAGCTTGTATGGTTCTAGAGAAACAGCTATCGAGCATTGGCCCCGCCCCCTGGGAGTGTATGTCTACTTAAACTGACAGGGTATCTGAGAATCATGTAATGATCAAAGGACTGAAGTGGTATTAGTGTCAGGTTAAGCATTCAAAAGTTATAAGTGTTAAAGACATTTTACTGCACCATGGTAGAACTCATTTGCATATGGCGGCCATATTGTTTATAAATCTAAAGGTTTTTTTAATAATTATTGAGGAGTAAGCTCTGCTGAACTGTTTGACACCAAACATGTCATGATTGGTCAAGGATCCAAGGACAAGATCTCAAAAGTAGGTTTTGCATATTATGCAAATTTAAAAAAAAATTAAGTGTGTGGAGCATAAACAAGAATGACCCAGGTGGCTGACCATCATGAACAAGAAGGATAAATATGTTCAATTAAGCAAGACAAGCAAGATTGAATAAGTTCAGCAGAGCTTTAATTTAGAATAATTCAAATGTAACTGTTTCACCAAATGACCACCAGAGCGCAGCAAGAGACCACATATAACCTGCTGGAAATCTATCACTCTATAAGTAAGACAGAACATTCCCTATCAGTGTGTTTCTATTTATTAAAAAGAGAAGAAAAGTCCGATTGGGCTCCAAATTGGTACTCATGATCAAGTGGTCTGTATATACATGTATGTAAATTTGTGTGTTGATAGGGTCAAATGTTCCTTACTTCTGACCATTTAGGTTTGAAAAAAGTGATAATACAGGCTTATGGCCTACAAAATGGCTGTTGCTCTTTGGCCATATTAGAGGCAAAAAATATCTGATTTGGCTCAAAATTTGCAATCATGATCACAATATCAGTCTATATATGTATGTCAATTTCTGTGTCAATAGGGTCAAAGGTTCCTGACTTCTGTCAATTTAGATTTGAAAAAAGCGATAATACAGGCTTGAGGCCTACAAAATCGCTGTAGTTTTCCAGCCGTTGTAGAGGCAAAATATGTCCGATTTGGCTGAAAATTTGCAATCAAGATCAGATTATCAGTCTATATATGTGTATAAATTTGTGTGTTGATAGGGTGAAAGGTTCATGTCTTCTGTCCATTTAGGTTGGAAAATAGCGATAAATGGAATAAATTGAAAATAGTTATTTTTTCACTGTAGAGCCTACTGAAGACTTATTTGGCTCATACATGGCACATGTGCTTCAAATGTCATTGTTAATTAGTAGCTTCAACAGTTTTGGCATGTTTTAAACTTTGACAGAGTTTTGGCCAAATAACTCTGAAAAGGCTTTCACGTACATGTTTGATCAAGGTGTTGGGGCCATAAAAAGTTAAAATTCTAACATTTTTTTGATAATTATTTACCTACATGGTCTCAAGATTGTGAAAAGACCAAAGTTGATTTAATTGGTTGAATATCCAGGGACTAGTTCAAAAAGTGCAATTTTTACTCTACTGGCCACTGATGCAAAACAATACATTTTTGGTAAAGACATGTAATTACAAAGTTGTAAAGGTTACAGCAAAGCATAAAACTCAAAAAGAATAACAAGCCTAGGCCACTTGTACCTTTAGATATAACTGATTTTCTGCTATAGCGCCCCCTAGAGGCCAATCAACGCCATATTTTAATGGATGATAGAAGGCCCTCATATACATGTACAATATAAGTATCGTCCTGATTGGTGATTGTTTAGCCTGTCAAAAGCTTGCTGTAATCTGATTGGCTAATAGCGACCACAAAAATTCACACATCAAAATATCCTTCAGTAGTCCATTAGGACATAGGCCACAGAGGATACATGCCAAACGAGAGCTTGATAGCTTGTACGGTTCTTGAGAAACAGATTTTTAGCTTTGGCTCCGCCCCCTGGGGGCGTATGTCTACACAGATTGACGGGCTACCTCAGAATCATGTTGGCATTAAAGTTGTAAAGTGGCATTAGTGTAGGTTTAAGCATTCAAAAGTTACAGCTGTTAGAGTAAATTTGGGTGTGCCACGGTAAGATTAATTTGCATATGGCGGCCATATTGTTTACAAATTTCACAATTTTTTCGATAATTATTGAGGTTGGGACTCTGCTGAGTTGTTTGACACCAAATATGACAGGATTGGTCAATGACCCTAGGACAAGTTCTCAAAAGTAGGTTTTGCATATTCTGCTAAATAGCAAAAAATCTAAGTGGGCGGAGCTTAGTGGTTCTATTGACCTTTTTGATTTGCCATTAACCAAGGAATCATATAATGCAAGAATTTTTGCTCTAGCTATCAGGGCGTAGGAGTTACGAGGCCAAACACGTTGACCTTCCCCATAGCGCCCCCTTGAGGCCGATCGGGCTCATCTTTTGAATCTGAGTAGCGGTGAGAAGTACTACCATATGACCAAGTCTCAGCCCTGTAGGCCTTACGCTTTCTTCTGCCCAATCACTTCTATGGCAGAAAAAGAATAAGAACTATAATAATAATAATAATAATAATAATAATCAGAACAATTACAATAGGGTTTCTAGCACTACGTGCTCGAACCCCTAATAATAATAATAATAATCAGAACAATTACAATAGGGTTTCTAGCACTACGTGCTCGAACCCCTAATAATAATCAGAACAATTACAATAGGGTTTCTAGCACTACGTGCTCGAACCCCTAATAATCAGAACAATTACAATAGGGTTTCTAGCACTACGTGCTCGAACCCCTAATAATCAGAACAATTACAATAGGGCTTCTAGCACTACGTGCTCGAACCCCTAATAATAAGAAAAATCTTAGCAAAAACAATAGGGTTCTACGCACCTTCGGTGCTTGAACCCTAATTATAGGAATAAAGAAATACATTTAATTACAATAATTATAAACAATGTGATAAACTGTAGATGGATGAATCAGTTTGAATGAGTAAATCTGTAGTCTAGATTAGAAATGATATCTACAGCTTGGGTTCCTAAATCTCTTAGTCTCCCCAACAAACACACACACACACACACACTCACTGTTACACACAGGGTTATTCTATTTTACACAGAGTCACTGAGGAGACAGAATTATTAAACCCAATCCCTGCATAGAGGGGCTGAGTGAAGGTGGTGTAGTGTGTGTGTAAGTGTGTGAGAGTGTGTGAGGGTGTATCAGTGGAGACGCTGTAGAAGGACAGAGTGCCGGCGGGACAGTCCACATACACTCCTACTCTCCTACAGCCGGAGGGAGGAGGGGGGAGACGAGTTCTGTTATTATTGTGATAAACAGTGTATCTGTTACCAGAGCAGTTCAGACTCCAGGAGTTTATATTCCCTCCAAACTGACAGTCTGATCCTCCTCCTTTCCTGCTGATGGTTTTATAACTCAGAGCTACTTCAGCTTCTCCTCCTCCTCTCCACTCAGCCTCCCAGTAACAGCGTCCAGTAACTCCCTCTCTACTCAGAACCTGCTGATACATATCAAACCTCTCTGGATGATCAGGATACGACTGCAGCTTCTCTCTCCATCTCCACTCCACCCTCCTGTTCTCCTCACTCAGAGAGAGACAAGGGTTTACTGTGTTTGGATCCAGTGTGAAATCACAGAACCCTGAGCACAAAAACACACATTACACAGTGTTTATTAGAGTGTGTTTGTGTGAGTTTATGTTTGTGTGAGAGTGTTTGTGTGAGTGTATGTTTGTGTGAGTGTGTTTGTGTGGGTGTGTTTGTGTAAGTGTGTGTGTGTGGGTGCGTTTGTGCGTGTTTGTATAAGTGTATGTTTGTTTGTGTCAGTCTTTATTTGTGAGTGTGTGTATGTTTGTGTGAGTGTGTTTGTGTGAGTGTGTGTTTGTGTGAGTGTGTTTGTGTGAGTGTGTGTGTGTGTGTTTGTGTGAGTGTATGTTTGTGTGAGTGTGTTTGTGTGAGTGTGTGTTTGTGTTTGTGTGAGTGAGTGTGTGTTTGTGTGAGTGTGTGAGTGAGTGTGTGTTTGTGTGAGTGAGCGTGTGTTTGTGTTTGTGTGAGTGAGTGTGTGTTTGTGTGAGTATATGTTTGTGTGAGTGTGTTTGTGTGAGTGTATTTGTGTGAGTGAGTGTGTGTTTGTGTGAGTATATGTTTGTGTGAGTGTGTTTGTGTGAGTGTGTTTGTGTTTGTGTGAGTGTGTTTGTGTGAGTGTGTGTTTGTGTGAGTGTGTTTGTGTGAGTGAGTGTGTGTTTGTGTGAGTGTATGTTTGTGTGGGTGTGTTTGTGTAAGTGTGTGTGTGTGGGTGCGTTTGTGCGTGTTTGTATGAGTGTGTGTATGTTTGTGTGAGTGTGTTTGTGTGAGTGAGTGTGTGTTTGTGTGAGTGAGTGTGTGTTTGTGTGAGTGTGTTTGTGTGAGTGAGCGTGTGTTTGTGTGAGTGTGTTTGTGTGAGTGAGCGTGTGTTTGTGTGAGTGTGTTTGTGTGAGTGAGTGTGTGTTTGTGTGTGTGAGTGTGTGTTTGTATGTGTGAGTGTGTGGTTGTGTGGGTGTGTTTGTGTGAGTGAGTGTGTGTTTGTGTTTGTGTGAGTGAGTGTGTGTTTGTGTGAGTGTGTGAGTGAGTGTGTGTTTGTGTGAGTGAGCGTGTGTTTGTGTGAGTGTGTGAGTGAGCGTGTGTTTGTGTGAGTGTGTGAGTGAGTGTGTGTTTGTGTGAGTGAGCGTGTGTTTGTGTGAGTGAGTGAGTGTGTGTTTGTGTGAGTGAGTGAGTGAGTGTGTGTTTGTGTGAGTGTGTGAGTGAGTGTGTGTTTGTGTGAGTGAGTGAGTGAGTGTGTGTTTGTGTGAGTGTGTGAGTGAGTGTGTGTTTGTGTGAGTGAGCGTGTGTTTGTGTGAGTGTGTGAGTGAGCGTGTGTTTGTGTGAGTGTGTGAGTGAGTGTGTGTTTGTGTGAGTGAGCGTGTGTTTGTGTGAGTGAGTGAGTGTGTGTTTGTGTGAGTGTGTGTTTGTGTGAGTGTGTGAGTGAGTGTGTGTTTGTGTGAGTGAGTGAGTGAGTGTGTGTTTGTGTGAGTGTGTGAGTGAGTGTGTGTTTGTGTGAGTGAGTGTGTGTTTGTGTGAGTGAGTGTGTGTTTGTGTGAGTGAGTGTGTGTTTGTGTGAGTGTGTTTGTGTGAGTGAGTGTGTGTGTGTTTGTGTGAGTGAGTGTGTGTGTGTGTTTGTGTGAGTGTGTTTGTGTGGGTGTGTTTGTGTGGGTGTGTTTGTGTGGGTGTGTTTGTGTGGGTGTGTTTGTGTGGGTGTGTTTGTGTGGGTGTGTTTGTGTGAGTGAGTGTGTGTGAGTGAGTGTGTGTGAGTGAGTGTGTGTTTGTGTGTGTGAGTGTGTGGTTGTGTGAGTGTGTTTGTGTGAGTGAGTGTGTGTTTGTGTGAGTGAGTGTGTGTTTGTGTGAGTGAGTGTGTGTTTGTGTGAGTGTGTTTGTGTGAGTGAGTGTGTGTTTGTGTGAGTGTGTTTGTGTGAGTGTGTTTGTGTGAGTGTGTTTGTGTGAGTGAGCGTGTGTGTGTGTTTGTGTGTGTGAGTGTGTGGTTGTGTGGGTGTGTTTGTGTGAGTGAGCGTGTGTTTGTGTGTGTGAGTGTGTGTTTGTGTGAGTGTGTTTGTGTGAGTGTGTTTGTGTGAGTATGTGTTTGTGTGAGTAAGTGTGTGTTTGTGTGAGTGTATTTGTGTGAGTGAGTGTGTGTTTGTGTGAGTGTGTGTTTGTGTGAGTGTGTTTGTGTGAGTGAGTGTGTGTTTGTGTGAGTGTGTGTTTGTGTGAGTGTGTTTGTGTGAGTGAGTGTGTGTTTGTGTGAGTGTGTTTGTGTGAGTGAGCGTGTGTTTGTGTGTGTGAGTGTGTGTTTGTGTGAGTGTGTTTGTGTGAGTGTGTTTGTGTGAGTATGTGTTTGTGTGAGTAAGTGTGTGTTTGTGTGAGTGTGTGTTTGTGTGAGTGTGTGTTTGTGTGAGTGTGTTTGTGTGAGTGAGTGTGTGTTTGTGTGAGTGTGTGTTTGTGTGAGTGTGTTTGTGTGAGTGAGTGTGTGTTTGTGTGAGTGTATTTGTGTGAGTGAGTGTGTGTTTGTGTGAGTGTGTGTTTGTGTGAGTGTGTTTGTGTGAGTGAGTGTGTGTTTGTGTGAGTGAGTGTGTGTTTGTGTGAGTGTATTTGTGTGAGTGAGTGTGTGTTTGTGTGAGTGTGTGTTTGTGTGAGTGTGTTTGTGTGAGTGAGTGTGTGTTTGTGTGAGTGTATTTGTGTGAGTGAGTGTGTGTTTGTGTGAGTGTGTGTTTGTGTGAGTGAGTGTGTGTTTGTGTGAGTGTGTGTTTGTGTGAGTGAGCGTGTGTTTGTGTGAGTGTGTTTGTGTGAGTGTGTTTGTGTGAGTGTGTTTGTGAGTGTGTTTGTGTGAGTAAGTGTGTGTTTGTGCGAGTGAGCATGTGTTTGTGCGTGTGTGTTTGTGTGAGTGTGTTTGTGTAAGTGAGCATGTGTTTGCGTGAGTGTGTTTGTGTGAGTGTGTTTGTGTAAGTGAGCATGTGTTTGCGTGAGTGTGTTTGTTTGAGTGTGTTTGTGTGAGTGAGTGTGTGTTTTGTGAGTGAGCGTGTGTTTGTGTGAGTGAGTGTGTGTGTGTGAGTGTGTTTGTGTGAGTGTATCTGTGTATATATGTGTGTGTTTGTGTTTAACTTACATTTCTTTGGTCCTGGTTTTATTCTGACTGCCCCTCCAGATTCCATTCTACACAAATACACACACACACACAGACAGAAAACAGTGTAAACTAAAGTCTCTCTCTTGTTCTATCTCTATTTGCCGCCCTCCCAATTTTTTTTCTAATAATTCCCAGTGTTTGACATTTGTGATATTTAAATAATTCAAATCATTGAATTTTATCAGGAGACAAAGAGAAAGTGCAGCTTTCTTTCTTTTTTTTTTACATGATAAAGAATCTTAGCAAAAATAACAAATTAACAAACATAATTTAAACAAAAAAAATACTGTTTAAGTGACAACAAGTAATGAATAAAAAAGTAAACACATTTAGGCCCATAAATATTTGGACAGTGACACAATTTTCATTATTAGGGCTCAGGATGCCACCAGACTGGATAAACTTGATTTTACACCATGGGAAATATTCCAGAACTAATGTATTTAGAATAAATACTAATAATGTATAGTTTAGAATAAAATATGTACTTCTGTCATCCTTACAGAACTATATCAAATGTTTCAGCACTGTAGACATAATGTTATAATGTTTTAAACTCCAGTTATAAACCTTTTAAACATTCTCAAGCCTGTAAATTCACCATCCAATCAGTTCACAGTTACAGAGATGCTAGTGTCCTTAGTGTGTAAAACTTGTTTACTGTGGAAAAATGGCACACTAGTGTCACAAGACAGTACTGGGTTTACGAGAATGAGATGAGGCAAGATATTAACAATATATATATATATATATATATATTTCAAAGTTTAAAGGAGATTGTTGTGGACTTCAGGAGAACTCACACACAGCACACACCTCTGTTCATCAACGGAACTGCTGTGGAGAGGGTGAGCAGCACCAAGTTCCTGGGTGTGCACGTCACAGAGGACCTCTCATGGAGCACCAACTCAGCATCACTGGCCAGGAAGGCAAATCAGCGTCTCTACTTTCTCCGCAAGCTGAGAAGAGCTGGAGGCCCCACCCCCATCATGACCACCTTCTACAGAGGGGCCATCGAGAGCATCCTGACCAGCTGTTTCACCGTGTGGTACGGGGCCTGCACAGCATCCGGCCGCAGGACCCTCCAGCGCATCGTGAGAGCAGGTGAGAAGATTGTTGGCACCTCTCTCCCCTCCCTTCAGGACTTGTACAGCTCCTGCCTCACACGGAAAGCCCTCTGTCTGGCAGGAGATCCCTCTCACCCACTACACAGCTTCTTCAGCCGGCTGCCATCAGGGAGGAGACTGCGGAGACTCGGGGCGAGGACCAGCAGACTGCGAGATAGCCCCATCCATCAGGCTGTGAGGATGCTGAACTCTCTTCCTGCTCTACCCCATCCCAATCCTGCCCCCAGCACACACTCACTCAGCATCCTGACCCCGCCACTAATAAAGTACTGAAACTCTGCACTACAATGCACAAAGTACTGGTCCCTTCCAAACGGACTTGCACTACACACCCAATATCTGATATACTTGCACTGTCAATTCGCACTTTAATTCCCCATAAACTGTGAACTTTAAGAACTTACGCACTCATTCACTTTACCTGCCTTAAGCTATATACGACATACCATATTTGCACTGCTGATATATACTATTTATACTGTCATTCCATCTCAATCACCATCAATATTGCACTATTGTCTTACGTATGTTTATTGTGTCTTGTTGTTTTGTACATATAGTGTCTCCCACTCTTTTATATTATATCTATTTCTTTTTTTTTTTTACTTATATTTATATATCTATTTCTCACCACACTACTGCACCTTGTTTTTGTCTCATGTATGTCTATTGTGTCCCTGCTGTATTGTACTCACAGTGTCTCCCATTCTCTTTTATTATATCTATTATCTGTACTTGCTGTAAAATTGGGAAGGAGAGTAACGTAATTTAAATTCTCTGTATGTCCTGTACATATGCAGTATTGACAATAAAACTACTTGACTTGACTTGACTTGAAATATATGACTGAAAATATTTTGCTGAACTACAGGGGATTTTTTCAAAATGTTGAAAGTAATCATCCTATAATGGAGGTGAATAAAGTTTAATTTTGAGTATTCTAGTCGGTTGTTCCATAAATCAACAACGTATCTCCTATATGATCTCACATGAGTCTCTTCAGACCTTACAAATATCCCCTTGAGGTTCTATGCAGACCTGGCAACCTATCCGTTGTGTCAAGGTGCTTTCAGATTGCACACAATAAGCAGCACCACTGTACAATGAACCCCAATGGGTTCAATTGTTTCACCAAAGCCAGCAGTTTGCCTCTGGGTGTGATTTACATCCTGATTGGTCTCTTCTTGTGCTCGGTGGATCTATCAGTGTTTTCTGTGGGCGGGATTTACGCTCATCTGCTCTCTTTTGCAGGGTTCAGTGTAGTTCTGCAGGTCATCGGCAGAGGGCTGGAATGCAGGGTACATAAAATCCACTGCTCCATCTGATGCTTTTAGCCTCTAATCTACTGAAATAGGTATGTTTAGCTAATGTAGCTATTTGTTACATAAATTGTAATTTATGTATTAATATATTATTTCAACATTTTAATGGGTGAGTTTATTTTGTTCTTGCACTTTTGGTATATTTTATTTACGTTATTTAAAATGAATTATAAAACATACACATTCTCAGACCCAGTCTTAGTTGAGATTTTTAGGAGAAGCACATTCATGTGGTTAAGTTCTGACAGTCCGGCTCATCAGATGATGTCATGACAGCTCCAGATTATCGTGACCAAGCCATATTTGCATGGGTTTGTATATTTGTGATTGTATGTTTGGGTGTGTGAGTGTGTGTATGTTTGTATGAGTGTATGTTTGTGAGAGTGTGTCATTATGTGATGTATAACAACACTTTTTACTGGTGCAGGGTGGTTAATTTAATTAATTTTACTAATTAAATTGCTGTTTTAATTTCAGATTGCACATCTTAATATATAAAAACTGTCAGATTTCTAATATTTTGCACTTTTTCCTTAACTGAAACATAGGGAGTTTGTTTTTACACTGTGTTTAATATCAAAACTACAAGTGAGATTAATGGAAGCTGCTTGCTATTCTTAAAAATAGAATAATTATTTACACGATTTAATTGTGCACACCCAGAACAATAACTTAATAATTTAATTCTCCACTTTTACCATAATTATAATTTTCAAACACACACCTCAGAACAGTTGTTCATACCTGACTGTGTAGCCTGGATCTTCTGGTCTAGCAGAGAGCAGCTGTTGTCCTGATTCTCCTGGGTGGTTGTAGGTTAGATCCAATTCCTTTAGGTGGGAGGGCCTTGAACTCAGAGCTGCAGCCAAAGAACAACAGCCTTTCTCTGTGACCATACAACCAGATAACCTGCACAAAAAGAGGAAAATCAAAGAGACAAGTTTAGAGGAAGGAAAATTATATTCCATTGTATTTAGAATTTGGACAGCAGAAAGCTGGTTTTAACAACTACATATTTTTGTTTATGTTTATCATTTGATACTACAGAAAACTAAATTCTATGAGCACATTAAATGTTTAATGTATGTTAAAAGCTTTAGCAATATACACTACTTAAAAATAATATTATGCCTGTGTTGTTTTCTAATTACAGACTATATGTTCCGGTGACCACTGATGAAAGCTGAAGAGCTGCTTAGTGGTGGTCTATGGGGTCCTGAACATTGAGGAATAGGGTAAAAGAAGCATGATAAAGTCTACAGAGAAACAGAACCAATGCTAAACTGTTAATATAGACCTATACAGTGCTGCTATATGCTCAGTGGAGTAAAAATCATAACATGTGTATAACCAAGGGGGTCGTCACAGTATTATTCTTGTTCAGTATAGAGTGTAAGAGTTTGTAAAGTATTGGAAATACAATATAATTCAGTAATGAATTACAGGAAGTACTGACCTGAGTGTCTCCAGTTTGCAGTGTGAACTCTTCAGTCCAGCAGAGAGTAGCTCCACTCCTGAATCCTGCAGGTCATTGTTACTGAGGTCCAGCTCTTTCAGACAGGAGCTTTCCAGCTTTAAAACTGATTCCAGATTTTCACACGTTTTTACTCCAAGATTACAGCTAGCTAGTCTGCAGAGTGAGAAAACAAATAACTTACAGTAAAGGTGGGCTTTTAATGGGGTATATGCTTCAGAAAAGAGAATGTCAGTAAAGGTTCAGAGTACCCTGGTGAGATCACGGTCTGCTAGTCTATAAGCCTAGACGGTAGCCATTTAACACTATCGCTTAGTACATACTGTCCCTTTATGGTTGTGAAAAACAACTACTTAGATTAACTAACGAATTAAATATACAGTACAGGCCAAAAGTTTGGACACACCTTCTCATCTAATGCGTTTTCTTTATTGTCATGACTATTTACATTGTAGATTCTCACTGAAGGCATCACAACTATGAATAAACACATGGGAGTTATGTACTTAATAAAAAAGGTGAAATAACTGAAAACATGTTTTATATTCTAGTTTCTTCAAAATAGCCACCCTTTGCTCTGATTACTGCTTTGCACAATCTTGGCATTCTCTCAATGAGCTTCAAGAGGTAGTCACCTGAAATGGTGTTCAGGTGTGTCTTATCAGGGATAATTAGTGGAATTTCTTGCTTTATCAATGGGGTTGGGGCCATCAGTTGTGTTGTGCAGGAGTCAGATTACTTCACAGCCGACAGCCCTATTGGACAACTGTTAAAATTCATATTATGGCAAAAACCAATCAGCTAACTAAAGAAAAATGAGTGGACATCATTACTTTAAGAAATGAAGGTCAGTCAGTCTGGAAAATTGCAAAAACTTTAAATGTGTCCCCAAGTGGAGTCGCAAAAATCATCAAGCGCTACAACGAAACTGGCACATATGAGTACCAACCCAGGAAAGGAAGACCAAGAGTCACCTCTGCTTCTCAGGAAGAGGTCATCCGAGTCACCAGCCTCCGAAATCGCAAGTTAACAGCAGCTCAGATCATAGACCAGTTGAATGCCACACAGAGTTCTAGCAGCAGACCCATCTCTACAACAACTGTTAAGAAGAGACTGCACAAATCAGGCCTTTACGGTCAAATAGCTGCTAGGAAACCACTGCTCAGGAGAGGCAACATACAGAATAGATTTGTTTGGGCCAAGAAACACAAGGAATGGACGGTAGACCAGTGGAAATCTGTGCTTTGGTCTGATGAGTCCAAATTTGAGATCTTTGGTTCCAACTGCCGTGTCTTTGTGAGATGCAGAAAAGGTGAACGGATGGATTCCACATGCCTGGTTCCCACTGTGAAGCATGGAGGAGGAGCTGTGATGGTGTAGTGGTGTTTCGCTGGCGACATTGTTGGGGATTTTTTAAAAAATTGAAGGCACACTGAACCAGCATGGCTACCACAGCATCCTACTTTGCGCAGAGTTAGTTTTGTTGGACGATCATTTATTTTTCAACAGGACAATGACCACAAGCACACCTCCAGCTGTGTAATGTGGGGTATTTGACCAAGAAGGAGAGTGATGGAGTGCTGCGGCAGATGACCGTGCCTCCACAGTAGTGCTGGACGATATGGCCAAAATTCATATCACGATATATTCCTTAATTTCGGTCGAGACGATATAATTCCGATATCGATACAAATACTTAGAAGGCCTCAGAAAACTGCTAAGAATCCCTGCAATGGAAATACGTACCTACTAGGGGTGGGCGATATGCCCCTAAAATAATATCACAATATTTCATGGTATTATCGCGATAACGATACTCTTGGCGATATGACAAAAAACCTTTTTTATTATTGTATACGATATGATATTGCACACCTTTAAGATATTTAAAAAAAAACAATAATTTTAGCAGATTTATAACAGAAGTCAATAATTGAGAATTACATGATACTAATAATAATAATGCACTCCAAATATCTCCATATATCCAGTATATATATCCATATATAAGTAAAATAAATGACACTTAACAGATATAATCTGTCTCTAGTAGATATTTAATAGGAAATTAGAAATGTGTGAGTTTTTCTTTTGCTTAAAACAGCAAAAAAATTAGTACCCTGATGTGATAATTAGGGGTGAGTGATGTGGCACGATATTTCAGAGTATAATATCGTGATATATGATATGGCACACCCCTAGTACCTACTACTGTCTACTTAATTTAAGTCTTTGAAACCTCCTTTCACGAAAACATTATAATACTTAAGAAATGAACAATAGTCAAGATAAATCAATGCTCAATTTTATTTGCATATAGCAAAATAAAAACATGACATCCCTGTCAAACATAAGCCAATATAACTATTACCAATAAAAATAACTTAAAATTAGGATAGAAGCAGAGCTTCTTAGTCTTTTGTAAACAAATTTAACAGATCAAAACAAAAGTGTTCCAACTAGGATAAAGAACACAAGAAGCCTTTATACACATAAAAGCAACAAGATTTCCCCGTCAAATAAACAAACCTAAAGGATTCATAAACTTTAAATAACTTAAATAACTTACAACATAAGCTATAGAAGTGCTTCAGCCAGTATAAGGAAAATATTGTATGTAGTGGAACTGATTAGATGTTTTAATGTTACCGCTGCTGGTCGGCTCCACTCTCCGGCACAATTTGCAGCAAACTGAAGTTTAGCAGACCTTCGAGAGTCGAACCAAATCCTCACCACTGAATCAGACCTCCCTCCTTCAATTAATCACTTGTGGAAGCGGCAGGGGCATTCATTTTGCATCAAAAATGTCCCGCGCTGGGAGCCAAGAGGACCCGCGGCTGACAAAGAGGACCCGCAACTGACCGCTGACCGAGCGGACCCGTGGGCGGACCGAGCGGACCAGAGGCTGACCGAGCGGACCCTTAGGCGGACCGAGCGGACCAGAGGCTGACCGAGCGGACCCGTAGGCGGACCGAGCGGACCCGTGGGCGGACCCGAGGCTAGGCTAGGCTCGGTTCCGTTCCGTTCCACTCCAGCGCGGAACATTTCAGATGCAAACCGAGCCTACCTTAACCTTGGATCCGCTCGTGCCAGGTCCGTTTGGCTCCAGCGCGAGGCATTTTAGATGCGTAGCGGACCCGAGCCTAGCCTAGCCTAGCCAAATCTAGCCTAGCCTAGCCTATCTGGCTACGTGCCTGTGTGATTACGTCATCACGCACAGAGATAGTCCAGCTACGGAAGCTGATTGTGTTCAGCTGTGCGGCGAGCTGACGCCAGTAAAACGCATGTCCGTGACAGATTCTGTAAATAATACATATCGATATAACACAAAAATGATATCACCGTTACTGAAACATTTCTTATCGCGATAAATACCGATATCGAATTATTGTCCAGGCCTACTCCACAGTTACCATATCTGAACCCAATCGAGATGGTTTGGGGTGAGCTGGACCGCAGAGTGAAGGCAAAGAGGCCAACAAGTGCTAAACACCTCTGGAAACTCATTCAAGACTGTTGAAAAACCATTTCAAGTGACTACCTCTTGAAGTTCATTGAGAGAATGTGCAAAGCAGCAATCAGAGCAAAGGGTAGCTATTTTGAAGAAACTAGAATATAAAACATGTTTTCAGTTATTTCACCTTTTTTTGTTAAGTACATAACTCCAAATGTGTTAATTCATAGTTTTGATGCAGTAAGAATCTACAATGTAAATAGTTTTGAAAATAAAGAAAACATATTTGAATAAGAAGGTGTGTCCAAACTTTTGGTCTGTACTGTAGTTCTGTGTTTTGGTTGCATGCTAGTGTCAGGGTCATTTAAAAAAAAACATACCATATAAGATGAGTTTGAACCAGTAGACCATTCACTACTATATTAATATTTACCATTTAGTAATAAATAATGGGAGCTACTGACCTAAGTGTCTTAAGTTTACAGAATTAAAGAATCCAACAATATCAATAGTACTGTTTTATAAAAGTGTAACACTAACTTGGTTCAACCATTTTTACCATTCAGTAATGAATAACAGGAGGTACTGACCTGAGTGTGTCCAGTTTACAGTGTGAACTCTTCAGTCCAGCAGAGAGCAGCTCCACTCCTGAATCCTGCAGGTCATTGTTACTGAGGTCCAGCTCTTTCAGACAGGAGCTTTCCAGCTTTAAAACTGATCCTAGATTTTCACATGTCTTTTGACCAAGATTACATTTAGCTAGTCTGCAGAGTAACAAAACAAGCCAAAAACATAAGCAGAAAGCTTTTACTGGAGTGTATACACTTAAACATACATATATTTTTGTCATACTTACAGTTTTAGACAATCAAAACAAGCTTTAATATCAGTCAAAGATAGATAGATAGATTATATTATATATTATAGTTATATAATAACTTAAATTTAGCAGTGCAAAAGATACGTAAACAGTAGATGAATGAACTAGTGAATGAACTACTAGTGCAAAATTGGGTAGAACTATAAAAATAGTGTTAAGGCATCAGCAAGTCTGAGAGTGTGTCCATAGATGGGGGTGTGTCCATATAACTTGAGTAAATACAAAAAAAGTGTTATTTTTAATGACAAGCTAAACCAAACTATGTGAAAAAGTAATTGCTCACCCCATTAATTAAATGTGATTAACTACAGTTACTGGAAAGCTGAGTTCAATTTCACTACTAGCCACAACCAGGCCTGATTCTTGCCAGATTTGTAGAATCAAGAAATCACTTAAATAGAACCTGTCTGACAACATGAAGCAGATAAAAGATCTAAAAAGCAACACATTATGCTGAAGAAATTCAAAAGTGTCATGACTGGTGCTGCAGGCACTCCTGTCACTGACCAAGCCTCGCTGGGTGTTGTAGTTTCTCCTGCACTCAGCTCTACCCGCGATTTCAGTCAACAAACTACATTGCCCAGAATGCACCTTAATCTGACACTGCACACACTTATGATCACATGACACCACACCTGACACAACCAGGAACTAATCACACTGATTCTTAGCACCATAAAAGCAGCTAATTTCTCGCTCTACCTTTTCCGCGTATTGATGGATTATCCTCATACAAAGCGCTATCTTTGATCGTGTTTCGCCTTGCTGTGTTTTGACCTGTTTTTTTGCCTGCCCTTTGCCATTGCCTTGCTGTGTATGACCCTGGACTGTTCTACTCTGGTATGCGCTCTCTGTATTGTTACTGTTTGCTGGTTTTGACCCTTTTCTGTTTGACCACCGTTTTGCCTCACGTTACTGTTAATAAAGCTCATCAGTGTTGGGCACGTTACTTTGAAAAAGTAATTAGTTATAGTTCCTAGTTACTTCTCCACTATAAAAGTAACTAGTTACCAGTAAAAGTAACTATTGCGTTACTATTGCGCTACTATTGCGTTATGTGCCCCCCCGTGACGTATTTATTTATTCAAATCAAGCAACAGGTGTAGTCAATCGTAAGTTTAAGATTTTTTTCATCACCCTCACTGTGATCTCTAGTGATCTATAAATCCGCTTTCAGCTTCTCCTCCAGGGCTCCATGTGTGTGAGGCTCGTATCACACACTGCTGACCTTTTTGCCAGAGGGCGGGGCTGCGCTCATGCAGCGGCTCTCTCTTTTGAAATGAATAGGATGTGCTGTGCTGGTGGACGGGGAGAGGGTGCGTCTTTGTTGCGCGCCGCACTAACACTAAAAATTAAATTTCAAGTCTATATTCAAGATTATATTATATATTATAGTTATATAATAACTTAAATTTAGCAGTGCAAAAGATACGTAAACAGTAGATGAATGAACTTGAATGAACACAAAATATCGTTCTGCGGGCCGCGAGTTTGAGATCCCTGATTTAAAGTGCTCACTACAGAATACTGTCTCCCTCTGAGGATGAGCCTGCGGACCCCTAGAGAAACCCTGGTCTTATCCTCCCCTCCCTTGTGACTCGCACACACACACACACATTTGCACCATTGTCTGTATGCGTTAAAAAAAGTTAACTGAGCGGCTAAAGTAACGTGCAGTAACGGGGTGTCGGAAATGGTAACGGCGTTATAGTTACAGCATGTATACAGCATGTGTCTGTATTCTGCCCAGCCATGACAATAAGCAAACAAAGAACCCAGAAAAAACATTTAAAGAACTGCAGGTCTCACTTGCCTCAGTTAAGGTCAGTGTTAATGATTCAATAATAACAAAGAGACTTGATGAAAATGGTCTCTATGGGAGAGTTCCAAGGTGAAATGCACTCACTTTTGACCAAAAAGAAGAAAATGGCCCATCTCACATTTATCAACAAACATCTTAATCTCCAGGACTTTGGGTAAATATTATTTGGACTGACGTGACAAAAGTGGAAACTTTTGGAAGGTGTGTGTCCCGTTTTTTGTACTTTGAGTGCAGGTTTATAAATATTTACGAAAGTCATAGTTTTGATTTTGGCCTGGTAGACCATTTACTACTAGTTTAATATTTATCATTCAGTAATGAATTACAGGAATTACTGACCTGAGTGTTTCCAGTTTACAGTGTGAACTTTTCATTCCAGCAGAGAGCAGCTCCACTCCTGAATCCTGCAGGTCATTGTTACTGAGGTCCAGCTCTGTCAGACAGGAGCTTTCTGATTTCAGAGCACAGCAGATGGTTTCACAGTCTTTCATGGTGAGATCACAGCCACCAAGTCTACACAAGAAGAGCAAACATAGTGTACAGTTCAGTTTAACTAATGGAGTACAGTTTCAGGTGAATGGCCTTATAAGATTTTGTGCAAAAGGCAGAGCACCTAGGAGCAGCCCCTCCCTTCATGATTCTGTAATGACTCCACCAATCAGATGGCTCATTAACTCTCACCCAATCAGAAGGCAGAAGTAATCAGCCCTGCAGCTGCAATTATCAGTGCCTCAGTAGCTGAGAGAGATGGAGAGAGTTCAGCTTCATAGTTTAAGTTTAAAGTTGATTGTTCAGGTTGTTAAATTATAAGCTGCTCAGTTCATTTGGTGTGCGTACGTTTAAAGTAAGTACTATGGACCTTTTCTTGTGTTAGTTTATACACTACATATTTGTAAATGTTAACTAGAAATGTTGCTAAGTAAATGCTTAATGTCGATCAGATGTGTAGCTAAATGCCCTTGATTTTGTTTGCCTATTTGAGAAGGACCGTTGTTAATTTGTATATGTTTGATGGTGTATGTTGACTCCTTAATCAATATTCCACTAAACTAGTTCTGTATTGGTTTTATTTACAGAACCACACATGCATATAAGTCAATAAACTACTGAGCAGATTTCCAGTTTCTGTTGCTGATTCACATCCTCGGGGACATCCTAACCAAGTTCTTATCAGACTTCCTGTAGTGGTTCAATTAACCTGAACCAGACTTTGATGCTAGTATACCAATTTGTGTCCTTTTTTCAGATTTATTGAAAAAAGAAAGATCTAGGGGTCATTTTTTCCTATTATTTGTTTCCTGCAGCAGATCATGAGACAGATAAAATAGTTTTGCCATTCTGTTAAATTCAACTACTGTGGCTCCTGCCCCTTGCCCAAGAAGAATCTGTAGTAAGAATGCTTCTGACATGGATACATCCAGCTGTACACATCATATGTAAAATAGCATGTTGAAAAATGTTGAAAAGACAGCATCACACAAAGAATCAGTGAACTTGTCAAATTATAGTACTTAATACAAGGTACTTTTGTGCCATCAAACTGTTACTGATGCCATTTTTTGTACCACTACAGGTGCTGGTCAACGAATTAGAATAATTTGAAATAGTGCAATCATGAAATTCTTTGAATGCATTTTTTGTGCAGAAAGCAAATCAGGTGTTCACCGCACCTGTCCTACTCGTTAGACTAATCACAGAACTTGTTACCTGGAAAAAAATTTGCTCAGCTGAGCTTTCCAAAAGGCCCATTTAGGCCATTTAACTGTGACACTGTTGTTTTATTGAATTAGAATAATGGAGAAACCGTTTCATTCATAGACTGTATATAGCTGGACAGAGCATCATCTCTTAAAAGTGAAGCCACCACAGGTCGAGCGCCCCCTGCTGTTCGGCTGCAGAAAGCTGTGTAACTCCACCCATCCCCATAGGTTTCAATGGCAAAACAGACAACTTTCAATCACGTTTTTTTTCTAATATACTGTAATTCTACCTCCATTATTTAAATGCAAGAGCTAGTGTAACCTCTGCTTATATTGTAAAATTTTTATATCCCCACAGAATTCGGTTTTTAAAACTTTATTCGGCTCTATTCAAAAAAGGTGTGGTTATTGTAAAAGGGCTGGTTATGGGTGGGACCAATAACAGACCGTCAGCTCCGCTCGGCCCCGCGCTGCAGTCTGTGACCGCGAGGCAGCCCTCAGGGACGGGGTTACTTAAATGAGTAGGCGGTCTCTCCACAGCCTTTCTCCCTCCTCTGGTCTCTACTGCGCAGACTCTGGTCTCTGAATCGCCAAAATGGCGGAAGATTTTGGCTTCATTTTCATTGAATGAATGGGAACGGCGACACGGCGTCCATCTTTATATACAGTATATGGTTTCATTGAATTAGAATAATTTTTATTATAATTACAATCATCACTTTCTCAGTATTTTGTGGCTGCCCCCTTGGCTTGTATGACTGCCTGAAGTCTCCGCGGCATCGATTTGACCAGCTTGTCGCAAGTTTCCGCACTCACAGCTTCCCAGGCAGTGGCAATGTTCTGCTTCAGTTGGTCCAGCGTAGTAGGCTTTCTGTCGCGAATTTTCCGCTTGACGATGGCCCAAAGGTTTTCAATGACATTGAGCTCAGGCGATTTGGCCGGCCATGCCAAAACTTCAAGCTGTTTTTTAGTGAACCAATCTTTGGTCGACTTTGCCGCATGAGCCGGTGCAAGATCCTGTTGAAATATGAAGTCTTCTTCGCCGAACTGTTCCTCAACAGTCGGAATCAGGAACGTTTCCAGAACATCTTGATATACGGCAGCATTGACAGTCTTCTTGAGGAAGCAGAGTTTCCCTACACCTCGAGCGGACATGCATCCCCAGACCATAATGCTCTGGGGAAACTTGACGGATCTTTTCACGCACTCGTGGTTGTAGGTTTAGTGAAGCCCACAACCTCTAGCATTACATCTGCAGTATGGACTACCATGATTTGGAAGTATTGCACAACCAAGGTCTTGCAGTGGGCTGACCAATGATGAACAGAGTATCTGGGAGCTAGCAAAACACTGAAACACCTCTCTCAGCAACAGTCATAGAATTCGTACAAAGTCAATATTGTCAATATAGTTTTTAGTCAATATTTCTAAAACATATACAATCATTATATACATTTAGATACTCACAGAGCCTTTCTGCAGTTGTTCACAGCTGGAAGCAATTTCATATAAGCAATTCTTGATGTGCTGTATTTTTTCAGATCCAGCTCGTCCAGCACCTCCTCTGAGGTCTGCAGCTTGTAGGAAAGAGCTAAACACTCTAGAGCAGACAGTTCCTTTCTTGAGCTTTTCTCTGAATCTATGTACTTCTGAATCTCTCTGGGTAAATCCTGGCCATTCATTTCAGTCAGACAGAGCAACAGGTTAACAGATCTGTCAGTAGCAAGATCTTCTGTTGAGATTAAATCTTTGATGTGTGTCACTGTTTCATTGATGCTCTCTGAGGTTCTCTCTGTGTGGATTAGGAGGCCCTGTAGGACCTTCTGACTGGAATCCAGAGAGATGCCCAGCAGGAAACGGAGGAAAAGATCCAGATGTCCATTTGGACTCTCTGAAGCTTTGCTCACTGCTTCTATCAGGAGCTCATGCAGTGGAACATTTTTTGGACTCTCTGAGGCTTTGCTCACTGCTCCCCTCAGGAGCACACGCCTTCGAACATTTTTTGCCCTTTTTCTGTTTTGTGGTTTAAAATCCCTCAGTTCCTCCATGTTCTTGCTCAGGTAGCAGTGAAACACATAGAAAGCAGCCAGGAACTCCTGAAAGCTCAGATGTACAAAGCTGTAGACCTTCCTTTGATAAAGCACACATTCCTCCCTAAAGATCTCAGTGCAGATCCCAGAATACACTGAGGCCTCAGTGAGATCAATACCGCACTCTCTCAGGTCCTCTTCATAGAACATCACGTTCCCCTTCATCAGCTGATTGAAAGCCAGTTTAGCCAGTTTCAAAAGCATGGTTCTGTTAGAATTCAGCAGTTCCACTGGATCCCAGTTTAAGGTCTCTGCATACTTCTCATTCTTCATGTTGATCTGAGTGATCAGAAAGTGGGAGTACATCTCAGTCAGAGTTTTAGGGATTTCTGTATTACTCTGTTTCATGATTCTCTGAAGCACAGTGGCTGAGATCCAGCAGAAGACGGGAATGTGGCACATGATGTGGAGACTCCTTGCTGTCTTAATGTGGGAGATGATTTTCTGGGCTTGGTCTTGGTCACTGATTCTCTTCCTGAAGTACTCCTCCTTCTGTGGGTCATTAAACCCCTGAATTTCTGTCACACGGTTAATATACTGAGGAGGAATCTGATTGGCTGCTGCAGGTCGGGAGGTGATCCAGATGTGAGCAGAGAGCAGCAACTCTCCTTTGAGAAGGTTTGTCATTAACACACCCACTGATGATGTCGTGGTGATGTCAGACACTTTCTCACACTGTGAAAAATTCAGTGGAATTCTGCTTTCATCCAGACCATCAAAGATGAACACAACTCTGCGCCCATCACATATCCTAGAGTCCAGGTCTTTGAGCTCAGGATGAAAAGTGCAGAGAAGTGTGTAAAGACTGTACTGCTCATCTTTAATCAGGTTCAGCTCTCGGAATGGAAGCACAAACATGAAATCTACATCCTGATTGGCTGTTCCCTCTGCCCAGTCCAAAATGAACTTCTGTACAGAGACTGTTTTTCCAATTCCAGCAATGCCTTTAGTCATCACATTTCTAAGCTCTTTTTGTCCTTTTTTTTCTTTCTTTTCATTTTGTCTGATGCCATTAACCATCACAGCTGTATTGTTCACTACTTCCATTTCTTCTTCAGGATCTTCTACAGGTCTAAATATGTCTAAGCAGTTGATTGGGGTTTCCTGTAAGTATCTGTTTGAAGTCTTCTCCATCTTTATAACCTCATGTTCTTCATTCACCCCTTCACTCTCTCCCTCTATGATGTAGAGCTGTGTGTAAATCCTGTTCAGGAGGGTTCTGTTCTCTTGTGTATTGATTCCCTCAAATAAGCTCTCGTACCTGTTCTTCATACAGGTTTTGTGTTTCTGTATGACACTTTGAAGAACATCATCCTCTAGTTTTTGGTGCTTTATAGACTCTGTGTGTGGATGAAAAGCAGGACGTGTTTTAGATCCCTTTCTGCAGGAGGGACAGGTGAAATCTCCAGTCTGTCCAATTCCATCCCAGTATCTGTTGACGCACAGTCTGCAGAAACTGTGTCCACAGGTGATAGAGACTGGATCTGTAAGAAGCTGCTCACACAATCCACACCTGGACTGATCCTGCAGTAGATTACTCTTTCCTCTGTGAAGAGAGACAAAGTAACAAGGTGTCAGGTAAGTAAATATGAGTAATAGTGTTAAAGAAATGATCTTAACATATCATATAATAATGTGCCCGTAAAGAATGTGTCTGTGTAGGTTTTTCTGATTTTGATAATACTCCTGCATCAGTCACACATAATAAAATATCCAACTCATTAAGAAATGATATCTGAAACAGAAAATGATGACTGGAAGGATAATCAGAATTCTGATATAAACTGCATAATCATAACACCAAATCATCAAACACAAGATATTTAATGTTTTGTCTGGTAAATTTACAGCTAGTAAAAATAATGAAGGAGATAAATTATTTGGTATAAAATCATTATTTAATAAAGGATGATTCTTTGAGGAGCAGAGGATCTGTATAAAAAATAATATTCCCAGAAGAAAGACTGTAAGAAATCTGCATATTTCTACACTACAAGCCATGATATAATTAAACTATTCAAGGAATCAGGAGGAAATCAATGTGTAAAGAGAAGAGCACAAGGCTGAACAACTGTGATCTCTGATCCCTCAAACTCACTGCATCAAGATCTGTCATTTAACATCAGAAGCTGATAGAACCACATGAACAAAATATTACTTTAGAAAGTTACAATTACAAAAACTACTTAAATATTCATGTTAACCATGTCCAGAAGTGGTGTTGAGTTTTCTGGGCCAAACCAAGCAGGATTCTAGATCTTTCTGTAAGAAATGGATGTCATGTGCTCCAGAACAAAGACAAAAGGACACTAAGGACTGTTATCACTTTCATTGACTAAATGACTATCCCTTTCCAAAATTAAAATGCTACATATAGAATCCACTCCAGACCTTTTACTTGCTTAACTGTTGATGGATTAATGTAGGAATAGTCCCTGCGCCCTATAAAATACCCTATTTTCTATGTTTTTATTTTTTATTAGCTTGCTTTCCCATATGGTTGTATTAAACAGGGAAGTTGAATTACTTACATTTTAAATATTCCAACATTACTGAAGGTAGTAGGAATAAATATTGAGTTGTGGATATTCATAGACACACAGCTGGGCTCTGGAGGTTCTGCTCCATTACTGAAGGTAGGAGGCAAAAACAATGAGTTGTGACTCTTCATAGACACAGAGCTGGGTTCTGGAGGTTCTGCTCCATTACTGAAGGTAGGAGGCAAAAACAATGAGTTGTGACTTTTCATAGACACACAGCTGGGTTCTGGAGGTTCTGCTCCATTACTGAAGGTAGGAGGCAAAAACAATGAGTTGTGACTCTTCATAGACACACAGCTGGGTTCTGGAGGTTCTGCTCTGGATTTCTGCAGTCTGATCGAGGAAATAAGGAGACATGAAAACAATAATTCGAATTACACACACTTTTATACATCTTTCCAAAGTAATTAGGAAACCTTGTGCTGTAATAAACAGAAATGTCTTGAATAAACTACAGATATGTTGGATGCTATAACAAGAATATTGCAAATAATAGAGCTTGTAGAACAAAAGCATATAATATACAGCTATATCCAAATATATTGGCATCTCTGTAGTAACATCAGAAAATACATTGCTGCAGCTGTAAACGACTAAATGATTATTTATTCTCTAAAATTACTACAAACAGCAAAAAGATAATAATTTGCTATTGTTCCACACTACAGAAATGGACTAATCATAAATCAAGTTAGTCTCTTATCTTCCAGAAGAGATGTAAATTCACAACAGTTAAATACCCTGAGTAATGGTAACTGGCATCCTGTTGTAGTGAAGCCAAGTTAGAGAACCGGTCTTCACTCTTCATAGACATACAGCTGGTCACTGGAGAAACAGATCTCTGGGTTTCCATCCTGCTAACATTAAACAAAGTAAAGAAAAATAAACTTTATAATAGAGCTGGGCGATATGGGAAAAAATCTTATCACGATATAGTTTTCCATATCAGTCGATATCGATATGTATCACGATATAAATCAAATCACTTTGTGTCACACTTAAAGGTTTGTTTTTATTAGTGAGAGAATAAGGGAGTGATGGAAGTTTTATCACAATATTTTTTTCTGTATCTCCATAATTATTAGGGCTGGCCCGAATAGCATTTTTTGAGCTCCGGATATTTGGCAGTAATTGGTAGCGAATATTCCAATATTAGTTTTAAAAAAAAACAAATTAATCATGAACGCGAGCCAGAACCCGAGCTTGAACGTCAGCCTGACTCAGGCGCTGCATGAACTCGGGCTTTTTTCCAATTTTTTCCAATTTTCCATGACTGAAAAAAAAACTTGGGCTATAAGCTCAATATTAAATATTTCGTTTGTTTAGAAATTATTTTATATTCTTAAACCATGTTAAATTATATTAGATTAGTAGGGCTGGCCCGAATAGCGTTTTTTGAGCTCAGAATATTGGGCACTGATTGGCAGCCAATATTGGAATATTTGTTTTTAAAAAGACGGATTAAAAACTGATTAAAGTAAAACAAAAATTGCAACTCGGCCCCTTTAATTCACCACAAAGTTTTCCAAGACCCAGCCGGAAAAAAAAAGATTTCCCACCTTTTCCTCAGCTGGGTCGGGCTCAAAAAATGATTTGTGATAGGCTGTTTTTTGGTTTGTTTGTTTAAGCACTTAGGCTTTTGTACTGCTGCAGTGCAATATTTAGATTTTATATTCTGAAATTCGTTAGGTTTTATTTCTTTTAGCATTTTGAACTTTTTTTCCAATTTCAAATTTATTTTTTTCTGTTCGTTATGTTCTATCGGTCCTTGCGTTTTTTGTAGTTGAAGTTGAATTTAATATTGAAGTTCAATATTTCTAATTTATATTTTGAAATTCGTTAGATTATATTTATTATTGTATTTTGAGCTCACTTTAGTTGGTTATTTTCCAAATTCATATCTATTTTTCTGTTATTATTAAATGTTATTAGCTTATTAGCTTAGCTTGTCATTTAGCATACAGAACTTCTCACGGATTTTTAATGAATGTTGATTTAATAATTTAAAAGCTGTACCTTATTAAAAGTATTTTAAGCCAGACAGACACTGTGTGATTTTTTAATGAGTTTATCTGCACTTTTAAATGGTTTGTCCTGTAGGAAACGCACACGATTTGTATGCTGACACTGTTGTCTGACTGAGGAGCTGCTTTCCGTCAAATGCAGCCTGTAGGCAGGAAAAAATCCAGCCAGAACCGACCATATCATGAGCCAGTTTTAAAGCCAGTAATTTAGTAGAGCATTAAACTACAAATCTGAGATGTACCTGCTGTACTTCTTAATCTCTGCCCCCAAAACGGTCCATTAACTTGCTTGACAGACGCGTCAAATCCCCCGCGAGCACGCGCGGCGCACAGCGCACCGATTAATTCATGCGTTGAGCTTTAAACGCGCAGCTGAGCTGTAATTGGGGAAATATCACAAAAATCACAGTGTGATTTGTTACATTAAAAAAAAGACCATTTTCTTCCGCCTAATCTGAGAGGAAAGCGGTGTTCTCGACCGGCCCGAGTTCATGCAGCGCCTGAGTCAGGCTGGCGTTCAAGCTCGGGTTCGGGCTCGCGTTCAGGCAGATAATCTAAATGATAAATGATTTTGTGTTTTTGCACTTGGGCCATAAGCTCAATATTAAAAAGTTCGTTTGTTTAGAAATTATTTTATATCCTTAAACCATGTTAAATTATATTAGATTAGAGGAAAGTCATTTAGACATCATTCTTAAGGTGTTTTTGTCCTGTTACCGCTCCGCAAAAAAACCTCTTCCTTTAATCCGCGCCCCACATACACATTTTTGCAGCACCTGCCCCGAGGTCCTAATATAAATTGAATTAATTACATTTAGTGCTTAAAATTTACTTAAAATTTATTTAAAACGTGCTGAACAGTGCGGCCGTTTATTCCCAAAGTACAAACACTATGGTTGTTTGCGTGTGTCGGGCCATACTCCACTATTCTTTAGGGTTTTTTGTTGCATGCATGAGAATAACTATTACAATTTTCTTAACTATTTATTAATTTGCTCCAGCGTCTTCTGGATTGATTACACGTTGTGTTTTCGTTGTTTGCCGCGCCACTTAGACGGAAATGGAAATGAATGTTTATCGAATTCTATTGCACAGGCTTATCATCGTCATCGAGGGAAAAATTATCGCGAAACAAATCGATATCGTTATATCGCCCAGCACTACTTTATAACCTTGTCTACAGCATGTGCTACATTTTTAACAATGAGGAGGAACAGATTCTCTCTCAGGACTGTAGTTTACTGTGTGCAGTGATGTACCGTGATTCAGAGCTTCCTCCTCCACTGCTGAAGTTCTTCATAGACTCATCGCTGAGCTCTGCTCTCTTCACCCTGAAAACAGTTCATTCATAAGCAATGTGCTGGATAGCACTTTTTGAGACACTTGCTTCCACAAAGAAGCTTTAGAGTGGTAATCATGAGCAACTAGAGGAACAAAGACTCAAAGAAGCAAAGCAAAATAAAATTAATGTACTCCTCTACAGAATATCTGAGATGGCACTGAGTGGTAAAATCAGAACACAAACCAAGAAGTGGATTTTTTTTAGTCTAAAATGTCTCATCTCATAGAGATAATTAGATAACCAGGAGTATATTGAGTCAAAATGTGCTCTACCAAAAATCAGAGCAGAATAATAAAGGTTTAAGTAGTGGGGATGCATCAAAATTGCTTGACTACAGCCAGACAAATGTTAAAAAATGACATTTAGACATGGTTTGTTTGTTTGTCTGAGGCTAAAAATGTTTTTTTTTGAAGAGCAAGACAAAATATATTTAGACTATCTTAATGAAAAACATGAAAAATTACTGGAAACTAGGACTGAATGATGTGGCAAAAATCTATATAACGCCATGTTTCCTAATTTCAGACGATAAAATACAATTTCAACATAAATATGAATAGTATTCACCCTTTCAGACCCTGCATCCATTGCAATGGACATGTTTTTTTCTTTGTTGTGTATTCTTTTACTTCACACAGATTAAGATGCACACTTCTGCACACTGACGTAAAGCATGGTAGCATCCCAGCTAATAAAAAAAATATTTTCCCATCATGTTATGAGTATTTTACTGACTAGAAATAGCCGTAGTTTGAGAAAATATACATTAATCTATATTAAATATGTGTAGAATTTTAAAAAAAGTGCGCTGAATTGCATCAAATAAAAATAACAGTGTTAAACGAATAACTACAGAGCAATAAGTAGACAAGTTACAAATATTATGTTTTAATGTATTGTTATTTTTTATTGAATCCTATTTTTAAGTGCACTACAGGCAGAAGTAGAACATAAGTCAGGTCTGAAAGGGTTCAATATATTGATCAGCTCAACTAGAAACCTGTGTAAAATTCAGTATTCTGTTTTCAGTATTTAGCCTTTGAAGCAATATTACACTATTTTCATTTTTGGCCATAAACTCCTACTAACTATTGATGCACTATTGAAGTGACTCACTTTGGATGAGAGGGTTCTCCTCCATCACTGGAGTTATGAAGCTCCATCATAGAGGGGCTTCAGTGCAGATCCCTGTGAACAGTTTAACAACCATTAACATATGATCAGGGTTAAATAACATTATTGAAAAAAGACTAAGACTAAATGGCATTTATTTATAATAACATAAAGCATTAGAAATGATAAACAATATGTCTTTAAAGAATCACATTGATCTAAAGTCCGTTTGCACCCCTTGCTGGTAAAATAGCGCTACTACATATGACCACACCTTTTGCAGTGGTGTAGCGTTTTTATCCTGTTTAAATAAGTATATTCACTTTTTTTATTTTAAGTATATCTTGAAGCATGTACTTTTGTCATATTACCTTCAGGAACAAAAGTATTTACACCATCTCTGGAATTGCATCAACCTTTTACATCCACTATTTTAAACTATAAAAAACTGAAAGCACTGAAAGGAAAGTAGGTGTGAAGGCACCCTTAAATTAAGGCTGAGTAAATATTTTTATATCTTGATATGCTTAAGAGAAATGGTGACAGACAGTATGACATGATGAAACACTGTCTTTATAAGACGCACCGGAATATATTATTTGATCTGGTCTAAAATAGTTTTAAATACTTATATAAAGACAAACTAAATGAAATATATATATATATATATATATATATATATATATATATATATATATATATATATATATACATATATACATACACTACCGTTCAAAAGTTTGGGGTCACATTGAAACGTCCTTATTTTTGAAGGAAAAGCACTGTACTTTTCAATGAAGATAACTTTAAACTAGTCCTAACTTTAGACAAATACACTCTGTACATTGCTAATGTGGTAAATGACTATTCTAGCTGCAAATGTCTGGTTTTGGTGCAATATCTACATAGGTGTATAGAGGCCCATTTCCAGCAACTATCACTCCAGTGTTCTAATGGTACAATGTGTTTGCTCATTGGCTCCGAAGGCTAATTGATGATTAGAAAACCCTTGTGCAATCATGTTCACACACCTGAAAACAGTCTAGCTCATTACAGAAGCTACAAAACTGACCTTCCTTTGAGCAGATTGAGTTTCTGGAGCATCACATTTGTGGGGTCAATTAAACGCTCAAAATGGCCAGAAAAAGAGAACTTTCATCTGAAACTCGACAGTCTATTCTTGTTCTTAGAAAGGAAGGCTATTCCATGCGAGAAATTGCTAAGAAATTGAAGATTTCCTACAACGGTGTGTACTACTCCCTTCAGAGGACAGCACAAACAGGCTCTAACCAGAGTAGAAAAAGAAGTGGGAGGCCGCGTTGCACAACTAAGCAAGAAGATAAGTACATTAGAGTCTCTAGTTTGAGAAACAGACGCCTCACAGGACCCCAACTGGCATCTTCATTAAATAGTACCCGCAAAACACCAGTGTCACCATCTACAGTGAAGAGGTGGCTGCGGGATTCTGGGCTTCAGGGCAGAGTGGCAAAGAAAAAGCCATATCTGAGACTGGCTAATAAAAGAAAAAGATTAAGATGGGCAAAAGAACACAGACATTGAACAGAGGAAGACTGGAGAAAAGTCTTGTGGACGGATGAATCCAAGTTTGAGGTGTTTGGATCACAAAGAAGAACGATTGTGAGACGCAGAACAAATGAAAAGATACTGGAAGAATGCCTGACGCCATCTGTTAAGCATGGTGGAGGTAATGTGATGGTCTGGGGTTGCTTTGGTGCTGGTAAGGTGGGAGATTTGTACAGGGTAAAAGGGATTTTGAATAAGGAAGGCTATCACTCCATTTTGCAACGCCATGCCATACCCAGTGGACAGCGCCTGATTGGAGCCAATTTCGTCCTACAACAGGACAGTGACCCTAAACACACCTCCAAATTGTGCTAGAACTATTTACAGCAGAAGCAGGCAGCTGGTATTCTATTGGTAATGGAGTGGCCAGCGCAGTCACCAGATCTGAACCCCATTGAGCTGTTGTGGGAGCAGCTTGACCGTATGGTACGCCAGAAGTGCCCATCCAACCAATCCAACTTGTGGGAGCCGACAATGTACATGTTTACACAACGATAGGCCTGATCTAGGCCTGTTTTAGGCCTTCACTTTATGACTTTTTCTTTATGTACAATCCACCTCTAAAATAAATTCTGTATCTGTCAAACACTTCAATCATGTTCTTTTGCTGTGTTCTAACTTTAATTTTAAGTGAAATGCCCCCACAATTTGGATTTTCTCACGAAGTGACTAAACTTCCAGCTTCCGAGATAAAAAAAAAAAACGCAGAATTACATTAAAAATTACAGGTCAGTCTTTCACATTCAGATTTTATTTTTTTTTGTGAACTTACCCAGTGAAAATAAACCGCTGTAGAATCGTGTTGGTTGAATTTAGTTCGGTTTCTCCTTCACTGCGTCACTCTTTATTCTCCTGTAATGGAGGATCAACTTACTTTCGATCTCTCTCTCTCTCTCTCTCTCTCTCTCTCTCTCTCTCTCTCTCTCTCTCTCTCTCTTTCTGCTCAGGAGTCACTGTCCCGCCCCCTCTGTCTCTCAGAGCCAATAGACGGTGAGCGGGTGGAGCCTCGGTCAGATTTTCGCTGCAGCCAGCCAATGAATCTGTAAAGACACATACAGGAACGGTGAAACATGATCTGCAGAGCAGGCTGGTGATTGGCTGGGTAACAGTCAGAGTTTGGGGGAAGAGGAGCTGATATTTCTGCTGTGGGATGAATGAGGTTGTGGGTGGAGTTTTGTAGCTGGTGAAGTTCTTCGGACAGTCTACTCTCTAAATATCACTTCACTGTAACATTAGAAGAAGAAACATTAGTCTTTATAACTGTTCTGTTCTGATCTAAACTGTTTAAAATCTATAAATCATGGACACTTTCAAATTACTGTGTTCATGGACGTCCAACAATATTTACTGTTTCCTAGACAAGTTCGGCAAATAAAAAGTTATTGTTTGTTTTACATATAAACACATATTATTTGTGTAATTGTCATATATGATCTATTAAATATTAATGTAATTTTTCTGTTGGAGGCCCAAATGTATGCATCTGCCTAATTTAGTTTAAATAATTATATGATATATAATTATTGATATATTTATATTTAACTGAAATTGCTGATCTGAACAACCAATGATTTATAAAGGGAAACCATTAAAATGATCAGGGGGGCCCAAACTTTGTCATACCACTGTAGTTTAATACAGTAACAGTATAAAGCTAATTAGCAGAATCAGTATCTATATAACATGCAGCATAGCTGTTTCAGTTTCATACAAACACTGAGTTACAATACATTTATCAACATTTATTCTGAATTAACACATTGTTACACATATAGAGAAATATTAACCTTCACTTTATTATTTTACAAATATTTACAAATTATTTTTTCTGTTCTACCTTAAATAGTGCAGCATGTATATAGTGCCCATACTGTTTAAAGTGGAATGCAAGTATAGCGGTCGCCAAGCGAAATAACTGTGAAAAAACTCTGCTACAGGTCAAAACAGTAAAAAATAAATGGTATTAAAATTTTCTATTTTTCTATTTTGGTGTTTCTTTTTTTGCCATGTTAAAAGTAGGAGCTATCTCAACAACAAAAGCTACTACACTATATTAATAATCCTTATACTAGCGTATATGTAAATTAATTCATAAAACATCAGATTCCTTTGTGTAATAATATGAACAGGCCTGTGTAAAATTCTGTTTACTGTTTGTGTAAAGCCTGTTAGTAATTGTGTTTACTATAGTGTGCATTATTGATATTTTATTTTTATTCTGTAGGGAAGCCCGTCCAAAAAACTTGCTCTAATTGTAGTGAATGCTTTGCTTTGTGTGGATGTAAGGGGCTGGAAATTTTAATAAAAGAATAAACATCCCCTGTACATTTAGATTTATTCTTAATAGTTTTATAAACATTTTGTATTTTCTTTAGTTGCACTCTGCTTTATTTTAATTATTTTAGTTTAGTTTGGGTTTTCTATAAATAAACTTCATTAGTTTTAGAAGCAGTTCAGCTGAAGTTCTTACAAATGGCACTAGACCAGCAGGGGGCGCGCCTTCATTAGAGGTCGGGCCAGAGTACAAAACAGGCCGCGAGGAGCCGCTCTTCAGAACGACAGGTTTTCTACACGCTAACTTCTGTGTCCGTCTCTCCTGCTTTTAAGGTTCGTTAAATATGGTTTTATTCTAGCATTTGCTTTCTACCTGCTTGGTTTTAGAACATGTTTTATGTATCTTTGGTCGCGTGCAATGTTCTATTCTCTAAGAGTTTAGAACACGTGCCAGTGCAGCAACGCCGTTCCCTCCAGCTTCTATAACTGAGCTGTAAGGGTTAAAGTTCTTAATGAACACAGGCTATCGGTTGTGTAGGTTAAGACTAGAGTAACTTAATTACCTGTGTTAAAGTAAACGCCTTTCTAGAAGGTTTCTGTTGCATTAAGACTCTGTTAAATGTGTTTAGTACTTCTTTTTAAATGCTGAAGTTTATTATCGTTTTGTGTGTGTGGGGGGGGGGGGTTTATTGAATTGGGTTTAAGGAGTTTATTATAGTATTTATTTAGTGCTTTGGTATTTTGCTTTTCTTATATTTTCTCTTTTTTATTATGAGTTATTTAGTTTAAGTTTATTTTGTAAGAGCTAATATTATTTTCTTTTCATGATTTTATGGTTATTCTTGAGTTTTGGGTTTGTAAATTTGATTTTATTAAGTTTATTTAATTAAGGTTGCTTATTTGCTTTTGCTGTTATTTATTATTGATACTATTACTATTGTATTCCATTCATTGGCTTATTAATACATTTTATTGAAAATTGCTTTATTTATTTATTTGCCTTTATTTTCTGTATGATTGTTTAGCTGTTTTTCTTTTTGGTTTAATTCTGTGCACTTTAAGTTGATTTTGATGATCAAATTGCTATTTTATATTTCTGTATAAATAAAGAGAACGTCAGGTTTTGTACACGCTAACTTCTGTGTCCGTCTCTCTTGCTTTTAAGGGACACGGGCGCTTGTACCGTGCCCCAGGTTTCCCCCTAGGCCTGAGGCCGGTAACATAAACAGTAAGATTTGTTTAAGTAATTGAAGAAATATTAAAATTGCTATAAAACAACCGCCTCTTCAAGTCTGCTGAAGATCAAAACAGTACAAGTTAATGTTATTTAAGTTTTGTGGGCCATATTTTGGTATTTGTAGCTACTGCTGTTATGCTATATTAATAATCCTCATATTAGCCTGTATATTGATTTATTCAGAAATCATCAGATTCCTTGGTGTAATAATATGAACAGGCCTGTGTACCATCACCAATTCAAGCTTTAAATGCCTTCTCAAGTAACTAGTGGTTTAATTTTAGTTAGCAAAAAAAAGTATAATTGTTTACATTCTACATTAAATGGTGCAGCAGGGATATGGACGAGGCTGAAGTTGGTTTGATATTCGCAGCTCCAGATTCGTTTGGCTCGATATTCGCAGCCTCGTATTCCCCGGCTGAAGTTGGTTTGATATTCGCAGCTGCCGCTTCACTGAACCACCGTGAACTAAAGGGAGCGTTCACAAACACCCGCTGTTTATATTAAACACCTCACAGATCAACACTGGAGGAGATAGAATGAAGAAAAGCAGTAAATCTGTTTATTAACAATGTAAATATACAATATATTATTAAATATAATTTTGTATATTGTAAAATATTTATTTTAATTACTGAATTTATAATTATATATTACAATAAATAATTAAATATATTTTTAATAAAATTATATTTTAAAAGCCATTGCGCTCAAAAAATATGAGGCAGATGTTCAAGTGTGATTTTGAAGAACTTTTTCATGTTGGGCCAGACCAAATACACATGATCTGAAGAGTACTAGTCTTCTTCTTTAAGAAAAACCTGGAATTAGCCTGGCCCAAGCTGATTTTATACTTTAAAATTAACTGGCAAACTTTGAAAGACTTTTTCATCTTGGGCCAGAACACATACACATCAGATGAAGAGAACTACTCTCCCACTTTGAGGAAAACCTGGAAATAGCTTGGCCCAAGCTGATTTTATACTTTAAAATGAACTGGCAACATGGAATACCGATCCATAATGCACAATTTTTTATGTAAAGCTGATGTTCCAGTGTGATTTTGAATGACTTTTTCATATTGGGCCAGACCAAATACACATGATCTAAAGAGTACTAGTCTTCTACTTTAGGGAAAGCCTGGAATTAGCCTGGCCCAAGCTGATTTTACACTTTAAAATTAACTGGCAACATGGCATACCGATCCATAAGGCAGAAAAAAGTTTAATTTAAAGCTGATGTTCTAGTGTGATTTTGAAGGACTTTTTAATCTTGGGCCAGACCAAATACACATGATCTGAAGAGTACTAGTCTTCTACTTTAAGAAAAACCTGGAATTAGCCTGGCCCAAGCTGATTTTATACTTTAAAATGAACTGGCAACATGGAATACCGATCCATAAAGCACAATTTTTTATGTAAAGCTGATGTTCCAGTGTGATTTTGAAGGACTTTTTCATCTTGGGCCAGAACAAATACACATGATCTGAAGAGTACTAGTCTTCTTCTTTAAGGAAAACCTGGAATTAGCCTGGCCCGAGCTGATTTTATACTTTAAAATGAACTGGCAACATAGCATACCGTTCCATAATGCACAATGTTTTTTATGTAAAGCTGATGTTCCAGTGTGATTTTGAAGGACTTTTTCATATTGGGCCAGACCAAATACACATGATCTAAAGAGTACTAGCCTTCTACTTTAGGGAAAGCCTGGAATTAGCCTGGCCCAAGCTGATTTTATACTTTAAAATTTACTGGCAACATGGCCTACCGATCCATAATGCACAAAAGAATTGAATATAAAGCTGATGTTCTAGTGTGATTTTGAAGGACTTTTTAATCGTGGGCCAGACCAAATACACATGATCTAAAGAGTACTAGTCTGCTTCTTTAAGGAAAACCTGGAATTAGCCTGGCCCGAGCTGATTTTATACTTTAAAATTAACTGGCAACATGGCCTACCGATCCATAATGCACAAAAAAATTTACAATTGTTTTTATGTAAAGCTGATTTTCTAGTGTGATTTTGAAGGACTTTTTAATCTTGGGCCAGACCAAATAGACATGATCTAAAGAGTACTAGTCTTCTACTTTAAGAGAAACCTGGAATTAGCCTGGCCCAAGCTGATTTTATACTTTAAAATTAACTGGCAACATGGAATACTGATCCATAATGCACAATTGTTTTTATGTAAAGCTGATGTTCTAGTGTGATTTTGAAGAATTTTTTAATCTTGGGCCAGAACAAATACACATGATCTGAAGAGAACTAGTCTTCTACTTTAAGGAAAACCTGGAAATAGCCTGGCCCGAGCTGATTTTATACTTTAAAATGAACTGGCAATATGGAATACCGATCCATAATGCACAATTTTTCTTTATGTAAAGCTGATGTTCCAGTGTGATTTTGAAGGGCTTTTTCTTCTTGGGCCAGACCAAATACACATGATCTGAAGAGTACTAGTCTTCTACTTTAAGGAAAACCTGGAATTAGCCTGGCCCGAGCTGATTTTATACTTTAAAATGAACTGGCAACATAGCATACCAATCCATAATGCACAATTTTTTTTTATGTAAAGCTGATGTTCTAGTGTGATTTTGAAGGACTTTTTAATCTTGGGCCAGACCAAATACACATGATCTGAAGAGTACTAGTCTTCTACTTTAAGGAAAACCTGGAATTAGCCTGGCCCAAGCTGATTTTATACTTTAAAATGAACTGGCAACATAGCATACCGATCCATAATGCACAATTTCTTTTATGTAAAGCTGATGTTCTAGTGTGATTTTGAAGAACTTTTTCATGTTGGGCAAGACCAAATACACATGATCTGAAGAGTACTAGCCTTCTACTTTAAGGAAAACCTGGAAGTAGCCTGGCCCAAGCTGATTTTATACTTTAAAATGAACTGGCTACATGATATAACGAGCCATAGTGCACAATTTTTTTATGTAAAGCTGATGTTCTAGTGTGATTTTGAAGGACTTTTTCATCTTGGGCCAGACCAAATACACATGATCTGAAGAGTACTTGTCTGCTTCTTTAAGGAAAACCTGGAATTAGCCTGGCCCGAGCTGATTTTATACTTTAAAATTAACTGGCAACATGGCCTACCGATCCATAATGCACAAAAAAATTTACAATTGTTTTTATGTAAAGCTGATTTTCTAGTGTGATTTTGAAGGACTTTTTAATCTTGGGCCAGACCAAATAGACATGATCTAAAGAGTACTAGTCTTCTACTTTAAGACAAACCTGGAATTAGCCTGGCCCAAGCTGATTTTATACTTTAAAATTAACTGGCAACATGGAGTACTGATCCATAATGCACAATTGTTTTTATGTAAAGCTGATGTTCTAGTGTGATTTTGAAGGACTTTTTAATCTTGGGCCAGAACAAATACACATGATCTGAAGAGAACTAGTCTTCTACTTTAAGGAAAACCTGGAAATAGCCTGGCCCGAGCTGATTTTATACTTTAAAATGAACTGGCAACATAGCATACCAATCCATAATGCACAATTTTTTTTTATGTAAAGCTGATGTTCTAGTGTGATTTTGAAGGACTTTTTAATCTTGGGCCAGACCAAATACACATGATCTGAAGAGTACTAGTCTTCTACTTTAAGGAAAACCTGGAATTAGCCTGGCCCAAGCTGATTTTATACTTTAAAATGAACTGGCAACATAGCATACCGATCCATAATGCACAATTTCTTTTATGTAAAGCTGATGTTCTAGTGTGATTTTGAAGAACTTTTTCATGTTGGGCCAGACCAAATACACATGATCTGAAGAGTACTAGCCTTCTACTTTAAGGAAAACCTGGAATTAGCCTGGCCCAAGCTGATTTTATACTTTAAAATGAACTGGCAACATAGCATACCGATCCATAATGCACAATTTCTTTTATGTAAAGCTGATGTTCTAGTGTGATTTTGAAGAACTTTTTCATGTTGGGCCAGACCAAATACACATGATCTGAAGAGTACTAGCCTTCTACTTTAAGGAAAACCTGGAAGTAGCCTGGCCCAAGCTGATTTTATACTTTAAAATGAACTGGCTACATGATATAACGAGCCATAGTGCACAATTTTTTTATGTAAAGCTGATGTTCTAGTGTGATTTTGAAGGACTTTTTCATGTTGGGCCAGACCAAATACACATGATCTAAAGAGTACTAGTCTTCTTCTTTAAGGAAATTTTGGGATTTGCCTGGCCCGAGCTGATTTTAGACTGCACAATTAATTGGCAACATGGCAGCACAAAAAAAATATTATTTAAAGCTGATATTCCAGTATGATTTTGGACTTTTTTTTCAGACCAAATACACATCAGATGAAGAGTTCTGGTATTCTCAAAATCAATGTTTTATATTCATTATTTTTGTGCAAAATGGCTTGTTATACCATGTTGCCAGTTCATTTTAAAGTATAAAATCAGCTCGGGCCAGGCTAATTCCAGGTTTACCTTAAAGTAGAAGACTACTACTCTTCAGATCATGTGTATTTGGCCTGGCCCAAGATGAAAAAGTCCTTAAAAATCACACTAGAACATCAGCTTTACATAAAAGAAATTGTGCATTATGGATCGGTAGGCCATGTTGCCAGTTCATTTTAAAGTATAAAATCAGCTCGGGCCAGGCTAATTCCAGGTTTTCCTTAAAGAAGAAGACTAGTACTCTTCAGATCATGTGTATTTGTTCTGGCCCAAGATGAAAAAGTCCTTCAAAATCACACTGGAACATCAGCTTTACATAAAAAAATTGTGCTTTATGGATCGGTATTCCATGTTGCCAGTTCATTTTAAAGTATAAAGTCAGCTTGGGCCAGGCTAATTCCAGGTTTTTCTTAAAGTAGAAGACTAGTACTCTTTAGATCATGTGTATTTGGTCTGGCCCAAGATTAAAAAGTCCTTCAAAATCACACTAGAACATCAGCTTTAAATTAAACTTTTTTCTGCCTTATGGATCGGTATGCCATGTTGCCAGTTAATTTTAAAGTGTAAAATCAGCTTGGGCCAGGCTAATTCCAGGCTTTCCCTAAAGTAGAAGACTAGTACTCTTTAGATCATGTGTATTTGGTCTGGCCCAATATGAAAAAGTCCTTCAAAATCACACTGGAACATCAGCTTTACATAAAAAAATTGTGCATTATGGATCGGTATTCCATGTTGCCAGTTCATTTTAAAGTATAAAATCAGCTTGGGCCAGGCTAATTCCAGGTTTTCCTTAAAGTAGAAGACTAGTACTCTTCAGATCATGTGTATTTGGTCTGGCCCAAGATGAAAAAGTCCTTCAAAATCACACTAGAACATCAGCTTTACATAAAAAACATTGTGCATTATGGATTGGTATGCTATGTTGCCAGTTCATTTTAAAGTATAAAATCAGCTCGGGCCAGGCTAATTCCAGGTTTTCCTTAAAGTAGAAGACTAGTACTCTTTAGATCATGTGTATTTGGTCTGGCCCAAGATGAAAAAGTCCTTCAAAATCACACTAGAACATCAGCTTTACATAAAAAAATTGTGCATTATGGATTGGTATGCTATGTTGCCAGTTCATTTTAAAGTATAAAATCAGCTCGGGCCAGGCTAATTCCAGGTTTTCCTCAAAGTGGGAGAGTAGTTCTCTTCATCTGATGTGTATGTGTTCTGGCCCAAGATGAAAAAGTCTTTCAAAGTTTGCCAGTTAATTTTAAAGTATAAAATCAGCTTGGGCCAGGCTAATTCCAGGTTTTTCTTAAAGTAGAAGACTAGTACTCTTCAGATCATGTGTATTTGGTCTGGCCCAACATGAAAAAGTTCTTCAAAATCACACTTGAACGTCTGCCTCATATTTTTTGAGCGCAATGGCTTTTAAAATATAATTTTATTAAATATATATTTAATTATTTATTGTAATATATAATTATAAATTCAGTAATTAAAATAAATATTTTACAATATACAAAATTATATTTAATAATATATTGTATATTTACATTGTTAATAAACAGATGTACTGCTTTTCTTCATTCTATCTCCTTCAGTGTTGATCTGTGAGGTGTTTAATATAAACAGCGTGTGTTTGTGAACGCTCCCTTTAGTTCACGGTGGTTCAGTGAAGCGGCAGCTGCGAATATCAAACCAACTTCAGCCGGGGAATACGAGGCTGCGAATATCGAGCCAAACGAATCTGGAGCTGCGAATATCAAACCAACTTCAGCCTCGTGGGATATGGCGCCTGTACTGTTTAAGGTGGAATGTTATTTCAGCGTATTGGTGGGGGGCGGAAATAGTCGCCAAGCGACATAAAGGGTAACTAACTTAATAAATAAACATTAAGTAAACTGAAATTCCATGGTCTTCCAGTAACTAAGTGGTCTAATATTAGTTAGCTAAAGTAATTTTTCCTTTCGACCTTTAATGGTGGAGCAGGTACATGGTGCATGTACTGTTTAAGGTGGCATGTTTTCAGCGTCTTGGAGAAACAAAAATAGTCGCCTAGCGACATAAAGGCTGACTAACTAACTAACTTAATAAATAAATAAATGAATGGAAACTTTAAATGCCGTTGTCTTTAGGTAACTAAGTGGTCTAATATTAGTCAGCTAAAGTTTATTTTTCCATTCCACCTTAAATGTTGCAGCAGGTACATGGCACCTGAACTGCTGAGGTAATTTTAGTTTCATGTTGGTAAATAGCAGCCAAGCGAAATAACTACAAAACATCAGTCTCTTCAAGTCTGCTGAAGATCAAAACATTTAAAAATGAATATTAATGTAAAGTTTTGTGGGACATATTTTGGTGTTTACAACTTCTACTGTTATGCTCTATTAATAATCCTCATGTTAGCCTGTATATTGATTTATTCAGAAATTGTCAGATTCCTTGGTGTAATTATATAAACAGGCCTGTGTAAAACTCTATTTACTGTTTCTGTAAAGCCTGTTAGTAATTGTTTACTATAGTGTGCATTATTATTTTTTTTATTATTATTCTGTAGGGAATTCAACAATACAAACAATTCACAAAGTTTTAAAAATGCACCGATTAAAATTATGTTTTGACTATTTTAAGTACAAGATTACATAATTTAGACAGACGAGCTCAGACCTGCTTATTAGCTCACTGTGATATGATTCACTATACTTATAGATTGAAATATTTTTTGGACGTTATTTCTTTGATACTATAGCAGTTTAATTGCTATACTTTTAATTACTGGGGTGGTCCTGATGAGAGCCAGTTTTATCTTTTGACAGTGTTTGCGGCTGCACTTGAGGATACTTTCAAAGATCTTGAAGAATCTAAAATATAATATAATAATATTCTGGTTTGTTTAACTTTTTTTAATATGTTTTTCTTAATTTGGATGACTCGTACAGTTCCTGCGTTTGTGAATGTGCCAAATTGTATTTAGAAGGATTTGGGGGTGTTGGAAGGACAATCTAGGACTTAAAAGTGCTGTTCAATAAAAAGCTAGAAACTTTAGCCATACACCAATTCATCTGGATCCACCAAACTAAACAGTTTTGTGGCCTAAAACAAAACCTCACTAAATTTGAAGCTGTCCTTTACTTGATTTTTTTTTTTTTTTTTCTCAGAAAATTATGCCTGCAAGATGAGCACAGAAATTCAAGCATATTGAAGTGTGCAGCCGAAAGCAGAACAGTTGATGGCACCAAGTCATATGCAGCACTGTCAGATGGTCTTTGTCATGATGGGCACGTAATAAAAGTTATTTTTCCATTCCACCTTAAATGGTGCAGCAAATATATATCGCGCCTGTACTGTTTAATTAAGGTGGAATGTCATTTCAGCGTTCATATCTGCCTCTTCAGCTCTGCCGCACTTTAAAACAGTACAATAAATGTTAATAAAGCTATTTATTCCACATTTTTGTTTTTGTTGCTTGGCCACGTAAAAAAAATGACCATAACATTAGTGTATATATTGATTTATTCAGAAAACATCAACAGTCCTTGATGGAATAATATGAACAGGCTTGTGTGCTATCACAAATTCAAGCCTTAAATGCCTTTGTCTTCCAGTAACTAAGTGGTCTAATATTTAGTTATTTTTCTGTTCCAGCAGGTATATGGCACCTGTACCGTTTAAGGTGGAATGCAAGTTTAGCAGTCTCCAAACAAAATATTTATTAAAACTCATAGTTTTTTATTTGCCATGTTAAAAGTATGAGCTATCTGAACAACAACTACTACACGTTATATTAATAATCCTTATATTTGCGTATATATTGATTAATTTAGAAAACATCAGGTTTCTTTGTGTAATAATATGAACAGGCCTGTGTAAAACTCTATTTGCTGTTTCTGTAAAGCCTGTTAGTGATTGTGTTGACTATAGTGTGCTTTATTAACCTTTTATTTTTATTCTGTAGGGAAGCCCATCCCAAAACCTTGCTCTAATTGAAGGTAATGCTTTGCTTTGGGTGGACAGTAGATTACCAATATTTTGTTTAAGTAATTGAAGAAATATTCAAATTAATGGAAACAAAATTAACTAAAAAAAGAGCCTGATAAATTCCACACACCTGGAGCCCATACTCAAAGAGCTTCGGGCAACCTGCCCTGATTACTGATGGACCCCTTTCACAATACAGGAACAAAGCAAATTTATTCCTTATTAGTATTGTGCCTTTCCTTTCTGGATTCAAGTACGTCACATGGAGATACTCAGAAAAGTACCTTGGTAAAGGGACCCCAGAGGGCATTGCCATAAAAAGGGATGCAGATCTTTACGTTCAAAGAGGAGGTGAGCTGCAGACTCCGATGGAATTGAATGAGATGCTGCTCAAAAACTCAGGGTCAACTATTACTTACCATTGGATGAGCAAAGAGAGCATTCAGAAATATGATGTAATGATTTCAGACAAAGATACACCAGGTTTTGTCTTCAGAGGCTGCACAAATTAGTCATAGGGAGGTGTATTGCTCAAGCACTTCTGAGCCTCCAATGGAAAAAGGTAGCCTTCAGGACTTAAGTGGAAAGTTTGTGATTGTAACCTATGAGGAGCTTTCATATGCAGGTCAGGTCCTTGAGGTTGTGGGAGAGGAAGTCCAGGTTAATTCCATGCAGCAGTTGGGTGAAACATATCTTATTTGTGTGACCATAAACTACAGATGTCATTTTCTATTATAAGATGTTCATGCTGTCAGCTCAGAAACTGAGCCGGCAAAAACGCGCTGCTCAAAGTGCAGCTCAAAACAGCCAAGACTGGGCAAAGTTCAGAAATAGCTGGGGTTAAAAACCATGTGTCCCACTTTCCAGATACTCATCAGCAGTGATGGTAAAGCTTAATGAAACGTCTGTTCACAAGACCTATGTCTATGCCACTTAAGAAGAATGAATAAATGATAAACGAAATGTACTATATAGTTCTATTCAAAATAACTTGATATTCAAACCTGGTTTATTCAATTCTAAAATGAAATGTTCTTAACGAAGCAGTAAATGTCTGCTGCGCTTAGAACACATTATTACACTTATAAATTACACATATTTTTGTGATATGATTTTTGTAAAAAAAAAAAAAAATATATATATATATATATATATATATATATATATATATATATATATGACACATTGGCCACATAACACATCTTTGAAATTTTAATAAAATCTAGTTTAAATCTATTTTAATTGAATTTATTGTTTATTGATCTCTTTAAATAGTGTTCTTTTTAAATAATGTCATTCATGTCAGTTGGAGCGGCCACTCATCATGTGGTGCAACCAATAATAACAGTAACTGTGTTAATTAAAAAAAAAGTATATTTTCTGTTTCTGAAATATTAACTATTGATACTGTATGCATAAGTTAATGGTATTTCAGAATAGAATGTTTACAGTTTTTTTGTGATTTACAGGACTAACTACATTAACTACATTCAAGCCGGTGATTGTGACACTGTCACGTATACCCAGGCAGGGAGATGAGGAGGCGGACACAGGTGCAGGTAGGAGCGATATAAATAAATAATTTATTAAATAAATAACAAAGAAACACAAAGAAACAAGTAAACACGTAACAAAGATAATCAAATCACAAAGAACACGTAATAATAAAGTAAACCAAAACAAACAAGAGGAACTAGTGAACATAAACTCAACAAACAAGAAGTACTAAATATATATATATAAACAGGGAGTAAATAAACAAAGAAACAAACAAAGCTAAGAACATAAACAAGGAATAAACAAGAAACTAGAAACTACCAAAAATAACCAAGAAATAACCAAAACTAAACAGGGCAGGGATAAATATATAGACAAGGAATATACTAGAAACAAAAACAAAGCAGGGTATATACAGGGAGCTAGGGAACACGGAGCTAAACAAGAAACTAGAAAAAACCAAACAAGAAATAAACAGAGAAAAACACAGAGCAAGGACTAGGGCTAGGAAACGCGGAGAAACACAGAGAGACAAAACAACAGAGGTTAGTGCAAAGACCGACCGAGACAAAGTGGTAGACGAGGGCTATTTAAAGAAACAGGAAACACTAGATTAGAAACACCTGGGGAAGGGGCGGAGCTACAAATGAGAAACACATGGAAAAGTACTGAGACAGGAGACACAGGGGAGCACAGGTCACGTGGGACACACACAGAGACATGAAACAGGGCTAAGACCTGACAGACACTATAGAACACAATTGAGAATAATTTACAAAAATAATGCTAATGCCTTATTTCTAGACACTTTATACTTGTGGGAATTTGTTTAAAAATGTTAAGTATATTAAAAAATGTATTCATTTTAAGATAAATTACAGTGGCACCACATGACATTTTGGAAGTTCTTCTAAATGAAAATACACCAAAATCACTCAATCTTAAATTTTGTTATGAGTTCACAAAAGTTCACAACGTTTTACATTTTTGAACAATTGCAACAGATACTCTTATTTCTTGTATTATAAAATTGGCATGTTAAAAATCCTTATTAGCCAGATTTGGGCAGATTCTTCTTGCTTCTTCTTCTTCTTCTTGCTGAAGTAAAGGAATAGTGTAATTAAAGTGAGGTAGAGTGCGGTTCAGTGAGGTAGAACGAGCTACAGTGATGTAGAGTGAGGTTTAATGAGTTGAGTGAAGTAGAGTTAGAGGTAGAACGAGAGTTTGAGAGAAGTACTGACCACACCTGTTTTCTTTACAGCAGATAAAATATAAACATACAGAGATTAAATACATGACATACACTGCCAATCAGTGTCACTGCAGTACTGAGCATGAACCACCACCCAAATAATAATAGCTGATCTGTGGTGGTCTATCCTGTGGGGTCCTGAGTACTGAAGTCAGTCCTGAAGGATGGGTAAAATGAGCATCTTACTTTAGAAGAAAAACTCTGATACCTTAATAAAATAGATGTTTGTACATATATTGTAGTATTTTTCTGACTAGTCAACAAACAACAGATTTATGTGGTGCTAACAACATCTAAATCAGTTAATGCCGATCTGACACCTAAAGATTTTCAAGCGATTTCTCTGTTGCAGACAAATTTCCAGAGTCCAGGATTTCCAGGAGTCTGGCTGGAGTCGAGCTGCAGTCAAGTCGCTGTCTCGTCCTCTCGATGGTTCAGTGTAAGGTGGTTAGGACTGAAAGTCAGTCAGGTTTAGTCAGTCAGGTTCGTGTCCTGACCCTCTGATAAAATCAACCGTGTTTAATATTATCACAAGTCTTGAGACTCGGCTCACCCAAATAGTGACGAAAACAATGTCAACAACCAATAGGAGAAGAGCTACGGGAAGACTGTATTTTACGTGACTGTTCATGTACAAACGATTTAAAAAAGAACAGATTTTGCAGTTAATAGGTCTTATTGGTTCTTACTTTAATATGTACAGTATTTTAAACACAGGCAGTACTTATGATTATATTTAAAGCTATTTTATTATTCATTACTTTGTCTTATTGTGCAGTTATTGTTATTTTTGATACAAACAAATTTAATAAATACACATTTTGCAAGAATGATGTTCTTTATTGCATTAATTCTATCTAAAACAAAGGCAAATGTACAGCAGTGAAACTGTAATTCTTTACTATACAAGGCTGTAGCAAAAAAGGGGGTAATGAAGCTTATAGGACGAGTTAAACACAAAATATATTCTATTTAAAAAATATTAAGAACTAACAGTGTGGCAGAAAAATAAACTGTTAATTGGGACAAAAGTTTAAATACTCTGATAAATCACAGTATTAATATACACATTATTTGTAACTTAATATGTAATATATATATATATATATATATTGTATGCAAACTCCACCAGAAGCATGATGGGAAATAATCTCAGAAAGAATCTAGTTGCAGTCTTACAGTTAGTGATCCTCAGTCCTTATAACATCTTAGCCTGTGAGTAAAAAGTCGAGAGACAAGTTTCTAGATATGAGAGGGTGTGAGACTTCAGTCTGTTAAAAGTCTTTTCAGAGTCGTTTAGTGTATAGACAGCTTAAGCTTATTTTATTTTAGCTTAGCCGGGGTATTCTGTCGAGTTTTTAATGTTTTCATGTGTTTATGGTGATAATTCTGTTTTTCTCTGGTGATTTATACACTGATAATAAGGCAACATAAATTGACAGAACTACATAGCCAGCCAATTCCTGATTTGGTCCTAAAAATGGCGGCTCTATACAGTAATACTCGAAAGAACCGAGCTGAGATATTTACAAAAAAGGAAAAATGTTTATACTTTTTATATTTTATACTTTTTATACTTTTATAAAAGTAAAAACATTTATTCCAGCACCACATGTTGGCTTTTTTCCCCTTAAACATACAAGTATAAGCTAGTATTTAATTAACACCACTATATAAAAATTATTACATTTTACCTTTCTTCCATTATTCTTTTATTTACATTTAAACATCCTCTATAAAAACTTGCGTCTTAAGAAGAACAAGTGCGATTAATCACAGTTAATTAACATTTTTTAATCGACTGAATCCACTAGTTTTGATTCAATAAAGAAAAGCACAGAAAACAAGTAAATCAAATACTGATGACAAACAAACATTAAACAATGAAACTGTAGTAAAAACTGTATAATAATAAACTCAAAAATAAGGTAAAAGCAGCAAAAAATAATAATCTGAAACATAGTAATAAAGAAACTCTGTGAATATAAGTTCAAAAAAGACAATATGAACTATAGTTATAAAGAATAACATTTTATTATAATAATCATAAACAGTGTGATAAACTATAGATGGATGGATGAATTTGAATGAGTAGATCTGTAGTCTAGACGAGAAATTATATATACAGCTTATGTTCCTAAATCCAAGTTATCCTCCCCAAAACACACACACAGACACTGTTACACAGAGGGTCATTTTATTTTACACAGAGTCACTGAGGAGCCTTTATTATAAACCCCAATCCCTGCATAGAGGGGCTGAGTGAAGGTGGTGTAGAATGTGTGAGAGTGTGTGAGGGTGTATCAGTGGAAACTCTGTAGAAGGACAGAATGCCGGCGGGACAGTCCACATACACTCCTACTCTCCTACAGCCGGAGGGAGGAGGGGGGAGAACAGTATAGTTATTATTGTGATGAAAAGAGAAACTGTTATCAGAGCATCTCAGACTCCAGGAGTTTAGAGTTCCTCCAAACCAACAGTCTGATCCGATTCCTTTCCTGCTGATTGTTTTATAACTCAGAGCTACAGCAGCTCCTCTCCCGCTCCACTCAGCCTCCCAGTAACAGCGTCCAGTAACTCTCTCTCTACTCAGAACCTGCCGATACACATCAAACCTCTCTGGATGATCAGGATACGACTGCAGCTCCTCTCCACACTCCACCCTCCTGTTCTCCTCACTCAGAGAGAGACGACGGTGCGCTGTGTTTGGATCCAGTGTGAAATCACAGAACCCTGAATACAAGAACACACATTACGCAGTGTTTTTGTGAGTGTGTTTGTGTGTGTAAGTGCGGCCACTGCAGGAACACAACAGTGCTTTTTTTGTTTGTATTGTTCTTAAAAACCTGATCTGAACTTGCATTCATGCAAGAGTTCACTACCAGAGCAACTGGTGCACACTAGGCCTGCTAAGATCCACGGGGTTTAAAATTTCTAAATTTCCTTCGGGATATCTATCTATCTATCTATCTATCTATCTATCTACCTACCTACCTACCTACCTACCTACCTACCTACCTACCTACCTACACAGCATGGCGTAACAACGCTGCGTTGCTTGCCGCTGGTGGAGTCCGCTATAGTCAGAGCTAGGCCGTTTTATCTCCAATTTACATAAATATACTGCACGTGATGCAGCACCCAGTGATAATGCTAATGCTTACGGTGCTCTGAATGAGCTGTACACTGTTATCACCAAACTCTAGAACTCACAACCTGATGGACTGTTTATTGTTGTTGTTGATTTTAATCACAGTAACCTGAAGACTCTGCTGCCCAGCATTCACCAGCATGTGGATTTTCCAACATGTGGAGCTAACGTGCTGGATTTTGTTTACACAAACATTCCCTGTGCGTACAGATTAGACCCCCGTCCCCACTACGGCTACTCGGACCACATCTCTGCTCATCCCAGCATACAGACAGCTCATCAGACGTGAAGCAAGTGACAACCTGGCCTTCAGGAGCCATCTCTGCTCTTCAGGATTGTTTTGAGAACACTGACTGGGACATGTTCAGAGAAGCTGCTACATCTGATGACTCCATCAACCTGGAGGAGTACTCAGACACAGACAGTGACTGGCTACATCAGCAAGTGCATTGAGGATGAGTCTCCAAAACCATCACAACCCACCCCAACCAGAAGCCGTGGATGACTGCAGAGGTGCGTGTGCTGCTGAGAACCCGAGACAAGGCCTTTAAGTCAGGGGACAAGGCTGGCCTCAGAACAGCTGGAGCCAAGCTCTCCCGGGGGATCCGAGAGGCAAAGCGCACCTACGCAAAGGAAATCCACGCCCACTTCCAGGACACTCTGCGCATGTGGCAGGGCATCCAGACCATCACCAACTACAAGTCACCCTCCCCTGCTTGTAACAGTGATGCCTCCCTTCCACATACACTGAACACCTTCTAGGTTCGAAGCACAGAACTACACGACAGCAAGGAAGACCACACCTCCTCCAAACGACCAGGTACTGTGCGTGTCCTCAGCTGATGTCCGAGAACTCTACTCAGAGTCAACCCACGGAAAGCCCCAGGACCAGACAGCATACCTGGCAAAGTGCTCAGGGGATGTGCAGACCAGCTCACGAATGTTCTCTTGGACATTTTCAACATTTCTCTGAGCACTGCGGTCATGCCGACGTGCTTCAAGACGACCAACATTGTTCCTGTGCCAAAAAAGTCTCAAGTGTAATGCTTCAATGACTACCATCCCATTACACTTACTACTTTCATCATGAAGTGCTTTGAGAAGCTGGTCATGAGGCACATCAAAAACCAGCTCCCCTCCTCACTGGACCCACTGCAGTTTGCGTATTGTCCAAACAGATCAACAGACGATGCCATCTCAACTGCACTCCATCTGGCTCTCACCCACCTGGACAATAAAGACTGCAATGTTTGAATGCTGTGCATCAATTTTAGTTCAGCATTCAACACCATCATCCCTCAGCATCTGATTGAAAACTGAGTTTGCTGGGCCTGAACTCCTCCCTCTGTAACTGGGTTTTGGACTTTTTGACTGAGAGACCACAATCAATCAGGATTGGAAACAACACCTCCAGCACCACCATACTGAGTACCGGTGCCCCCCAGGGCTGTGTGCTCAGTCCACTGCTATTCACTCTGCTGACTAATGACTGTACTGCAAAGTACTGCTCAAACCACATCATCAAGTTCGCTGATGACACAACTGTAGTTGGCCTCAACAGCAAGAACAACGAGTCAGCATACAGAGAGGAGGTGCAGTGGCTGACGGACTGGTGTAGAACCATAACCAAAGAGATGGTTGTTGACTTCTGGAGAACTCCAGGTGTCCACCACCTGCTGAACATCAACGGCTCTGCAGTGGAAATTTTAAAGAGCACCAAGTTCCTCGGTGTTCACATTGCAGAGAACCTAACCTGGTCCCTCAACACCAGCTCCATAACAAAGAAAGCCCAGCATCGCCTCTACTTCCCGCGGAGACTGAGAAAAGCTCATCTCCCACCCCCCATCCTCACCATGTTCTACAGAGGCACTGTAGATAGCATCCTGAGCACCTGCATTACCATCTGGTTTGGGAACTGCAACACTTCAGACAGACCCTACAGCGGATAGTGAGGACAGCTGAGAAGATCATCGGAGTCTCTCTTCCCTCCATCACCGAGATCTACACCACACACTGCATCCGCAAAGCCACCAGAATTGTGGACGACCGCACCCATCCCTCACACTGACTGTTCGTTCTGATGCCGTCCGGCAGAAGATACAGGAGCGTCCGAGCCTGTACTACTAGACGCTGCAACAGCTTCATCCACCAGGCAGTCAGACTCCTCAATTCACAGAGATGGAGCTGACCCCCTCCTACCACTAATCATCCTAGACACTTACACAAGAACTGAACTATAAACTCTCTAACTCAGTAACTGCTGTGATTACACACACACACACACTGAAATGTATATATCCCTATCAGCAATATTTGCTGCTTCATTCCAAAACAACTATAAACTCTAACTCAGTAGCTGCTGTGATTATGTATGTCCTATGTCACCCTATGTTTGTGTGAGTGTGTCTGTGTGTGTATGTTTATGTGAGTGTTTGTGTGAGTGTGTCTGTGTGTGAGTGTGTGTATGTTTATGTGAGTGTTTATGTGTTTGTGTGAGTGTGTCTGTGTGTATGTTTATGTGAGTGTGTTTGTGTTTGTGAGTAATTGTGTGTTTAAAAGAGAGAAAGCGAGAAAGTATGTGAAGTATGTTTTTGTGAACTTACATTTTTTTAGTCCCGGTTTTATTCTGATTGCCCCTCCTGATTCCATTCTACACACACACAGAAACACACACAGAAAACAGTGTAAACTTAAGTGTCTCTCTCTCGTTCTTTCGCTATTTTCCCTTTATAATTTCCTAAGATCAACTTCTGTCGGAATGATAGAAGTTTCTACTCTGATTCAACCAAATGCAGCAAGGACAGGGCCAGGGGCATTGTCTGGATACTTAAAGATCTGGGGCTCAGCCCAGTTAATTATATAAGTATTTTTTACAATAAGTATCCTGCTATATAATGTTTATCACTGTATTGTGTAGTTATATTTTTTTTTCAATAGATTTAAAATTGAACCAAGGGTGCACACATTCTGCAAAATGATGGTTACTGAACCAAAATAGTATCATGGGTTAGGAAACTGCTTTAAACTACCAGAATAAAGTATAGTACTAAATTCTGGCTATCCACAACATCCAGCTTCTAGCTAACTAGTTAACTAAATGAATTTTCCTTTATTATAGCTTATAGTAAGTGCTTAATAAACACAATTTGAAAACTGTCCAAATATATATGGGCCTAACTGTATCCGATGTGAAAAAAGTTCATGGACATCTCATGTCCTACGTCCAGTCTTTGGTCAGTCACCTGTCTTGTCTTGTGTTCCTCCCTCTTCTTTACTTTTTGTTTCTGTCCTCTATTTTTAAACACAGAAAAGGATTAAAAAAGGCTAATAAGTGTTTAAAAACACTCAGCCTTAATCTTTGTTTCTAGACACGTCTAGCTGAACCTAATAACCTGTATTTCCACCTATTGGTTATTTCCAGGTTCACACTACACAGCTTTGGAGTGGTCAGTCATTGTGCTGTTTCACACAACATGACTGGTTGTGCTGTAATCAAGAGTCCTTCAGTTGTTGGGGGAAAAAAAAAGTCAGTGACTGATAAACTGGGCTAAAATCTTTATAGTTTATAGTTTGAAACTAAAAAAAACTCAATTAGACAACCTCTATAACCTACTTTGACTAGAAAAACATCTTTTATCTGTGTGACATATTTACTGTTTGTATGGATGTAGAGGTGTGACAAGACACAACACGATTGGGTTCACAAGAATGAGATGAGTGAAGATTATAAATTGTGTATGATTTTTAATATGCAGTAAAAAAAAGAACAGTATGCAAGTATTCAAGTCAGTTTTACCATAAACTCAACAACTTCGCTCCTGTATGATCTCACACGAATCTCTTCAGACTACCGCTGTATGCTAAAAGTTCAATTGTTTCACCAACACCAGCAGTTTGCCACTGGGTGGGATCTACATCCCGATTGATCTCTTCTTGTGCTCAGCTGATCTATCAGTGTTTTCTGTGGGCGGGATATACACTCATCTGCTCTCTTTCTTTTGCAGTGTTCAGTGTAGTACTGCAGGTCAATGACAAAGGGCTGGAATGCAGGGTACATAAAATCATCTGCTCCAAGCTATTTGACCATTCTAACCTGTAATCTACTGAAATATGTAGGTTTGGCTAATTTAGCTAATATTTATAGAATATTTATATATTTAAGTGTTTTTTTTATTATAGTAGTAATGTCATATTTCAATATTTTATTGAGTGCCTTTATTTTGCTCTTGTATTTTTGGCATATTTTATTTATGTTCTTGAAAATGAATTGTAAATATCCACAAATTTTAAATATGCCCATTTATGTGGTTGAGTTTTGACAGTCCTGCTCATCAGATGATGTCATGATGGCTCCAGCTTGTCGTGACCAAGCCATATTTGCACAGGTGCAGGGCGGTTAATTTAATTAATTTTGCTAATCGAATTACTGTTTTAATTCAATTATCAAAATGAGGCATTCAAGATTGCACATCTTAACATATAGAAACTCCTATTAGCCAGATTAGCTTGTCCTTCTGTCAGATATTTATATTAAAACTACAAGTAAGATTGAAGGAGGCTGTTGATATATATAAAAACAGCTAAATTAAACGTTTCTTTTTACTTTGGTTTTATACATAGTATATCTGTACACCCACAACAATAACATTTAATTCTCTACTTTTTCCATATTTATAACTTACCAGCACACACAAACACACACACACATCAGAACAGTTTTTCCTACCTGACCATGTAGTCTGAATCTTCTGGTTTAGCAGAGAACAGCTGTTGTCCTGACTCTCCTGGGTGGTTGAAAGTCAGATCCAGTTCTTTCAGGTGGGAGGGACTTGAACTCAGAGCTGCAGCCAAAGAAGAACAGCCTTTCTCTGTGACCATACAACCAGATAATCTGCACAGAAAGAGGAAAATCAAGGAGACAAGTTGAGAAAAAGGAAAATCATATTACATTGCATTTAGAAATGAGACAGCAGAAAACCAGTGTGAACAACTATGCAGTTTTGTGTATGTTCATCATTTAATGCTACAAAAAAACAAAATTCTCACATTAAATGTTCTTTATGTTACACATTCAGAGTCAAAATATGAAAAAAGCTACAGCAATATACATGTTTTTACCCCATAAGTACAGCTAGATATCCTGCAGAGTGAGTAAACAAAGTTATTACAGTGAAGTCAAGGTGGGCATTTTTGGGGTATATGTTTCAGAGCAAAGAATGTCAGAGCAGAGTTTCACATTATCCTGGTGAGATCACTGTAAGCTAATCTGTAAGCCTAGATGGTAACCATTAATACCATAATACACTTCCTGTCATTTAGTACATATTGTTCCTTTATGGTGGTGAGGAAGAACCACTTAGAGCAACTAACAAATTAAATATAATTATGTGTTTTGGTTGCATGCTAGTGTCATGGTAATAAAAAAAAACTTACCATATGAGATTTATTTGAACAAGTAAACCATTTACTATTTGTTTAATATTTACCATTCAGTAATAAATAATGGGATCTACTGACCTGAGTGTCTTCAGTTTACAGTGTGAACTCTTCAGTCCAGCAGAGAGCAGCTCCACTCCTGAATCCTGCAGGTCATTGTTACTGAGGTCCAGCTCTTTCAGACAGGAGCTTTCCAGGTTTAAAACTGAACCCAGATTTGTACACGTCTTTTGAGTAAGATTACAGCTAGCCAGCCTGCAGAATATCAAAACAAGCCAAAAGCTAAAATACCTCAAAAATCAACACATTATGCTGCAATCTGAAGAAATAAAAAAACAGATAAGAACACAAAGACTCCTGAAAAAAACATTTAAAGAACCACAGGTCTCACTTGCCTCAGTTAAGCTCAGTGTTAAAGATTCAATAATAAAAAAGAGACTGGTCGGAAATGGTCTTCATGCGAGAGTTCCAAGGCAAAAAAATAACACTGCTGACCAAAAAGAACACAACGGCCCATCTCCCATTTACCAAAAAAACATATTGATGATCCCCAGGACTAAAGGGTAAATATTATTTAGACTGACAAGCAAAAATGTGTCCTGTTACATCATACTGAACATACTGAAGCATGGTGGTGATAGTGTGATGGTCTGGGGCTGCTTTGCTGCTTCAGGGTCTGAACAACCGGCTGTAATAGATGGAACCAGGAACTCTGCTGTTTACCAGACAATCCGTAAGGAGAATATCCGGCCATCTGTTCATGACCTCAAACTCAGGTGTACTTGGGATCTGCAGCAGGACAATGATCCAAAGTCCACAAACAAGTCCACCCTTGAATGGCTTAAAAAACTGAAGGTTTTTGAGTGGCCAGGTCAAAGTCTGATTTAGATGCTGTGGGATTGAAAACCTCTAATGTGGCTGAATTAAAACAATTATATAAAGAAAAGTGCAACAAAATTCCTACATGAAGATGTGAAAGACTCATTTCCAGTTATCGCTAATGCTTTATTGCAGTTGTTGCCACCAAGGGTGGGATAACCAAATTATTAGGTTTAGGGGCAAATACTTTTGTACATAGGGCTGGATTGGTTGGGATCATTTTTCCCTCTAATAAATGAGATTTTGAGTGCAAGTTTGAAATAATTATGAAAGTCATACTTTTCATTTTGGACTGGTAGACCATTTATTGCTAGTTTAATATTGATCATTCAGTAAAAAAATATGGGATGTACTGACCTGAGTGTCTCCAGTTTACAATGTGAAGTTTTTAATCCAGCCGAGAGCAGCTCCACTCCTGAATCCTGCAGGTCATTGTTACTGAGGTCCAGCTCTTTCAGGCAGGAGCTTTCTGATTTTAAAGCACAGCAGATAGTTTCACAGTGTTTCAGGGTGAGATCACAGCCACCAAGTCTGCACAAGCAGAGTAAACAGAGAGTACAGTTCAGTTAAAATAATGGGGTACAGTTTCAGGTGTATGGCCAAATACGATTCATTGAAAGGGGTCATTTTTTCCTATTATTTTTGTTCTGCAGTAAAATTCAGTAAGTCCTGCTGTGGCTCCTGCATGAGCCCCTTGACCAAAAATAACCTGTAGTAAGAACGCTTCTGACATGGAAAATATCTAGCAATACACATCATATGTAAAATGGCATGTTGACAACTGTGAGTGAGTGAAAACTGTTGAAAAGACAGCATCACACTGAGAATCAGTTAACTTGTTGAATTATAGGACTTAAAATTAGGCATTATTATTAAAATTAAAATTAATGCCATAGCACTGTTACAAATGCTGTTTTTTGTTACCACTGAGCTTTGTGAAGCCCACAACCTCCAGCATTACATCTGCAGCAGGGACTACCGTGATTTGGAAGTCTTACACAACCAAGGTCTTGCAGTGGGCTAACCACTGATGAACAGAGAAACAGTGATCTGGCAAAACACTGAAACACCTCTCAGCAACAGTCATAGAATTTGTACATTGTCTAGTTGTAGCTACCACACTCTATAGAGCGCCACCACTGACAGTGTTTTGTCAATATTTCTAAAACATATACAGCTATTATATACCTTTAGGGTTGCAACGGTATGAGATTTTCACGGTATAATAACCGTCTCAGAAAATACCGCGGTATCATGGTTATCACGGTATCACAGTTTGTTACATATATTATTAAACTGACCCTTAAAGAAATTACAACAAAGGTTTTTTGTTCAATTAACCATTTATTGTAGAAACCTGGAACAATTATAATTTTAATGTCTCCTTAAAAAAATAAGCTGTACACCATCAGGTGAAGAAAACCAGGTTTTTCCACTACTCTTAAGGGCATTAAGAGTGTATATAATATATATATATATATATATATATATATATATATATATATATATATATATATATATATATATACACTGCTCAAAAAAATAAAGGGAACACTCAAATAACACAATAAAACTCCAAGTAAATCAAACTTCTGTGAAATTAAATTGTCCACTTAGGAAGCAACACTGATTGACAATCAATTTCACCTGCTGTTTCACAGGTGGAAATTATTGGCAATTAGCAAGACACACTCAATAAAGGAGTGGTTCTGCAGGTGGGGACCACAGACCACTTCTCAGAACCTATGCTGTCTGGCTGATGTTTTGGTCAGTTTTGAATGTTGGTGGTGCTTTCACACTCGTGGTAGCATGAGACGGACTCTACAACCCACACAAGTGGCTCAGGTAGTGAAGCTCATCCAGGATGGCACATCAATGCGAGCTGTGGCAAGAAGGTTTGCTGTGTCTGTCAGCGTAGTGTCTAGAGGCTGGAGGCGCTACCAGGAGACAGGCCAGTACACCAGGAGACGTGGAGGAGGCCGTAGGAGGGCAACAACCCAGCAGCAGGACCGCTACCTCCGCCTTTGTGCAAGAAGGAACAGGAGGAGCACTGCCAGAGCCCTGCAAAATGACCTCCAGCAGGCCACAAATGTGCATGTGTCTGCACAAACGGTTAGAAACCGACTCCATGAGGATGGTATGAGGGCCCGACGTCCACAGATGGGGGTTGTGCTCACAGCCCAACACCGTGCAGGACGCTTGGCATTTGTCAGAGAACACCAGGATTGGCAAATTCGCCACTGGCGCCTTGTGCTCCTCACAGATGAAAGCAGGTTCACACTGAGCACATGACAGACGTGACAGAGTCTGGAGACGCCGTGGAGAGCGGTCTGCTGCCTGCAACATCCTTCAGCATGACCGGTTTGGCAGTGGGTCAGTAATGGTGTGGGGTGGCATTTCTTTGGAGGGCCGCACAGTCCTCCATGTGCTCACCAGAGGTAGCCTGACTGCCATTAGGTACCGAGCTGAGATCCTCAGACCCCCTGTGAGACCATATGCTGGTGCGGTTGGCCCTGGGTTCCTCCTAATGCAGGACAATGCTAGACCTCATGTGGCTGGAGTGTGTCAGCAGTTCCTGCAAGATGAAGGCATTGAAGCTATGGACTGGCCCGCCCGTTCCCCAGACCTGAATCCGATTGAGCACATCTGGGACATCATGTCTCGCTCCATCCACCAACGTCACGTTGCACCACAGACTGTCCAGGAGTTGGCGGATGCTTTAGTCCAGGTCTGGGAGGAGATCCCTCAGGAGACCATCCGCCACCTCATCAGGAGCATGCCCAGGCGTTGTAGGGAGGTCATACAGGCACGTGTAGGCCACACACAATACTGAGCCTCATTTTGACTTGTTTTAAGGACATTACATTAAAGTTGGATCAGCCTGTAGTGTGTTTTTTCACTTTAATTTTGTGTGTGGCTCCAAATCCAGGCCTCCATTGGTTAATAAATTTGATTTCCATTGATGATTTTTGTGTGATTTTGTTGTCAGCACATTCAACTTTGTACAGAACAAAGTATTCAATGAGAATATTTCATTCATTTAGATCTAGGATGTGTTATTTGAGTGTTCCCTTTATTTTTTTGAGCAGTGTATATATACACTCATTTCTGTATATATATATATATATATATATATATATATAATATATATATACACACACACTCACGTTACACACATTACATGTCCTCTAAGAAGTAAAGATCCTGTATTTAAAATATTCAGTACAATTATTAAGTTTAAACTATTTAATATCTGATAAACTGAGCCTGGGTCAGTGTCTGATCAACAACTGTTGTAAACGTCCGTTTTACTGCCAAGTTGGTATATAACCAGATACTGCAGAAAGAGGGGATTTATTTCTGACATGATCCTCACAATAGAGATTTCTATTTTAAGGCTTTCACACCGAGTCTGGTTTTAACATATGAAAAACAGGCACGTCAGAATTTGAAAATGAACGCATGTAAATGAATGGCGTCTTTCACATCCAGCCTGGCCAGGACCTTTACATGGACACGTGAATCCATCGTAGCACGCACTTCACGCCTGTACCTGCGTGCCCAAATTTCGGATAACTCAGCGCTTACCGCATGGATTGTGCACGACTACAAAGAGTTTTTATTTATGTTCAGATTAAAATTATAAACTAAACACATACTTTGCGCTGCGCAGCGGGGTAGTGTTCTCGGAGATGGGAGAACAGGTTTGACGTATGTCCACCTTTAGCTGTGACTTTACGGCCACTTTGATTACAAATTGGATAACCATCCTCGGGTGCGTTCGGCGGGTATCCGAAATAGTCCCACACTGGTGATTTTAGTTTAGCCTTTTTTTAGGCGGACGGAGATTTGTTTAGTCTGATGCACTTTCTGCTGTTCTCACCACTGTGTGCTGAGTAGCTGAAGCGGAGCAGAGTTGCGCATGCGCGGGTGAGTTTCTCCGCTGGCTTGCGTTTTACCGGTAATAAGCAAACACACACGGTATGATAACCGTGCATTTTAATACCATGGTATACCGTGAAACCGGTTACCGCTGCAACCCTACATACATTTAGATACTCACAGAGCCTTTCTGCAGTTGTTCACAGCCGGAAGCAATTTCATATAAGCAATTCTTGATGTGCTGTATTTTTTCAGATTCAGCTCTTCCAGCACCTCCTCTGAGGTCTGCAGCATGTAGGACAGAGCTAAACACTCTAGAGCAGACATATTCTTTCTTGAGCTTTCATCTGAATCTATGTACTTCTGAATCTCTCTGGGTAAATCCTGGTCATTCATTTCAGTCAGACAGAGGAAGAGGTTAACAGATCTGTCAGTATTAAGATCTTTTTCTGAGATTAAACGTTTGATGTATGTCACTGTTTGTTTGATGCTCCATGAGGAGCTCTCTGTGTGGATCAGGAGGCCCTGTAGGACCTTCTGACTGGAATCCAGAGAGATGCCCAGTAGAAAACGGAGGAAAAGATCCAGATGTCCATTCTGACTCTCTGAGGCTTTGTTTACTGCTCCCTTCAGGAGCTCATGCAGTGGAACATTTTCAGCCCATTCTCTGTTCTGTGGTTTAAAGTCCCTCAGTTCCTCCATGTTCTTATTTAGGTAGCAGTAAAACACAAAGAAAGCAGCCAGGAACTCCTGAAATCTCAGATGTACAAAGCTGTAGACCTTCCTTTGATAAAGCACACATTCCTCCCTAAAGATCTCAGTGCAGATTCCAGAGTACACTGAGGCCTCAGTGACATCAATACAGCACTCTCTCAGGTCCTCTTCATAGAACATCACGTTCCCCTTCATCAGCTGGTTGAAAGCCAGTTTAGCCAGTTTCAAAAGCATGGTTCTGTTAGATTCCAGCAGTTCCACTGGATCCCAGTTGAAGGTCTCTGCATACTTCTCATTCTTCATGTTGGTCTGAGTGATCAGAAAGTGGGAGTACATCTCAGTCAGAGTTTTAGGGGTTTCTGTATTACTCTGTTTCATGATTCTCTGAAGCACAGTGGCTGAGATCCAGCAGAAGACGGGAATGTGGCACATGATGTGGAGACTCCTCACTGTCTTAATGTGGGAGATGATTTTCTGGGCTTGGTCTTGGTCACTGATTCTCTTCCTGAAGTACTCCTCCTTCTGTGGGTCATTAAACCCCTGAATTTCTGTCACACGGTTGATATACTGAGGGGGAATCTGATTGGCTGCTGCTGGTCGGGAGGTAATCCAGATGTGAGCAGAGGGCAGCAACTCTCCTTTGAGAAGGTTTGTCATTAACACACCCACTGATGATGTTATTGTGATGTCAGACACTTTCTCACACTGTGGAAAATTCAGTGGAATTCTGCTTTCATCCAGACCATCAAAGATGAACACAACTTGCTCATCACATATCCTAGAGTCCAGGTCTTTGAGCTCAGGATGAAAAGTGCAGAGAAGTGTGTAAAGACTGTACTGCTCATCTTTAATCAGGTTCAGCTCTCGGAATGGAAGCACAAACATGAAATCTACATCCTGATTGGCTGTTCCCTCTGCCCAGTCCAGAATGAACTTCTGTACAGAGACTGTTTTTCCAATGCCAGCAATGCCTTTAGTCAGCACAGTTCTAAGCTCTCTTGGTCCTTTATCTTCTTTCCTTTCATTTTGTCTGACACCATTAACCATCACAGCTGTATTGTCCACTACTTCCATTTCTTCTTTAGGATCTTCTACAGGTTTAAAGATGTCTAAGCAGATGATTGGGGTTTCCTGTAAGTATTTGTTTGAAGTCTTCTCCATCTTTATAATCTCAAGTTCTTCATTCACCCCTTCACTCTCTCCCTCTATGATGTAGAGCTGTGTGTAAATCCTGTTCAGGAGGGTTCTGTTCTCTGGTGTTTTGATTCCCTCAAATAAGCTCTCGTACCTGTTCTTCATACAGGTTTTGTGTTTCTGTATGACACTGTGAAGAACATCATCCTCTATTTTTTGGTGCTTTATAGAGTCTTCTGTGTGTGGATGTAGAGCAGGACTTGTTTTAGATCTCTGTCTGCAGGAAGGACAGCTGAACACTCCAGTCCGGCCAGTTTCATCCCAATATCTGTTGACGCACAGTCTGCAGAAACTGTGTCCACAGGTGATAGAGACTGGATCTGTAAAAAGCTCCTCACACAATCCACACCTGGACTGATCCTGCAGTGGATTAGTCTTTCCCCTGTGAAGAAACACAACATAAAATTTCAGGTAAGTAAATATGAGAAATGGTGTGAAAGAAATAATTTAACATACAACATAATAATGTGCCCATAAGGAATGCGTCTGTGTAGGTTTTTCTGATTTTTATGTTTCTGCATCAGTTAGACATAATAAAATATCAAACTTATAAAGAAAAAATATCTGAAACAGAGAACAATGACTGTAAGTATAATCAGAAGTCTCATCTAGGCCGCATAATCATAACACCAAATTATCAAACACAAGATATTTCATGTTTTGTCTGGTCAATTTAATGCTAGTAATAATAATAGTTACTAATAATAATAATAATAATAATAATAATGGGGGTGGATTATGTGGTATAAAAGCATTATTCAAGAAAAGTTGATTCTTTGAGGAGCAAAGAAGATGTGTAAAAACAATGTTCCCAGAAGAAAGAAGGGAAGGAATTTGCATATTTCACTACATATACATAATATGCATATACACTACATCCAATAATATCATTTAATTGTTCAAGAAATCATTAGGTATTCAATGTGTAAAGGGCAAGGGCACAAGCCTAAGCTGAACAATGTCAGGGTGTGGTGCAGGGTAGACGAGGAGGCGGACGCAATTGCAAACAAAAGGGGATTTATTACAGACAACAAATACAAAATAAACATGGAATAAACTGAAAACAAGGGATAACTGATAACTGGACTAAGGAAACTGGGGAAACACACGGACCACTAACAGACGTAAAAACGTACAAGGCTCGACACCGGGGAAATGGAACACGGACCTTAAATAGAGGTGCACACACACAGGAAACAGGCAACACCTGGGACAAAGGGGCGGAGCTACAAACGAACACAGGTACATGGAAAATAACTGAGTAACAGAGGAGCACGGGTCATGTGGGAGACACAGACACGAGGAACAGGTAAATAAAACATGACACTAGACAGGGCAACAGGGCAAGGACCTTACATAACCCCCCCCTTAACGCGCAACTCCCGGGGCGCGAAAAAACGAAACCCCAGGAGCAGGTCAGGAGAGGGCGGAAAACAAAGAACAAGACAAGACAGAACTAGGACGGAGACCGGACAGGGAACTGGACAGGAGACCGGACACGAAACGGGGGCAGGACCGGGAACGGACACTGGACGTGGGGCTGGGCAGGGAACGGAAACTGGACAGTAGACTGGACAGGAGACAGGGACGGACACTGGAACAGGGACTGGACAGGGGACACAAAGGGAGACGGAGACTGGACAGGTGACAGAGACTGGACATAAGGCTGTACTGGGGACTGGACACTGGACAGGACAGGAGACTGGGGCATGACACTGGACACAGACTGAAACTGGGACTGAACTGGGGATGTAAACGGAGACTGGACATGAGACGAGGACTGGACAAAAGACTGGACAGGGGACGAGGACTGGACAAAAGACTGGACAGGGGACGAGGACTGGACAAAAGACTGGACAGGGGGCTGAGACTGGACAGAGGAGTGGACAGTAGACTGGACAGTGGCCGGGAACTGGGACTGGACATGGGGCTGAGACTGGACAGAGGAGTGGACAGTAGACTGGACAGTGGCCGGGAACTGGGACTGGACATGGGGCTTAACACTAGACAGGAACGCAGATGGGGTAGTGGACGGGAACGAGGTCTGGACAAGACTGGGCAGGGGAACTGGGACAAATACATTGACAGGGACAGACACGAGCACTGTGACGGGGACAGGAACAGAAAAACCACAGGGGACAGGAACAGGAACGAACACAGATACAGGGACCAGGACAGGGAGAGACAGGGGGACCAAAAACACAGGTGGGTGCCCAGGACTGGCAAAAGTCTGTGGGGACAGCCTGGGCACATAACTTGGGGCAAAGTCAGGAGGCCTTGGAGCAGGCCTGGAAATACGGGGCCTGGGCCCAAACATAGTTCTGGGAGGTGCAGGTGCTTGGGCTGGGGCCGGAGCAGCTGGAACTGCTGGTGCTTGAGCTGGAGCAGCTGGGACTGCTGGTGCTTGAGCTGGAGCCCCAGCCGCGAGCTTCTCGGAGCGCGGATGAGCCGCGGGGGTCTCGGAGCGTGGAGCCTCAGCCGCAAGCTTCTCGGAGCACAGATGAGCCACGGGAGTCACAGAGCGTGGCGTCCCATCCGCTGGCTTCACGGAGCGCGGCATCTCGGCCGCGTAAGTCACCGAGCGCGGGTAGAGTACAGCCCCTGGGGGAAACGGCAATGGAGTACGGGCTGGTGCGGGGTAGAGCTCCTCCTCCTCCTCGGAGCTGCTGGGAGCGCAACCGAGGAAGTCCCACGGCTTCCGCTCCACGAGCCTCGGGTACTCGTAGGTTTCACCCAACCTGAGACGAGTCCCGAGGCTCCCCGCACACACCCGCAGCGCCCCCCCCAAGCAAATCCTCCCCGGAAAAGGGATCCTCCTTCGGCTGGCGGGACCCCTTAGAACGTCTACCCCAAGGCCTGTGGCGTCCTTTAGGCCTCGGGGATTCCAACGCCGGGGTCCCGCATGGTGCATGGCGGATCGCCAACCTGGAGCCGGTCCACTTATTTGCTGCGTCCATTTTTAGGTCGATCCTTCTGTCAGGGTGTGGTGCAGGGTAGACGAGGAGGCGGACGCAATTGCAAACAAAAGGGGATTTATTACAGACAACAAATACAAAATAAACATGGAATAAACTGAAAACAAGGGATAACTGATAACTGGACTAAGGAAACTGGGGAAACACACGGACCACTAACAGACGTAAAAACGTACAAGGCTCGACACCGGGGAAATGGAACACGGACCTTAAATAGAGGTGCACACACACAGGAAACAGGCAACACCTGGGACAAAGGGGCGGAGCTACAAACGAACACAGGTACATGGAAAATAACTGAGGAACAGAGGAGCACGGGTCATGTGGGAGACACAGACACGAGGAACAGGTAAATAAAACATGACACTAGACAGGGCAACAGGGCAAGGACCTTACAAACAACTGTGGTCTCTGATCCCTCAAACTCAATGCATCAAGAACTGTCACATTTAACAATAGAAGCTGATAGAACCACATAAACAAAATATACCTTTAAATAGCTACAATCACAAATACTACTTTTTATTTATTTATCTATGTTAACAATGTCCAGAAGTGGTGTTGACTTCTTTGGGCCAGACCAATCAGGATTCTAGATCTTTCTGTAGGAAATGGATGTCATGTGCTCCAGAACAAAGACAAAAGGCACCTTAAAGACTGTTATTCCTTTTAATTAAGAGCTCCTTTGAGCTTTTTTCCTTTCCAAACGAAAATGCCACATCTGGAATCAACACCAGACCTTTTCCTTGTTTAACTATTGATGGATTAATGTGGGAATAGTCCCTGCGCCCTATAAAACATATCTCTCTCTAACTCTATTTTCTATATATTTTTAATTAGCTTGCTTTAGTCCATCTTTCCCATAGGGTTGTATAAACAGGGAAGTGAAATCACTCTGAATAGTGTCTGATGGTGATGGTGATTTTTATCATATCTTACCTAAATATTCCAACATTACTGGAGGTAGGAGGAATAATCACTGAGCTGTGACTCTTCATAGACCCCCAGCTGGGCTCTGGAGGTTCGGATTCATCCTTAAATTTAGGAGGCAAGTACATTGAGTTGTGACTTTTCATAGACACACAGCTGGGTTCTGGAGGTTCTGATTCATCATTAAATTTAGGAGGCAAGTACATTGAGTTGTGACTCTTCATAGAAACACAGCTGGGTTCTGGAGGTTCTGATCCATCACTGAATTTAGGAGGCAAATACATTGAGTTGTGACTCTTCATAGAAACACAGCTGGGTTCTGGAGGTTCTGATCCATCACTGAATTTAGGAGGCAAATACATTGAGTTGTGACTCTTCATAGAAACACAGCTGGGTTCTGGAGGTTCTGCACTGGATTTCTGCAGTCTGATTGAAGACATAAGGAGAAATTAAGACAATAACTTAAATTATGCACACTTTTTTTTACATCTTTCTAAAGTAATTAGGGAACCCTGAGCTGTAAAAAACAACATATTTTTAATGCTATAACATGAATATTGCAAGTAATAGTAACCCCCACTGTAAAACAAAAGCATATGTCAAACAATCATATCTAAATATATTGGCATCCCTGTTATATCATCAGAAAATACATTGCTGCAGCAATGAGTAAATAACCATTTTTGCATTTGAATTACAACAAAAAGCAGAAAAATAATAAAATGCTGCTATTACACCATCCAGAAATAGAAAAATCATTGTAGAACTGTATACTAATCAAGCAATACTTTTTTATCTGGAATGAGTAACATTTTCTGGAAAATATAAAAGAACAGTTAAATGAAAGAAAAGTGACTTAGGTGCTTTCACACCCGCCTCGTTTGGTCCGGACTTTCGTTCCTTTTAATTTGGTCCGCACCAAAGTAGCAGGTGTGAAAGGGCGCGAGTCCGGACCAAAGGACCAGATTTTGGTCCGCCCAAGAGAGGATCTTCTGAACCATGGTCCGGTTCGCCTGCAGTGTGAAAGCGCTTTCCTGGATGGTTCGAACTTTCGTAGCAATTACAGGATGTTGAGCAGGCGTTCCTCAACAACGGCAGCAGAAGAAGAAAAATAACCATCTATTACTGACTGCAGCCTGGGGAAAGGCGGAGTTGGACGTCCAGTGCTTCCAGTTCCACCCACTTTGCCACACCTTGTCAGTCTCGCAAGCTTGTAGTGTATACACAGTATTTAAGCCGGACAACACGGCACAATGTATTAATAGTCCGCTAACTGCCCTGTACATTGTTTACTTCCGTTCAGAGGCGGAGCTAAGACATGATGCTGAGAAAGTGGGCAGGAGTGGATGGCATGATGCTGACAAAGTGGGTGGGGCTGGACGCACTGGACGTCCAACTCCGCCTTCCTGCAGGCTGCAGTCAGTACCCTCTCAAAATAACCAGAAAAGCAGGAAAAATGAGCCGTGGATACAGCTGCTTCAGGACAAGCACGTTCGTTTGGCGAATTTGAACTAACCTAGAGTACTGTGTCTGCAGTTGCTGCTGCTGGTATAATAACCACAATAGCAACACAACTAAGGAGACATTTTATCCTTATCCTGGAAAGGCTTCCCACCAAATGAACCACCCGCTGAATTGTCAACACGCCAACGTCAAACGCATGTCCTTCTAAAACCAATCATCTTCAGGTTAATGAAAACGCATCGATAAGCAAGTGATGATAAAAGGATGTAGGAGTATCACACAAACGTGCACTCCCTAAACTGCAGTGTGAAAACAAAAATAAGCGGACCAAATATATACAATGTAGCAACACATGAACCTTGGTTCCGGACTTTCAGGTGTGAAAGCACCCTCAGTCGTGGTGTCTGTGTACTACACTGAGCATGCAGAACAGAAAGAAGAGCAGAGAACAGCAGAGTATCTGAGAACCATAACTGTGAAAAAGATATGTACAATATTAAAGTTACAAGTCCATCTGCAGAGACCTTCATGTTACTGTGTGTATTGTGCACAATGTCATTGAGAAGTACAGCAAGAAGCGCATTAATCTAAATCGAGTTTGATATTAATTAATCACAGTTAAATACCCTAAGTAATGGATTTGTCCAAAACTGGCATCCTGTTGTAGTGAAGCCACGTTAGAGAACCAGTCTTCATAGACATACAGCTGCTCACTGGAGAAACAGACCTCTGGGTTTCTATCCTAACATTAAATAAAGTAAAGAAAAATAAACTTTATAACCTTGTCTACAACATGTGCTACATTTTTAACAACGAGGAACAGATTCTCTCAGGACTGTAGTTTACTGTGTGCAGTGATGTACCGTGATTCAGAGCTTCCTCCTCCACGGCTGAAGTTCTTCATAGACCCATCACTGGACTCTGCTCTCTTCACCCTGTAAACAGTTCATTCATAAACAATGTGCTGAGAAATTATTTTCTTTAATAAAACCATCTGGATAGCACTTTTTGATACATTTACTTTCACAAAGAAGTTGGGTTAGCTAATGTTTTTCTTTATTTCAGCGGGGAATATTTTAGCTAAGCTAAAGTGCTTACCCCTTTTTACATAAAAAAACTATGTCCCTTCAGAGGCTCCGTAGAACACAAACCGAGAAGTGGATTTTTTTAGCCTAAAATGTATCTGCTGTTGGGTGGAGATGAGATAATCATAGAGAGAATAGAGCACTGAATTTGTGCTGTCATTTGGGGCTGTAGTAGGCTCCATGTTGTTTATTCCCATATTTGGGGTTCCGTGTCTAAGCGGTCCATGTAAACGGCGACTTTTAATGGGCTTTTCAAAAACTGGCCTCTGTCACATTCTGTGGGAAATAAATATGTTCAGAACAGAGACTGTAAAAAAAGATGGACGCCGTGTCTCCGTTCCCATTCATTCAATGAAAATGAAGCCAAAATCTTCCTCCATGTTGGCGATCCTGATACCCGATTCTGCACAGTAGAGACCAGAGGAGGGAGAAAGGCTGTGGAGAGCTCCTACTCATTTAAATAACCCCGCCCCTGAGGGCTGCCTCGCGGTCACAGACTGCAGAGCGGGGCGGAGCGGAGCTGACGGTCTGTTATTGGTCCCACCCATAAGCAGCCCTTTTACCATAACCACACCTTTTTTGAATAGAGCTGAATAACGTTTTAAAAAAACAAATTCTATGGGGATATAAAAATGTGACAATATAAGCAGTGTCACGTCTTGGCCTCGTCTCGTGTCTCTGTGTGTCTTCCCCACGTGACCTTTGCTACCCTGTGTCTCCCGTCTCAGTACTTTTCCACCTGTGTCTCATTTGTAGCTCCGCCCCTTCCCCAGGTGTTTCTAATTCTAGAGTGTTTCCTGTTACTATAAATAGCCCTCCTCTGCCACCTTGTCCTCCGTTGGTCTTTGCACCTTTGTCGTTTTGTCTCTCAGCGTTTCTCTGTGTTTTCATATCCCGTTTCCTAGTTCAGTGTTTATCTCGTTTTACTTCTAGCTCCTTGTTTATTTTCCTTCTTTTCTCCCTTGCCCAGTTTAGTTAATCCTGTCTTGTTTTAGTTCCTTGTTTGTTAGTATTTGGTTTATTTTATTATTTGGTTATCCTTGTTCTGTTTAGTTATTTTAGTCTTGTTTCAGTTACTCATTTGTTTCTTTAGTCTCCCTGTTTTGTTATCGTTAACCCCTTATTTGTTTTGGTTATTGGTTATTTGTGTATCTTTGTTTCATGTTACTTGTTCCTTGTTTTCTTGTTATTTATTTATTAAATTATTTATTTTCACCCTACCTGCACTTGTGTCCGCCTCCTCGTCTCCCTGCCTGGGTCCCCTCCCTGACAAGCAGGGGTTACACTAGCTGTTGCATTTAAATAAAGGAGGCAGAATTACAGTATATTAGAAAAAAACGTGATTGAAAGTTGTCTGTTTTGCCATTGAAACCTATGGGGATGGGTGGAGTTATACAGCTTTCTGAAACCGAACAGCAGGGGGCGCCGACCTGTGGTGGCTTCACTTTTGAGAGATGATGCTCTGTCAAGCTATATACAGTCTATAGTTCAGAACCATGTACGTTTTATTCTTTGTATATTATCTCGAAATTCAGAGGATCCAGTGATATTTAGGAGATAAATTTAAGGGGAGTAATTAGAAAAATGCTAACTTGAAGCCAATGCTTAACTGACGTCACGTCAGCACAGCGGCTGGAAATGACCCCCGGACTGGATTCTGCAAAACAACAGTGAAATCCAGTCAGAAAGCGTTTTGGATTATCATGCTTCTTCACAGAGGACCATTAAAGCATTTTTACAGGTGAAAACTCTTTCAGTAATGTTGAGCAGTGTAGGCTGTGTTAGAGGTTTAAAAGGCAGATAATAAGAGAAAATGGTCATTAGTTTATACTAATTACAACACCTGACCCAAATAATCAACTAACAACTAACTAATCAACTAATCAACTAACTACCTGCCCTCACTGAGGTGACAACCAACCAGAAACACCCATTTATCGCACTGCATAATAATGAGGATAAATGTTAAATATGTTACAGCTGGTTCTGGAGCATCACTGACCTGTTTTAGTGATTTTATGCTGTAACACTCTCAGCTCTCCTCAGTAAGGGCAGTAAGTTTAATTAGTTGGCTCAGCTGTGTGTAAAATGCTACTATAACTTACGGCAGGAGTTCTCTGGTGTTGCGCCGAAAACAGTCCCCTGCTAATCTCTGCAGCTAGCTTGGGAGGTCAGTTCACTGCGCTGTAGCATTAGCTTAAAGTTAGCATTTTTCTCATTACGACCCTTAAAAGATCTCGAAATTCAGAGGATCCAGTGATGTTCAGGAGTAAAATGTACACAGAATAAAACGTACAGAGGTCTGAACAGGTTTATTTACCACAGAATGTGACAGAGGCGGGTTTTTGAAAACCCTATTCATTTTTCTCACAGGGTAAAAACGCTTAGACACAAAAGCCGTAAGAGGACTACAGAATGACGCACGACTTTAGTGGTATATTAGATAATCAGGAGTTGGGTTTAACACCTTCTTCAAAAAAATATATTGACTCAAAATGTGCTCTACCAAAAATCAGATCAGAATATAAAAAGTTTAAGAACTAGAGATTCATCAAATTTGCTTGACTACAGCCAAATAAATGTAAACACAACGACATTTAGCTTTGTTGGTTTGACTAAGGTTAAACATTTTTTTTTCAATAAAATACAATTTTAACATAAATATGAACGCTATTAAAGCAGTTGGTGTAAGTAATTAAGAATCGATAGAACTGGTGATATGGTAAAAAATATTTTCAATACGATAAAAAAAAATAACAGTACTAATAAACAAATCGATATATTGCTCTACTAGAAACCTGTTTAAAATTCAGTATTCAGCATGTGAACCAATATTACCCTTTTTTCTTTTTTTGACCATAAATTCCTACTAACTATTGATGCACTATTGAAGTGACTCACTTTGGATCAGAGGGTTCTCCTCCATCACTGGAGTTATGAAGCTCCATCATAGAGGGGCTTCAGTGCAGATCCCTGTAAACAGTTTAATAATTATAAAATACGATCAGGGTTAAATAACATTATTGAAAAAAAGAAAATAATGCAAAAGAGCTGTAAGACTTAGATGGAAATTATTTATATTAACATAAAGCATTAGAAATTACAAACAATATTTCTTTAAAGAATCACATTGAAGAATCTTTGTGCTTTTCTTTCTACTTTTACTTACACCATTTCTGGAAGTGTATCAACCACAATTTTGGACTAGAACAAAATTAAAAGACTGAAAGGAAAGTAGGTGTAAAAGCACCCTTAAATTAGGGCTGAGTTCATATTTCATGTCTCAATATGCTTAAGAGAAATAGTGATAGAATTACATGATAAAAACTATAAAGAATCATGTTAAAATATCAGAATTTATTTATACCATTTAAATATTAAATATCTGACTTATGTTGTTTGATGATGTGTACAGTATATTGTCCAGCCCAAACTTACATGCAGACGAACTAAGTACTTGTGATATATATATATATATATATATATATATATATATATATATATATACAGTGTTGGGCACGTTACTTTAAAAAAAGTAATTTGTTATAGTTACTAGTTACTTCTCCAAAAAAGTAACTTAGTTACTACCTGAGTTACTCCACTATAAAAGTAACTATTGCGTTACTTTTGTGTTTCTCGCCCCTGTGGAGGCCACATTTGCTAATATGAACCAAACCCACCCTATAGTTTCCTAGAACAACATTTATGAAATTACGTTTAATCACAAATAATCACTTTTTTCTGTATTCTGTTTATTAGTAGTTACATCCAGGTAAAGGTGACTTTAAAACCTAAACATGTTACTCCACATTACATTTACTGTTGTCAGAAAAAAATACGCATGAAATGTTTGAATTATATAAATATGACAAAAACTGATCAGTTATCACCTAATATTTAAAATAATATAACAGATTTGGTTATTATTATTATTATGACTATTATTGAATGTTGTATATTTACATTTTCTCCACATTGGGTACTGCACTTTTATTTTTTTCTACTGAGAGCACTTTTATGATGGTGTCCTTTTATGAAAAAGAATATAACTTTACGTTTCATAGAGATTTTTGACTTTAGTTAATATAAACGTTAGACGTCAGGACATGTGGTCTTACTGTGAACTACAAATGAGTTTTTCTTAACCCTGATTTTACATATTCGATTGCATATTCTCACTGTTCTGCATATTCTAGAGCTTTTTCTGCTTTAAATGCACCTAATAAAGTAAGTGATGACATAAAGTGTCTAATACACTGCTGATATACATAACTGATTGATTTAGGGTCCACGGAGGGCTAAGGGTTTTAAAAGGTAAACTCAGTAAAGGACTGTTTATTAGCTAATCAGTTTGATCTGTTGTAAAACACAGTTTTAGGGCCAACATAAAGTACTGTACTAAATTCTGGCTATTCACTACATTCAACTTCTAGCAAACTAGTTACCTAAATTATTTTTTGTTCATTATAGCTCACAGTAAGACCTGTAATCCTAAACTAATAAACACAGTTTAAAAATGAAATAGTAATTAGCTGATCAGGTACATCAGGGCAAGTTAAACATTACATATATAGTTTATTTTTTTTCTTTAACCTTGACTCCCAATCTAGCTAGTTCCAAAGTTCAGCTAACTGACTAACACAGCTGCAGTTTATTAATCGCACAGTAGGTTTTGATCTGTGTGCTGATTCAGAGACGTGTCTTTTTAACCAGCTATCAGAAACATTTCATCACAGTTTACATGGTTAGCTCTTTTACCTTTCTTTTAGAAAAATCTTCGTATATCCATATCTGTTTTAAAATCAGCTGCTGCAGCTCGGTCCCGCTGCTAAATCTCACAGCGAAGAGGGAGGGGCTTCCCTCCACCAGCACACTGGGCCAGTTGTTCAAAGGTAATCTGATCGGATTTTGGTTATCGGATTGGATCAAATCTGGAAAACGGGTTGTTCAAAAGGGAAAGAAGCATTCTGAAATCGGATCAGATCACGTAATCCAATCCTAGTTTGTAAATGGATCAAACCTTCAGTTTCTGTTGTTCAAAACTTTTCAGTAGGATTTGGATAACTTTGATCCAAAAAAACAGGATTACCCTGATCCCAACAAGGGGTAGGATTTCAAGGGGGATTTCAGGAAGTAAATGTGGTAAAACTTTAAAATCAAAGATTTAAAGTAAAAAAAAATACATTTGTACAATTTAGTGTATATACATTTACTTCTATTTTGCACTTGACCTGTTTAACCGTTACAGTAATAAAGTAGACATTGGCTACCAATTAAGCCTTTTACTATAGTAACGTAAAAATAAAAACATTAAATATTGACCCCATTAAATAAACCCCCCAAAAGATTTCAATAACAAACAAAAATAATATATTCATTTTTTCATCTACGTCACTGTCATTCATCACTGTATATTAATGTCAAAGAAACATTTATCAGATATGAAGCTGTCAAAAATAATTTCGAACAATTGCAAAGAACACCAGAGTTTGTTCTGTTTCTTCAACAGGCTCAGGTGCATCATGAACATCACAGAGAGGGACATTGCGTCTGGTAGCAACATTGGGCAGGACAATACATGCAAGTGTTATGTTGCATGCTCCCTGTGGTTCGACTCGCAAATAGTTAAGGCATGCAAAGCGTCTCTGCAGAACTCCATTTAAACGCTCGATTGCTCGTATTGTTTTGCAATAAGCAGTATCTTGTTACTGCAAGAAAAGGAGTCATCAACCCCTGTTGGTTCTTCTATCTGTTTTTTACATAGCTGGTAATCCGGATTAGGTAATCCTGAAAACTGTGTTTCTGGATCAGGTTGATCCAATCCAATATTGCTTTGAAAAACTGGCTTAAAAGTAAGACAGATCACCTGATCCTGGATAGCAAAAAATGTGATTACCAAATCTGGATAATTTTGATCCGGATTACATTTTTTGAACAACTGGCCCACTAAAATAATACTCCTGTATCTGTCAAATACTGTTCTTTTTGCTGTGTTTTAACTTTTAATTTGAACTGAAATGCCCCCACAAGTTGGATTTTCTACTGGAAAAAGGCTTCTGTTAAGCCTAGGAAACTCGGGTGTGACTTAACTTCCAGCTTCTGGGATAAATAAACGCAGAATTACTTTAAAAGTTACAGGACAATATTTTACATTTAGATTTTTTTTTCTGGACTTACCCAGTGAAAATAATCCACTGTAGAATCATTTTAGTTAAGTTTAGTTCGGTTTCTCCTAAACTGCGTCACACTTTTTTCTTCTGAAATAAAGGATCATCTAATTTTAGTTCTCTCTCTCTCTCTCTCTCTCTCTCTCTCTCTCTCTCTCTCTCTCTCTCTCTGTGCACGAGTCTCTGTAACGCCCCCTCTGTCTCTCAGAGCCAATAGACAGCGAGTGGGCGGAGTCTCTGTCAGGTTTCGACTGCAGACAACCAATTACACCCCACAAAGTTATGTAATGTTTGCATATTCATGAATCTGTAAAAACACAGGCAAGCCGTAGAAAGAGAGCAGAGCAGGCCATCTATGTAATGCTGCAGGCCGGAGCCCAAGTGGGCGTGGCTAAAGGGCGGAGCATGTGTCAATCATTGTCGACTGCAGCCAATCAGATACTACACTTTTGTTGTCAATCACTTTTTATTAAGCCAATCCTCACACAGACCAAACTGTCCATCATTTTTTACTGCAGCCAATCACCTTAACTGATCTGTCAAAAGAAGGCGGAAACTGCGTTGCTACCGGTTAAACGTAGCGCGATTTAAACTTCTGAACAGCGATGAAGCTGAATGTGTATAAGTATTTTACAAAATACTACATTAACAGTTTAAACACATTTATGTGTTACTGTAGTTAGTCCTGCCTATATGCCGCTCTTAAACAGAAGTAACTGAATGAAACGTTAGAAAAGCCCTGATTTTAGATATTTTTAAATCAAAGATTAAAATACTCGTTTTTCTGGAATGGCACTTTCGTGTTTTTTTTCCTTTATTGCAGTAATTCCAAAATTTCTCCTCGGGGATCAATAAAGTGTCTGTCTGTCTGTCTTGCATTAAATCGTGTATACGTATGTGTACGTATATATATATATATACACACACACACACACACACACACACACATACGTATACACGATTTAATGCAATTACTGCAATAAAGGAAAAAAAAATCACGAAAGTGCCATTCCAGAAAAACAAGTATTTTAATCTTTAAAAAGTCAGGGCTTTTCTAATGTTTTCATTCAGTTACTTCTGGATGTTCCGGCAGTAAACTTCAGCTAGTTCAAAATGCTGCAGCCAGGGTCCTTACTAAAACTAGAACATTTGACCATATTAGTCCAGTCCTATCAGCACTGCACTGGCTTCCAGTCAAATTCCGCATAGACTATAAAATTCTCCTGTTAACGTATAAAGCCCTACACGGGCTCGCTCCTGAGTATTTACAAGACCTCATCTCCTATTATGAACCACCACGATTACTTAGATCTCAGGGTGCTGGTTTCTTAGTAGTTCCTAAAATTCAGAGGAGCTCTGCAGGAGGAAGAGCTTTCTCTTATAAAGCTCCTCAACTCTGGAATAATCTCCCCGAATATGTTCGGGACTCAGACACAGTCTCAATCTTTAAGTCTAGACTGAAAACTTACTTGTTTAGTTTAGCTTTTGGTAATTAATGTTTCTCCCTTTTTTATCATTGTTTTATTTATTGGTTTAAGGAATACAGACATACAGACACACCCTCTCACAAACAGGGTAGATGAACATACATTAGGACTAAGTAAGAGGAAGAGAGAGAAAAAATAAAAATGAACACAAAACAAAAACACATCATACACAATGGTTAACAGTGTCTTAATTGCACATACTAATAAACACAAAGAGGAATGGGCAGGAGGCAACAATCCAGGATATATTTAAAACTAGTCACTTTAATTAGAATTAGTTGGAATCTGGAGGCTCTTCATCATGGAGTTCTACAGCATCTAGATGTTTTAAAAAGGGCCCCCAAGCTTTATAATAATTTGCAATAGATCCTTTTAGTGTATGGCTCATTTTTTTCCAGTTTCATGAAATACAGTGCATCTTTTACCCAGTGTGTATGGGAGGGAGGATAAGTTTTTTCCAGTGTAACAGAATAAGTCTCCTCGCTAAGAGAGTCAGAAACGCTACCAAATTTGATTTACGTTTAGATACGGTGAAAGTAGCTGGAAGGACACCAAACATTGCAATGAGAGGAGAGGGAACAACAGGTACTTGCAAAATGCCTGAAAGTGAGCTAAATATTGAGTCCCAATATGTTTGTAGGGAAGGACAAGTCCAGAACATATGATATAAACTGGCCGGGGCTTGGTGACATCTGTCACAGTTGGGGTCTACATTGTCATAAATTCTAGACAATCTGGTCTTGGTCCAATATACCCTATGCACTAGTTTACATTGCATTGCCCCGTGCTTAGCACTTCCAGAGGATGTATGAACGCGTACCAATATTGTCTGCCAGGTCTCTTCCGGTATATCTTCCCCAAGATCTTGAGCCCACAAGGTTTTAATTGTATGGTTAGAAGGCTGGAGGGCAAAAATCCTGGTATAGAATGTTGATACAACTCCCTTCAGAATAGTAGGGAAAGATAAAAAGAGTGTGTCTATGGGTGACTGAGGTGGTAGATTTGGGAAGTTGCCAAATTTTTTCTTAACAAAATCACGGACTTGCAGATAACGAATGAAGTGAGAATGAGGAAGTTTATATGCATCAGAAAGTTGTTGGAAAGAGCCAAAAACTCCTTCTATATATAGATCAGTAACTGATTTTAGACCACAGTCTTGCCAGATCTTAAAGGCTCGGTCTTGTAGTGAGGGAGGAAACAATGGGTTTGCATACAATGGTGTAAATAGTGGGAGTGATTGTATGCCAAAATGACGTTTGAACTGTATCCAAATCTTAACTGTAGACCTGACAATAATATTGTTGCAGCTTGATTTAGGTGGCTGTACTGAGGACAATAGAAGAGAAGCTAATGAAGTGGGAGCTAAGGAAGCTGATTCAAGAGATACCCAGGCAGGCACAGAGGCTAGGTCATCAAAACATAGCCAGTATACAATAGGTTGAAAATTAGCTGCCCAATAATAATAAAGAAAGTTGGGCAGTGCCATACCCCCTAAGTGTTTGGGTTTTTGTAGAGCTGACTTACGAAGTCTTGGGACCTTCTTGTTCCATACAAATTCGGAAATTATACAGTCAAGGTTGATAAAAAAAAGATTTAGTAATGAAAATTGGAATGCATTGAAAAAGATATAGAAATCTAGAGAGTATATTCATTTTTATTATTATTACATTGATGCGCCCTGCTAATGATAGGGGTAATAGTGTCCAACGTTGGAGGTCTTGTTTTGTACGTGAAAAAAGTGTGAAGAAGTTGTATTTAAACAGTTTGTCAAACCTATTTGTGATAAATACCCCAGATAGGTGAAGCCATGGTGGGAAATCCTGAAGGGCAGCCCAGATAAGTTGAGATGACGAGGTGTAGGAGTTAATGGGAAAAGTTCACTTTTGTCCAAGTTCAGTTTGTAACCTGATATTTTCCTAAAGCCATTCAGGATTGCCAAGACAGAAGGCAGAGACTGAGTGGGATTGGACATATATAACAACATGTCATCTGCAAAAAGTGAAACCTTATGCTCTGTGCCACTTCTAGAGATGCCCATAAACTGTTTGTCCATTCGTAGTGCAACTGCAAGTGGTTCAATTGCAATTACAAATAGTGGTGGGGAGAGGGGGCACCCTTGTCTGGTACCTCTATAAAGGCGGAAGTAGTCTGAATAATTATTATTTGTACGAACGGATGCCAATGGTGACGAATACAACGAGTCAATCCAAGATAAAAAAATCTTGCCAAAACCAAACCTACGTAAAGCTTCAAAAAGGTAGCTCCACTCAACCCTGTCAAAAGCCTTTTCTGCATCCAATGAGATCACTACTTCAGAAAGAGGTGGAGATGGGGGGTTATATATGATATTAAAAAGCCTTCTTACATTAAAAAAGGCTTGTCTATTTTTAACAAAACCCGCTTGGTCAGGGCAAATTATGGAAGGAAGAATGGAGTCTAACCTCAATGCTAATACTTTGGCTAACAGTTTGACATCAGTATTAAGCAAAGATATGGGGCGATATGAACTACAGGACATAGGGTCTTTATTTTTTTTAAGGATAAGACTTATGGTGGCCTGGCGTAAACTGTACGGCAACTGACCTAAGGTCAGGGATGTATTAAGCATTTTAAGAAGAAGAGGTATAATCTTGCTGGCAAATTTCCTATAAAATTCTATTGGAAATCCGTCAGGCCCAGGGCATTTACCACTCTGCATGGCAGTCATAGCTGTAATGAGTTCTTCATCTGTGAGTGGGCATTCCAGTAGCTCTTGTTGTTCCAAGGTAAGAGTGGGTGTATTTAACATATCAAAAAATGAGTTTAACTAAGCTGAATCAGTGACTGCATCAGATTTGTATAATGTTAAGTAAAACTTTTAAAATTCTTCATTAATCTTGGATGGGTCAGTTGTAACACCTTCCGCTGTTTTAATTTGTGGAATGAAATGAGTTGTCACTGATTGTCGCAGCTGAAAAGCTAATATTTTATTTGCCTTGTCCCCAATATCATAGTAACGGCATCTAGATTTTAATAGTGCTTCCTCAGCCTGTGATGTCGACAAAGTGTTGAACTCAGATCTCAGAACAAGTAGTTGTTTATAAGAGTCTGCCGAAGGGGAAGATGCGTGCTTATTATCTAAATCGCTAATAAGGGCAGATAACTCAGAGAGTCGCGTTAGACGCTGCTTTCTTTTATATGCACTGTATGAAATTATTTGCCCCCTTAAATACGCTTTCATAGTTTCCCAGATGAGTAGGGGGGAGGCCTCAGGTGTTATGTTAGTTTCAGCAAAGAAATCAATGTGGGTTGACAGAAATTGTACAAAGTCCTCATCAGACAAGAGGAGAGTATTAAAGCGCCAAGGATTACGGGATGTAAATGTGTCTAGCAAAGAGATCCTTAAAATGACTGGAGCATGATCAGAAATTGCTATGCTACCATATGAGCAGGAATGAACAGAAGGCATTAATTTCTTATCTATAATAAAGTAGTCGATACGTGAATAAGACTGATGCACGGGTGAGAAAAAGGAGTATTCCCTTTCAGTGGGATTTAGAAGGCGCCATGGGTCTGATAATGCGTACTGCTCAATAAATGTTTTAATAATTTTGCCAGACTTAGATAATGGAATTGCAGTTGGAGAGGAACGATCGAGTAATGGGTCCAAACAGCAATTAAAATCGCCACCTAAGATGAGATGATGCGATTCTAAATCTGGCAGTGAGAACAAAAACTTGCGGAAAAAAGTATCGTTATCCCAATTGGGACCATAGACATTAGCAAGGATTAATGAGGTACTATGAATTTGCCCCGTAACAATGACATAGCGGCCATAGGGGTCAGAAATAGTTTTGGTGGCTGAGAATGGCACTGATTTGTGAATAAGAATGGCTGCCCCCCTGGATTTCCCACCAAAGCTTGAGTGGTACATTTGACCCACCCACCCTTTACAGAGTTTACGATGATCCGTGACAGTGAGATGTGTTTCTTGGAGAAAAGCTATCTTGCTGTCCAACTGTTTTAAATGGCTGAGAACTTTGTTTAATTTAACTGATGCATTTAAGCCTTTAACATTCCAACTTGTAAATGTTAGTGAACCTCCAGAATCATGTGACTGACTATTACTAGCCATCATCACTTTTAAGCGACAATATTACATTAATAAAACACGTGTTGCCTCCTATATAGCTGACACAAACATTGTAATCCACTAAGCAATACAAACAATGAAAATAACAAAAACAACAGACACAAAGAGTTTTAACCCCAAAAACACTTCCTAAAACTAAGTGCATAACACCCTGTGTTACAACTAACTTCCAACAAACACTTGTGACCTATCACTCGGGGTCAACTGACACTGACATATAGCATATAAAAGCATACCAAATGCGAAACGCACTTCAAGGAAGCAAAACAAAAAACAAAAAAACAATCCTGCAGTGGACAATTGCCATATGAACTTAGTAACTTTGACATTAAAGGAAATGTAAATAGTGAACAGTCATACATGACACAGTAGCTTGTACGTCAAAAAAAAAAAATATATATATATATATATATCAATTAGGAACTGATGTGCAAGTTAACTGAACTATAACTAAATTAAGGCAGCAACCTAGTATTGTGCTATACACTGGTGAAAGAGCTTAATGTAACCTACCAGCTGGTGTAAAGCAGGGCAGTCCAAGTATATTCTCATAGTTTACCAATCTAACATGAAGTTGTAGATTAGAGACATGGAAACAAGCCCAGGTTTAGTCCTTACTCAGAGGGAGAAAGATAACATTTAACAAACGCTGCAGCATCGTCTGGGTTATCAAATGAGTGCCTTTTCCCGTCGGGGAGCGTTACTCGCAGCTGCGCGGGATAAAACATACCATACTTTACTCCGGGGATGTTTCGGAACAGCCGCTTTACTCCCGTGAATGCAGCGCGCTTCTTGGAGACGGCCGCAGTGAAATCGGGGAACACGGACACCTGCTTTTCCCGGTAAAGTAGCGGCCCAAGGCGAGCAGCTTTCTGTAGAATGCGCTCTTTCACCTGAAAATAGTGAAGTCTAACCACGAAGGGGCAAGGGGGTTCGTCGTCCTTGGGTTTAGCCCGTAAGGTGCGGTGAGCTCGGTCGATCAGGGGCGTTTCGTCGAGCTGGAGCAGGTCTCTGAGCAGCTCGGAGATGAACTCGGTCGCCCGGTTACCTTCCAGGCCCTCTGGTATATTGACCAGTCGTATGTTGTTCCTCCGCGACCTGGATTCCAAGTCCTCGCATTTATCCGGGACACGGTAAAACGCGGAACATATGGGATCTTGCCTAAACGACTAGCATTTTCAGCAACTGGCGACTGCCTATTTGAGTGCTCGGAAAAAGACTCACCATTTAACTGGAATATTATTTCTTTTTTCAGAATGGACGCCGCTGATATCCACAGTGAAAAGTGGAACTGTGTAAACTGTTTATAGACTCCTGAGCTGAAAGCTCATCTCATGAAGCTCAATTGTCTTTTTCTGCGTTTTTTTCTTATCGCTGATTAGTTGCATACTGCCACCTATCGTTCAATTACTGAGGAGGGAGCCATCCAGCCTGTTTTTTCGGGTTACAAAATAGTCTAGGACCAGTTTCCCAAATGTTTCGTAGCACTAAGACAAGTCTGAGATGGTTGAGCGAGCTTCACACTGAGCTCTCTCTCCATGTTTAAATGTTCTTAATGCTAAGAGGGAAACAGGACCCAGACCTTTACCATGAAATATACTATTTCTACTCTGGAATATGTTGTTGTTTGTTATTGTTATTTTTTTGCAAACTGTTATTAATAATAATCAAACGTAATTATGTCTGATCATCATTACATTTTTCTACATTTCACCCAAACTAATTGGAATTAAACATACACCTAAGCATTATGTCTACATAAATAAAGACTGATACAAATCCTGCTTTTGTTATTATTTTTTCCTTTTAGGTGTGTTGTTGTATTCATTCTTTTTTCTCTCTCAAAATTGGCATAATTTAGGTCTTTTTTATGTGTATTTAGTTTTTTTAATGATAAATTGGTAGGTCATTTAGCTGCAGGGTATTTTTGTGATAATGATATTCTTGGTGACAATAAATTAAATATTTTAAAGAATTTAAATAAATAAACTTTTGAAACACAATAAATACTATAGTTTTATATAGTATAACAGTTTAAAACATTTAGTAGAAAGGAAAAAAATGTAAACCTTTGTAGATTTTAATAATTTCAGTAAATTACAGAGTTCTGACTTATATACTATGGATAGAAATTAGTGCTGATCAGCGAGAGCAGGCAGGCGCAGTTGGGGGGTGATGCAATTATATTATGTCAAAACGATTCAACTTTTTTCTTTTTTCAAACCTACCTGGCCTGCTCAATATTTAAATTGTAGTATTTATTATTATAGATATAGATTAATGTAGGTATTTCCCTTTGTCTAACAATAACAACAACAATAATAATAATACAGTATTGGTGATAAAACAAGCTTTTTAAAACAAAGCAACAGTTTGAGAGAATTTAGGGAGAAATAGAAAGTAAGTAAAAAAATATGATATACAAAAGGAATTCTAGTGATTACAGAGACTAAATTACACACAGCTGGACTCTATTAACTAATTAAGTGACTTCTGAGGACAATTGATTGCACTGGATTTTATTTAGGGGGTTCAGAGTAAAGGGGGATGAATATTTTTGAAGGTCACATTTAGATTTTTATTTGATTGAAAATTTGAAAACCATGTATCATTTTCTTTCAACTTCACAATTATGTGCTACTTTGTGTTGGTTTGTCACTTAAAATCTCAATCAAATATATTTAAGTTTGTGGTTGCGAAGTGAAAAAAGGGGGTATGAATAATTTTGCAAACCACTCTGTCTCCACGTTATGTCACTAATAGCACCTTAGGATTAAGAACATCTTAACAGAGAGAGAGTGCCCAGTGTGAAGCTTGCTGAACCATCTATGAATTGTCTTAGTGTTCAGAACCTCTTGGGAAACCCAGCCTTGCTCCCTTGGATTTTTTTCTTCACTGCTATAATGACATCATAGGTAGCATATACTGCGCACCACTGTGAAAGTGTAAAACTCTTTCTTGGTTGCTGGAAGTGATCCATTTTAGTCATTGTTTTGTAAATCGTAGAGTGAATGTACAGCTATTGTATTGTTGAGGGTGATGTTTTAGTAATTTTTGGGAGAAGTCGTACATTTCCTGAAAAGGTGCAGGAGTGTCAATGTTTATTCAAAATTGACTATAGGGTTTTGATGCAACATATTTTTCCACAACACAAATGAATAGTTATCCAATAACACCATGTAATCCTTGCAGAATACATTCCATGTTTCAATAATGTAAGTATCAAATTATATTAATGTATCATTTTGGAGTAAATGGGTACCAAACTAAACAAAAAGTCTATTCGGTTTTATAGGACTGCAAAATCTGTTTTATGGAAACTGAATAGACTTTTTTTATTTGGTATCCCATTACTTCAAAATGATACAGTAATATCACTTAAAACATATACCTTGAATACATAAGAATTTGTACTTCATTTGATTTCCCAGTGGATCTATGCAGTTAGAGGTATCACATGCCACAGTTAGTATGCACTTGCACAGTATATTAACATAGTCTATAAACATATGTACAAATGTACAGTTTGCCAAAAATAGAATAATACATTTCGAAAACCCCTTTTCAAATACAAAATAAACCAATTACTTTAGAGCATGGTTACAAAGCCTTCCGTATAACTATTAATGGCAAAGTAATTAGGGTGCAATTACGAATATAAAAGATGTTAAACCACAATATACAATTAAAACACCCAACAATGTTTTAATTTTTATGGAGCTTTTAGCTAATATGATGGCATTTAAAATGGTCCGACTTTACATGTTCTAAGTCTTTTTCATTTACTGAATATGAATGGAAATCCACATATTTTATGTTTTGTTTACCTTCATCAGAGAGAAAATGTTAAACTTGACTACCCTCTGATTTCAGCACCCAAAGGTCTGAGGGGCTCTCCTTTATTCTGATAGCATGTCTTGGGCACTAGTCCTGAAATGTATTTTACTCAACATAAGGGGCTTACTAGGGGAAGTAGGATTTTGACAGTGCGACACTGCCAAAAAATGACACTGCCAAACTCCCCCACAGACCCCTACAATGAGTCTAGAGTAAAATACATTCAGGACTCAGCCTAGAGCCCAAAACATGCTATCAGAATAAAGCAGAGACCATTTAGGAAATGTAGTGGAGTTAAAGTAAAAGTGCTCCTCCCAGTACTTCAGTAAAGATACACCAAAATAAAGCTTGGTCAAGTTGCTCAAGCTGGTATTATATAAATCAGGGGAACTTTATTCATATGAGATTAGGGATGGAACCCTTCTGAGTTGAAGTTCCACAGAAGACCAGCGAGCATTATAAACCCCATATATGCAAAAAAAAAAAAAAAAAAAAAGAAGAAAAAAAAAGAAGAAAAAACTTGACCAAAGTATACAGATCCAGACACTAGAAACATAAAATAGAGGAAGATGATCCAGCACATAACTGGAGTTATGGCCCATTCCCTTCCCCTTTACTATACTCTCTCACTCAGTCACCTTAAACAACATGACAATCACCTAACAGCTAGGTTGCTGTTTATGATCCGAGTTCATCCTGCCTTTGTTTGAGTAACGGTCTCTACTGTCTAGAGAAGACTCTACATTTGTGGAGGATTGCTTTGAGGATCTAATTTTATTCAGTTACAAAAGCGTAAGTAACGTCAGGACGTTGGATGTTCATGCCCCACCTCATTCCCACCTCATCCCCAAATCAACCTAGAAGTGTTGTATGCAGCAATACCATTCCAGAGAATACAGTTCTACTCCACAGCTCAATGGAATAAAGGGTCCACAAATGTTTGCACACCGTTGTTTTGTGTACAACAAATACTGCAATTTAGCATACTATTATTATTATTATTATTATTATTATTATTATTATTATTATTATTATTATATTAATAATAATAACAATAATTATTATTATTATAATTATTATTATTATTATTTTTTTTGGTAGCATAAAATATCCCTTCCAGACTGCAAGAACACAGTACACAACACTTACATTTATAATTTGAGTAAAATAATATACAAACAATTAATAATCAATTATATATCAGCTTAGTTTAACACATTATAAGATGGAAGAATGAACAAGCGGAACAAAAGTACTTTAGAAGTTTAGACAGTGTGAGATTCTAGTCTTTGCCAGCAGTAAAATTCTCATTAAAAAAAAAGAAAAAAAAATATGTATATATATATCCTTCTTCTAAAGAGTGCTTTATAGTATTATAATCATAACAATGTTAGGCTAAAGGAAACACATCTACTTACACAGGTGGTTTATTGTGTCAATAATAAATGACCGTCTCTGCCGTTCAGGAGGACTGAAATACTGAAATCACAAACGCAAATGCTGTAGATTTTATTTTTGTTAGCACTGGATGTAGTTTATGTGATTTGATGAGTTTTTCTAAAAATAAAGAAACATTATAAATAAATTTCCTTTTTACGAGCGGAGATCAAATGCGTCTGTACATTTGTAAAGCAACATTGGCGGCACCTGTCGTTTTCTAAGTGGAACTACGCAAAAAATACGTTAGAAGTCAATGATGAGTGGATCAGAATTCTTTTAGATGAAGAACGACCTAAAGAACTATGTTACTGTCGAAGGTTTTTGGGAAACTTACCTAAAATGTTTTCTCTTTCCAATACAATATTAATCTTATTTTCCTATAGTATCTAATACAACTTACACAGCCTTAAAAGCATATTTTCATTAATTGGTGTATAATTGAATTACAGTGCCCCAAACTGATGTTACGAGGTTTTCATCACATACTTTCCTATATTTGAAATTACCTACAATGTTTTCTCTTTCCAATTAAATAAAATTCGTATTTTTTTATAATGGCTCATACTATTTACACAGACGTAAAGGCAGATTTTCCTTATTAATTGTTTAATTGAATTTCAGTGCCCCAAACTGATTTTACGAGGTACTCATCACATACTTGTCTATATTCAAAATTACCTAAAATGTTTTCTCTTTCCAATAAAATAAAATCCTTAATTTTTTATAATGGATCATACAATTTACACAGTTGCAAAGGCAGATTTTCTTTATTCATTTGTTGTATAATTGAATTACAGTGCCCCAAACTGATGTTACAAGGTCTTCATCATATACTTGTCTATATTCAAAATTACCTACAATGTTTCCTCTTTCCAATACAATATTAATCTTATTTTTCTATAATATCTAATACAATTTACACAGTTGTAAAAGCAGATTTTCCTTATTAATTGGTGTATAATTGAATTACAGTGCCCCAAACTGATGTTACGAGGTCCTCATCACATACTTTTCTATATTCAAAATGATCTAAAATGTTTTCTCTTTCAAATTAAATAAAATTCTTATTTTTTTATAATGGCTCATACTATTTACACAGCCACAAAGGCAGATTTTCCTTATTCATTTGTTGTATAATTGAATTACAGTGCCCCAAACTGATTTTACAAGATTTTCATCACATATGTGTCTATATTCAAAATTACCTAAAATGTTTTCTCTTTCCAATAAAATAAAATTCTTATTTTTTTATAAACGCTCATACTATTTACACAGCTGTAAAGGCAGATTTTCCTTATTAATTTGTTGTATAATTGAATTACAGTGCCCCAAACTGATGTTACAAGATTTTCATCACATACTTCCCTATATTTAATTACCTAAAATGTTTTCTCTTTCCAATAAAATAAAATTCTTATTTTTTTGTAATATCTCATACCATGTATACAGCTGTAAAGGCAGATTTTCCTTATTAATTGTTTAATTGAATTTCAGTGCCCCAAACTGATGGTACGAGGTCCTCATCACATACTTTCCTATATTTACAATTACCTACAATGTTTTCTCTTTCCAATAAAAAAAATTCTCATTTTTTTTATAATGGATCATACTATTTACACAGCTGCAAAGGCAGATTTTCCTCATTGATTGGTGGATAATTGAATTACAGTGCCCCAAACTGATGTTACAAGGTCTTCATCATATACTTGTCTATATTCAAAATTACCTACAATGTTTCCTCTTTCCAATACAATATTAATCTTATTTTTCTATAATATTTAATACAATTTACACAGTTGTAAAAGCAGATTTTCATTATAAATTTGTTGTACAATTGCATTACAGAGCCCCAAACTGATGTTATGAAGTACTCATCACATACTTTCCTATATTCAAAATTACCTAAAATGTTTTCTCTTTCCAATAAAATAAAATTCGTATTTTTTTATAATGGCTCATACTATTTATACAGCCGTAAAAGCAAGATTTTCCTCATTGATTGGTGTTTAATTGAATTACAGTGCCCCAAACTGATGTACTCATCACATACGTTTCTATATTCAAAATTAACCAAAATGTTTTCTCTGTCCAATGAAATATAAAGCGTAGCATTTTTTAAAATAATGTCTAATATATTTACACAGCCTTAAACAATAGATTTTCATAAGTATTGTGAATTAAACTGTATGGAGTGTTTGCTCATAAAAATACTGTGGAGCTAGGCTTCATATTTCCCACACATGGATGGTGTAACTATATTATTTCCAAGACTTACGGCATTTTTATTAAACGCTCAAGTAAAACAATACGCCAGATCAAACACCTTTATGCGATACATCTGCGTAAATAAATCGCTTCATTGTTTTTATTCGGAGGGTGAAGAACCACCTTTAGGACACTGTATAAATACACAAAACAGACTGAATTAAACCTGTTTCAGCTCGTTCGGTGCCTCGCGCAGAGAGGGCGCTAGTAAAGAAGGTAGACCCACCGCGACCGGTTCCTCGCGGGTATGCGATAGTACTCCAACAAACACTGAAAAGGGTACAGCGGTGTTTTGTTGCGGACAGAATTATCAGCCTTCAGAAGAAGTGGAAGAGCTGCTGCTGAACCAAGTGAGGAATTTAGAAAATCCAGGTTTATTTATAATAACCACAGTTACATTAGGAACATCTAATCAAACGTGTAGATAGTTACAGTAGCTCATTGTCCGAGTGATTTATTTGGTAGTCATGAAATCGCCGGAAGGGGTTGATTTTACCTGTTTTTTTAAAACTGAACTATAGTCGAATTCCGCGTTTTACCCGTCCCAACTGGGGATAGGCAGAGTATAAAGCGTGTTTACCCAGAATTGTTGCTGGAACTTAACACTAAAATCTCTTGTTTGTTGTCCGTTTTTAGTACGTTCGATCTGAGTTTTGTTTTCTTTTGACACATTGTAATTTGAGCCATTATTTATTTATTCTCTTATATTTCCGGTGGAAATCCGCTGGATTCCGCGTTTTACCTAGACCCCATTTATCCTGCAGGTTAGAGACTGAATCTGTCAACCGGTTGACTTTGACTTGCAGCTCTGTTAGAATATCACCGTTAAATCCGGCCGCTTTCTCCAGCTCCGCCAGCTGAGCGCCATGTTTGTCCGAGACTGTTTGCAGCGAGGCGATGCTAGTCCTCATTTCTTCACGAACAGCAGAAATTTCCGCTTTCAAATTTGTCGCCACTGTGTCGATTTTTGTACAAATGTCCTCTTTGAGGGTAGTAATGGCGTTCGTGAAGGCAGCAAGGCTCAGCTGCTCGGAGTCTGTGCTAGCTGTTGTTTCAGGGTTAGCGGCCATCTCGGACGGAGATTTCCCTCTTCTGGTTCGAGCAGTAGACATTTGCATTCGAAAAAAGTGAGCTTTAGACAAAGTAGTAGCTGCTTAGAAGTTGCAAAAGATTACAATACAGTCCGTTTTGGAAAAAGTACAGTAAGGCATGCCATTTTAAACAAATAATGTCACGACCACCTGGAGCTACACGCAAACGCAGCTATCGCGCTCCATATCCAACCGGAAGTCCGATGTTTCTCCCTTTAGATAAGGCTGCAGGTCCAGGGGTTCATGGACAGAGAGAATTGTGGTAAACTGAGATGCTGTTGCTGTTGTTCTCCCACTGCACACGGTCACTCAGGTTTGTGGACGGTGGAGTGGGTGGATGCCAGTGTTTCAGGGAGCCTCCGTGTCGATGTTACCTTCTGGCTCTCTCCCTTTAGTTAGGCTGTTTTATTCAGATCTGCCGGAGTCATTAGCCACACTCTGATAATATTTTAGATTCTCGGTTTTACATAAATCCAGTAAAACTAATTCCATCTCTCTGCTCCTCCAAGTTACTGACTGCCCACCTGTCTGACCCGATACTGATGGATGTTGGACCCTCAGGCTCTCATGTCCTCTGTCTGGCCAGACTGATGGAAGTTTCTGAAGTCAGCTCTTCCCCATCACCCACCACAGATCAGCCGCTCATTGTCCATCTTACTCTTCACTACTGATTACATCCAAGCCATTAGTGGAGCTGCTATACACCTGAATATATAAAACCTATGTGAATGTATAAAAGACTTTTTAAAATGAATTTAAAAGCTGTTTGACCAGTGGTAGGATGGTCCCCCCTTTAATGTGAGTCTTGGTCCTCCCAAGGTTTCTTCCTCCTCCTGCAGCTCTGAGGGAGTTTTTCCTTGCCTCCGCGCTCACTGGGGGTTCTGTAATCTGTATTTTCTATGTTTAATGTTTTGCCTGATTGTTTGTCCTGTGATCACGTTTCTGTAAAGCTGCTTTGTGCCAACTCCAGTTGTAAAAAGTGCTATACAAATAAATTTGACTTGATTTGATTTGACTAATTGCTGTTGTTGATGCGCTAGGTGACGTTATCGAGTATGATAATCACTGAGGAATACAAGAATTAAAATGCCTTTACTCCAAAAGTTCACTGCTTGCTTTGAGAATGGCCATGCAGTCAGCTAGCATAGGCTAACCATTTTTTCATAGGCTAACCATGAGCCATGTTTTTCTCGAGAGAGTGCTCGTGGTTACTTGTGTTGTCGTGCTGATTATCAGCGGACGCTAAATCAACAAGTTTGATTTATTTACTTGATACCACTGATATAAATATCATTTAATTTAGCCAATCTAACACTCATCTTTTTATTTACATTACAATATCCATTATTAAAAACTCTGGTTTACAACCATGCACTGTACAATATTTAAACAGGTAAGTTCAATGTTTGTTTGTTTTGAGGACTTAAATATATTATTTTAATCAATATATTTAGTAAGCAATTATTATTATCCTTCAATAAGTGCAGGCTAGTACAATATAATACTTTTTAAAACACATTTTTGAATAATACAAAATATTGTCTATTATTGTTACTGACAAAATTACAGAAATTATCAAGATATTGTTTTCTTTTTATCAGTATCGCACACTCCTAATATAGATATATGTGTAATTCTCCAACCTGTAGCTGATATTGTAATTTACTCTCATTGTTCAGGTCAGTCAGTCTAATCTAAATCCTGCCATCCCATCACACATACCTGTGTACACTGATCATACCATATAGAGAAACTCACAATCTCACACCGACCTCCTCTGTGTGTGTGTGTGTATGTGTGTGTTATATGGATTAAAAAGGTATATTACTATAATATTCAGTAATTACTCTTTGATGTTTACTCACTGTGGGTCAGAGGTCATATCTTCACTGCTCAAAGTAGGAGGAATACCAATGGACTGATCACTCTTCATAGACACACAGCTGGGCTCTGGAGAAGCCCCTCTCTGGGTTTCAGTTCTGTTAAAATTAAACACAGTGAAACTCCAGCATTTACACAGTGAAACTCCAACACACAGCACATCTTTAATAAAGATCAGGAACTGAAGAGCTTCACTCTCAGAACAGAACAGGGGTGGGTTTCCCGAAAGCTTCGTAATGCTAAGAACTTCGTTAACTCGTACTTAAGATTGATCGTTAATTAAAGAGTGTTTCCCAAACCCGTGCGTAACTAAAGTACTGCGTAAACTCGCTCGCAGATTAACGAGTGCCCTCACCCAGTCGTTATTTTTAAAGAGCTTCTTTAGGGGATCTCTACTTGCAGTTCAGCACCTTAAACACCAGGGACCGCCAATTTTAAGGGAGAAAAATGTTCATTTCCGTGGTTGAAGCAATTATATTATATTATATTATATTATATTATATTATATTATATTATAATATTCCCCGTGTCTGCGGGTGCTCCGGTTTCCTCCCACAGTCCAAAGACCTAATTGGATGTCGGATAAAAATTAAAAACTGACCCTTAGGTGTGAGTGTGTGAGTGGATGTGTCTGTGTGTCTGTCTGTGTCTGTCTGCCCTGCGACGGATTGGCGGCCTTTCAAGGGTGTATAGCCGGCTGTTATAGACTCCAGCCCCCCCGCGACCCTAAACGGATAAAGCGGTTGACGATGAGTGAGTAAGTGAGTGAATGAGTTATATTATATTATATTATATTATATTATATTGCCATATAATGCCATATATAATGCCAATTTGTCTGTGGCTTGTAGTCTAACCTGGCAAACCCATTATTAAAATCCAGATTCCTGCAGATGATGCTCACGGTCTAAGCAAAGCTGCAAAGTCACCAAGTCCGTGGATTCTGTAATCAGGCTGTTACTGTGGAATACACGCAAATATACACAATTCCCACCAGACCGGGAATTACAGCACAACATTATATATTTCCATGCTATTGGGAAAATCCCTGGTACTGTAGGTCCGGTGCAGGGGACGCCTGCGGTGTCTTTAATCACACCTACGCGTATTGTAAAGGGTATCGGTGAATGTGCAGGTAATATTTAATATTATTCCTTAATCAGGTGATTCTAACCAACATTGTGGCCGTTCATCTGGGCAAACTCTGGGGTGTGTCAGCTCGCAAATATATAAATACCAGTCAAAAGTTGGACACGTCTCATTCAATGTTTTTTTTTTTTTTTTTTACATTGTGGATTAATATTAAAACCATGAAAACTATTAATTGACGCACATAAAATTATCTAGTAAACAAAAAGGTGCATGGCCTTAACAATCCCCTGACCTAAACCCAACTGAGATGGGGATTTGGATGAGCATACTCATGTTGGTATAATATATATAACATACGTATATGTATTATTATATTATTTTTATATTTTTTATATATTATATTTTTTATATTATTATTAATAATTATAATAATAAATTAATATTACTCGCCAAATTACTATTAATAATATTAGTATAATATATATACATATATATATATATACATATATATATATATATATATATATATATATATATATATGTATATATATATATATTAACAATAATAGTTTTAAAAAAGTAAAAAAAGTTTAATTTTTTTTAATAGATTAGATTTTCGAGTATTTATTTAGTCCTATGTATCTTTAGGAGTATTTTATTAATGCCAAAGTAAATCCTTTTGTAATTTAAATTTCAGAATATGTATAATATTGATGATTACAACACATTTCTACGTTTTTAGGGTGTAATAGTGAATAAATACTGCATATTGGCAATGTTGAATCGATATTTGTGGATCGATTGAGTGCGCTGTTTTTGGGGAGGAGTCAACAAAGACGTTCTTTAACCTCGTTCCTTAATTTTCACGTTGCGAAGGTCTTTGGGAAACACTCGCAGAACTGGCTCGTTCTTTACTCACGTCATTCGTTAGTTCGTTCGTTATTCGCTAAGATTGATCGTTTTCGGGAAACCCACCCCAGTAGTTTAGTGCAGTGATGTACCGAGACCCAGAGCTTCCTCCTCCACTGCTGAACTTTAGAGGTTCCTCCTTGGACCGGTCACTCTTCATAGACACTCCACTGGGGGCTGGAGATGCTGCTCTCTTCTCCCTGAAAACAGATCTTCATGATGATCCATTTACTAAAACTCTAGACTAACTTCTTCATAATCATCCCAGGAGCGTCCCAAAAGCTTTCTGTCAGCTGCCACAAACTGAAAAACACTCGCCCAATAAATATACATATTTTAATTTATTTAACAATACTGTTGCATATATTTGTGTGTTTGTTATAATGTCACAATGTCATCTCCTGATTATGTCATTTTTACTGTATGTATTTTATATATCTGGGACTAGTTAATAATGTATTTATAAAAGCTACACAATTACTTATTTATATTGTATTATAAACTACACGGTTTATTTTTCCTCCAATGGAAATTTACAGAGATACAACAGAGATATAGATCAAAACAGAGTGGAATGCATATTTCTGTGAGAAGCTTCATTTCACAGCTTTAAATAACATACCCAGTCACTTCCATCTGATCTAAAGAAATGCAGCACAACAGGATTTCCTCCATTATGCTAGGAGTTCTTTCACAGATAATATAAACCATTTTCATAAAAATAAATATAATTATTAATATTCACCATTAAATATTAAAGTTTGTTTGTTAAGTGTTGTTCTACATTTAAATAAAGCACAGGGTTCTGACTCTGGTCCAAGAGAACCTCTGTTCTCAATATTTTGAACTGTAAAATACGCAGATCACAGGTCCAGGATTAGAGCTGCAACCATTGAAATACAAAACTACTTTACAAATTACTTAATTTACTCACTTTAGGAGAGGAGGTCCTCCTCCACTGCTGGAGTTCTGAAGATCCATCTTTTACTCTTTTTCATTCACATACAGCAGAACACTGCCACCACCGACCCCTGAGAACAGATCAGCCGTTAGAATAAAATCTTTATTCTTAGAATAATAACATTATTGACTGATCTGCATTTAAAAGTATCTGATGAACAAACGAAACAGAGAATGTTACACAACAGTGTGATTTACCATCATTACAAATTATTCTACAGATTATAAAGACATTTACTCTTTTTATAATGACTATAATTTAATTATTATTAGTAATATTACTACATAAAACAACATTATAAATATACACACTGTTCTACAATTATTACTCATATTAATATTATGTTGCTGAATCAGAATAAAGAGATTATTTAATTATAATATAAAACAGCAGGATTAAAAACAATAACACTCATGTTGTCTTGAGCTCCGTTTCTCCCCTGCTGGTTGAACAGCGCTACTACATATAAACACGCCTTTATAGCAGTTTATCTACCCAACAGACCAAAGCCCACATTAAGCAGTAATGCGCTTTAAAGAGCATAAATTACGTTGTGACTGCGGTCAATACATTTAGACCAGGTCTAGGTCTGATTCAGGTCCGTTTCAGATCTCCATGCTGATTCTGGTTCTTCCAGTGTAATCGGACACTGAGCTGAGCTTAAAGAACCGGTTCTTGATCTGAGGAACCCTTAGAACCGGTTCTGACTTTAAGCTACACGGTTCTGTTCTACATTCTCTTCAGTTCTGAACTTACCGAGTGAATCCAGACTTCTGTCCTCTTCTAATGGAGGAAACTGGACTTACTTTTACTTTCTCCTTCACCTGCATCTCACCTGTCTCCTTATAAGCCACGCCCCTCATCCTCTCAGAGCGAATAGGCGCTGTGTGGGCGGAGCTAATGTTCGTTATTCGCTATTGTCAGCCAATTATATCGCACGGCTGAATGGAATGTTTGAATATTCATGAGCAAGACGTTTCTCTAACACAACTGTAAAACCTGTTCGGGTGGTCTGTCAAGTTGTGCAAACCATTAAATGTGCTTCTCTGACCCACATTTTTAAAAGTTTTTCCATGATGCATGAAACAGACTGAGCTCACTGTCCTTATTTGCTTAAGGATTATATAAAAGTAAATGGCAATTAACAAAAATAATAAATATAAACAATGAAAAAAGAGCAATCACCTCTTTTAACCTAAATTTTACATCGATACAGTGATTTAGACTGTCCAGTTATTCTATTTACACTCCAGGAGAATGTTCTAATATGGTGATTTTTTGTATTATTATCTTTAAATATACTCTGGCACAGTTTGGCAAGGTAGTACAATTTGTCAGGGCACCTGCTGCTCTATAAATATCACTGCAGTGTAAAATCACTGCTTTAACAGAAGAGGAAGAAGAAGAAGAAGAGCAGTATAACTGATTTCCTCTGAGATGATCTAAAACGTGTTCGAACATTAAACTTACTGTATTTTTGGAAGGCAATCATCATTAACTGTTCATTACACAGTCTCAGTAAACAACAGCTGTCATTTACGTATACATACACAATATTTATGTATCAGTTATGTGTTACAATTATTATAGTTAGAAAGTTATTTTAGCTAACACTTTTACTGATCAATCAAAAAAGAATAACAAAACTGTTTATTTGGAATGAAAGTGTGTAGCTGAGGACCTGTATAAACCTTATTCTTAATAATGATCCTTACTTATTTATTCCAATACTTGTGTTCTATCCAAACCTAGGAGACACAAAATAATTTCATTTACAACTTAAATACAAATTTAGACGCATTAGCAAAACAGCTAAACAACTTCTCTATTACATCTGAACTGTTGTATTAATCCACCAGCCTGATGCTTCATATACACTACCTAGCACTGAGCCAACTGTGAAGCAGTTGTGTCTAAAATCAACCCGGTCCGCTCTGTTAACAGAAGCTTCTAATAGATATAAATATATGGACAACTGACAAACATTATCAACAGGAGCATTTTAAAATCGTAAAAATAAAAGTATCTCTTCTAATTGTTCAAACTAAGAATTAAGAATGTTGTGTACACACACATTCATATTAAAATATTTTGTGTGGTCTTACAAAAGTCATTTGGTGTGACCATGATTTACTTTTAAAATTAATTAATTTCCTAAATATTTTTATTTTATGTTCTCAGCAGTGTACCGTGTTTATAAACAAACTGAATTATGTAAAGTTTTTGTAAATAATTATGTAATATTTTGTATTATTGAATATCTCAGTCACATTTTAACTGTAATTAACAGGCTAATGTTTTAGCCACAGAAAGTACAACATTTGTCTCATAGTTACTGCTATTATAGATTATTCTATTATATATTTCACTATTATTTTGTTCAATTTTAAAATTATCCTCTGAAAAGAGCTGTGTTCAGTTCTTCTTGCGGGGAGAAATGAGCACTGTCTCCATCTAGTGTTACTAAGATGTACTGCATTTTATATAAATAATCTCTGGTATGTTTGTGCTCTTCTAATAATGAGCTAAAACATTGTGTGCTACCAAAACAGATTATTCTATAAAACATCTGCAGGACGTATTTGCTGTAGACATAACCGAGACATTTACCAAGACTGGCTGATGGGCAACATATGAGTTGTTTAGTTGTTAATTTAAACTTAAATAAACTACAATACATTTAAATATCAAACACTGTTTCCACAATTAAACCATACTAATATTTAAAAATATCAAATATCAAAATATTATATGACCTACTGTGGATGGTATTATGTTGATATTAAATGCAGGTATCTGGGAGAATAAAACTAATATTGGTCTACTCAACAACATAAAGACTTCAAATCAATTACATATATTATAGAGCACAAGATGGTATTCAGAATTAAAGATATCTTTATCTACTTGAACAATATAATATAAAAATGTAGAATGTAATAGCTTGAAAGACAGAACAGTATAGCTAATTATTATAAAAAAATCTTTTATTTCTGACTGAGAGACTGGAAAGAAACAAATATATGAATTAAAAGAAAATATGAACATGTGAGTAATGTCTGGGGGAAAAAGTGAAGTTAAATTAATTAACTGTGTGAATAAACCTAAAATTTGTTAGCTAGATAATATTAATAAATAATAAAACTAAGATCTTAAGCTGAGGTCAAATTTAAGGATAATTTACTCTTACAGAGGTAAATTAGCTTAAAAACAGATCGTAGTTAGAATAATTGTCAGAATAGTGGCAGATCATTTCTTCCAAATCGTTAAAAAACCTTTTTAGTCACAGAAAACAGTTAATAAATGCTCTTTCTCCTCAGAAACTTTGGGTATACTCAGTAGCTAGCTTAGCTAACGCTAGGAAGCTAGCTAATTTATCCGGTTACTAACTTTACACCTAAAATTCAGCATTTAATTAGACTGGTTTAGTGTAAAGTTGTTTAATCTCATCAACTTACCCATTAATTATTAGTGTTTTCCTCAGTTTATTAAACAGATTAAGAGAAACGGAGATAATTCACTGCTAACTCTGTTAGCTGCTAACAGGCTAATGTGACAGGAATCTGACAGGAGAGCGTCTCGCGTCGAATCACAGCGCGTATAAAGAGCGCGTGAGGGCAGCGCTAATATAAACTACTGCTTTATAATAATAAACATAATACGACCTCCAGAGGTTTTATAGATCTGTTCTGGTAGCACATAATGTTTTATATCATTATTAAAAGAGCACAAACACCCCAGAGATTATTTATATAAAATGCAGAACATCTCAGTAACAGTAGTAAGAACACAGCACAGCTCCTTTCACAAGAAAAAGCCCTGAAGACCACCGCCCAGAAGATGAAGATCACCTGACCGAGAAGACCGGTAAGACCGCGGGGCCGCAGTCCTGCTCCCCAGCTCCCGAGGACGGGGACGAGGGGGCGCCGGCGGTCCAGCTCCCGGACTGGATGGCCTCCGGGGAGCAGGTGTGGGTGGGCACCCGGAGTTCGCCCAGGGCATCTGGGTAGGAGTGGAGCTGGACCGCGCTGTAGGTACGAACATGAAGGTCTAACTCAGAGCTGATCAGTGTGGAACAAGGGTATTTAATTTAGTTTAATCAAGTTTTATTCCCAGTTTTAAGTGATGCTAACACTTTATAATGCCATAAAAATACTTTTAAATCTCTTAAATAAAATCACTGTATATCAACACACCAACACATTCACCTTAATCGGCTCTTTTTATTAAGAAAAATATTGTGGGAGCTACTGAGGTCAGGAAATATTATTGAGGTCATTTCCATAATATATTGTATGATAATTTGGTAACACAATTATTCTTACAACCCTTATTACTACAGTATTAAAAACCCTAAATTCTCATGCAGTTATTTTAATTAAATTAGCGTATGTGAAATTCTGATGTTTTACAAATTTTACGTAAAATTCGTTTAAACTCTACTGCCCCCTGGTGGTTAAAACTTGAATGTCTTTTAATTTAGAAGTGATTGATGTATATTTATATAATAATAAAAACATATTAACACAAAATAAACAGAAAGCTCTAAAATCATTATCTTTTTCAATCCAGATAATGTATATACATTTATTAAAGAATATACATTTTCTCTTAACAAAACATTTATTTATTAGTTAACTTTTAATCCCTTAGTATAGTTTGTTCTTTAAATGTCACATAAAATATTTATATTGGCTAATACCACTTTATATAAAATAAATAATCAGTTATTCGACTATAAAAAAAATTGTAACTTTTTTCAGTGTTTTTTTTTTTTTACTTTTGACATAGTGGGAATCTGGCAGACAATTACGGTTTTATTACATATTATTTTTTGTGTTGTTGTTTTTGACAATTATAACCTATGTATAAAGGTAATAGATCAGCATAACAACAGTCATGTTATGATAACATTCTCTCTAAATAAAATACATGAATTATGGCTTTTTAATAGCTTTTAGTAGGCAATTTTAGGACTAAAAATGTACTGTAAAATAAAGCATTTTCTCTGTTAAAAAATAGGAACATTTTCTGCAATCTTTCAAAGAAACACTTTTGAAACACATTTCTAATAATCTATTCTTTTTAATTTTTAATTAAAAAAAGAAAATTACTGTATTTTACTTTTACTGTAATTTTTTTTAAAGTTTTAAATAACTAAATTATTATTAAGATATTATTGATTGGAATGTATTTTTCAATTATATGGTAGTGCGTAATATTTTTCCATTTTATTGTTCATGTTTATCTTAATTGAGCTTATTTAATTGGTATTTTAGTATTTACAGCTTTGCTCATTTTAGATCATTACATTGAATTTTTAGCTTTAGCTATTTTTAGTAATTAATTTTAGTTTAGTTTTAGTGTTAGTTTTCATTGTTATGTTGTTACTATTAAGTTGATTTTTTATCTTTTAGAAGTGACTTTTGAAGCACCTTTAGTAAGAATAATGTCATAAAAAATATAATTTAAAGAAACAGATTTGCATTGTCTGTTTCTCTGCTTGTACGTGGATCCATCATCACCACAGCCTGTGCTGATCTAGAGCTGCAATACACTCTCTGATTAACAGAGGAAAGGAGAGGCTAACCCCCCGGGACGTGGACGTCAGAATTCAGCATCCGGTTTAAAACCATGGAGAAGGAATTTGGATTCACTGTGTCCTTGATTCTCTCTCTTTATCTCTCTACATGGACTCACATGATATGTTCTTTTATGGACTGAGGCATCTTCTTGTTTTCACAAACACAACCTGTGCAGTTATAAATTGAGAGCTTAGCTTGGTTGGTTAGCTTAGTGAAGCAAATTAGTGCCAATTCCACCATTATTAAACTTACATTTGTGCCAAGATTATGTGATAGCTATGTAGTTTTGTGTTGGCATGTCAGTTAGCTCAGATTGTAATTAGGTGGTTAATATGGCAGTCTGTATAATGAATAGGCCACAGTCTCTATATATTGTTTAGTAAATAGGGCTCAGTCTTTATATACTGTATAGTGACTATGCAAGAGTTTCTGTATATTAAATAGTGATCTACTTACTATACATTATATAAATTATTTGCCCTATTCACTAAACAGTATATTTAAAGCATACCACAGTCACTTTGCAGTTACTATACAGCAAATAAAGACTGAGTCCTATTTACTATACAGTATATAGAGACTGTGGCCTATTCACTATAGAGTACATATAAAGCATAACAGTCACTAAACAGTATATAAAGGCAATGCACTATTGACTATACAGTACACAGGGTCAGTGCTCTATTTACTATAGAGTTTATTGGAACCATGCCATGATTATTATATAGTATATGGATGCAATACTCTATTCACTTTTCAGCATATAGAACATTTGGTCTATTCACTATACAGTATATAGAAACTATTTAATAGTCACTTAATAACTAAAGACTGAGTCCTATTTACTATACAGCATATAGAGGCAGTGCTCTATTCACTATACAGTATACGTATACTGTGGCAGTTTCTGAATAGGCTACATACTCTATCAACTGTAGTGAACGTGTCATGGTTTCTATAACTGTATAGTGAATAGGGCACTGCCTCTATATACCGTATAGTGATTATGGAATGGTTTCTATACATATCGTATAGTGAATAGAGCACAGACTCTATGGAATGGTTTATGCCTTTAGAAATATATATAATGTGATCCGCTATTACTCATATTACTGAAATACGGTGTGTTTGGCCACTTTGCTGAGATAATTACTGTGCTGACCAGGACCCAAACCCTGTGTATGACCAGCGGGATCATTTCGTCCCTTTCAACTGTGTTAATACTGAAGACTGCATTTCTTTCTCTCTTTTTTATCAGTGCGTGTGACTAATGAGTAATATTTATCTAGTGTATTGTCGGAAAGTGTATTATTTTTTCTGAAAGCTTTCCTAGGCACTCTGGGTGAGACAGTTAGCGATGTCACTTCCCTTTAAGCACATTGTCTTCACTGTGCAGGTGAACAGAGATGGTGGACAGCCCTGTGTGCGTTAATGAATAAAATGTAAGTTCCTTTCAGATGTAGCACTGCAGTTTAAGCTAAAAATAGTCTATAAGTGTGCATTTAATCTTTATACATTTTCATGCCTTATTTGAGTGCAGTTTAAACCTAATGGTATTTAGTAGCTACCTTATTTCGGCCCATAGTGCTTAACTTCCACCACTGTGTGCTAAATGTAGCCTTGTTTATACAATCTTCTTTGTTTGATGAATAAACATATCATATGTTTAAGATATAATCTGTATTTTGTTCCCATTGTTCAGTTGTTGGTCACATGGCAACTTTTGCTACTGCAATTATCTAGTTCTACCACTAGAGGACTCCAGAGACAATGTAATCCCTTTAAACTCTCCTTAGTCTTTCTTTTAGCATAGTGTTTTGTACTGAGTGTTCAGGATGGTAGTATAATATACCATAGTATAACTAGTATTGTTGTTTATATTGTATTACCTCCATTTCATTTACCTAATGCCATATATTGTATTTGTTTCCTTTAGACCACACACACACACACACACACACACATCCACAAGCAATAAATGCAAACCCAATTGTCCAACCCATCAATAGAGTATGCTGGAAGAACCTCTCTGTAGGGCTGAACGATTAATTGCATTTGCGATTATCTCGCGATATTTTAAAACGAGATTCTCTAACCGCACAGGCTGCGATTTGACTGGTCACGTGACTTGGGAGCGAGCCGAGCCGAGGACGAGCGGAGCAAACCCGAGCAGGAGGCAGGGAGGTGGAGAAGTGAAGTCAACACAGCGCACTTTCACACCAGCACTGTTTGGTCTGGTTAAATCGAACTCTGGTCCGTTTGTAACTTTAGTGCGGTTCGATTGAGCAGGTGTGAAAACAGTAATCGCACTCGGGTGCGGATCAAAAGAACCGAACCGAGACCAGCTAGAGGAGGTGGATAACGTTAATTACCACAGCTGTGAACAAACACTGTCTCCATGCTCGCGCCGTCTGCGCTGTATTCACCGCTCACAGCCGCGTGACTCTGTTTATTATGTATAAATCTGCGCTGCACGTAGAAACACAAAATCTTCTCGCTGTATTTACTTTTTTCTTATATTTATATTTAACGTACTCCCGTGTCAGACAGCTCTGACCAATCAGAGGACACAGGCTGCTCGCGTGGTTTATTGATGCGCATTTTGGTGCGTTTACATTTATGCCTATATGAAACCAGACCGAACAGAGCGAGAAAACGCTCCAAGTAAACGAACTCATTAACTGATTCAGACCAGAGAAACCAACTACAGGTGTGAAAACGCACTAAAAAAAACATCACAAAGCCTCGTATGGTATTTGCAAGGCTAAAATGCCAACGACCAGTGCTGCATCTTCAAATACAGAAAATAACGAGTTGGTTAAAGCAGATTCTCTTTATGTTTTTTTGCACTTTATTTTTTATGATGTTACTAGCTGGAGAGCAGTAAGTTTAATTTTTTTATATCTATTTTTTCTATAAAAAAATGGTGAAAAGGAAAAGCTATTTATATATTTATATTTCTATTTTAAAAAAAATGGTGAAAAGGAAAAGCATAGATTTGTTTGCTTTATTGTTATCTGTGCTTTAAATAAATCAGACATTGTTTATTATTAAACAAATTGATTTATTGCTTCTGTTTGTTGAAAAATACTTGAGAAGACATTAAGAAAATCGCATTTTAAATCGCAATCGCAATTTATAGATAAAACATTGCAATTAGATTATTTTCCAAAATCGTTCAGCCCTACCTCTCTGTGCTCATACTCTCTGACCGGAGTCCCTGTCTGTAGGATACTATCAGATCAGCATTCAACATCCAGAGTTATGAACTCTATCACAGCTAGTGTTTGTGATACTCATGCAAATAAATCAATATATTTTCTAAAAAGGTTGGAAAAAATAGATGAACCGGGGTATGGGTGACATCAGGGTGACACACTTCTGTTCTGCTTCTGTTGCCTGAATAACTGTGGATATGATGGAAGTGTATTTTAATGCTGTAATTATGTGTGGAGGAAAAGAGACCCAAGCCCTTACTTTATAAAGAAACCAAGCTGCTCTCCTTCACCAGGAGCTGTATATAAAAATGTATTTGAACATATATAAATGTACAGAACTGTATTTATATTGTATCTCTACAAAATGTACAAAAAATGGGTACAGAGATGTCCTAGAATACAGAACGTTTACAACATACATGACTTGCAGTTATTGTGTCAGTGAGTGAATGTGTTTGTGTGAAGTTCTAACTGCACAAAAAAAGCAGACGTTAATTATAAAGTGGCCAGTGAGTGGAAGCACAAGGTAATGTTGGTAGGTGTTTCTAATAATGTGGCCAGGTAGCAGAAGCACAAGTTATGTGTTTTTTTCTATTAGTTAGTTAGTCTTAAACAAACAAAAAAATAATTAATTTAAATATTAAGCGCTGTGTTTCCAAAATTAAACTATTCCAACATTTAAAAATATAAAATATCAAAAATCGCTCTTAATAATAAATACAGTTACCTGGGAGAACTCAAAGACTTAAAATTTGTGTTCAGAATTACAGATAACTTTATCCACTTACCATATGATATATAAAAGCTAGCATATAATAGCTTAAAAAAGCTAGCATATAATAGCTATTATAAAATATCTGCCTCTTATTTCTGACTGAGAGAAACTGGAGAGAAAATAACATATGAATTAAAAGAAAACGTGAACAGCTGCGAGATATTTGAAAAAAGGTAATTAAGTTAGAACTGTGTGAATAAAAATTAAATCTGTTAGCTAGATAACGCTAATAAGCAATAAATCTAGGATCTTAAGCTGAGGTTAAATTTGAGGATAATTTACTCTTACAGAGGTAAATTAGCTTAAAAACATTTATTAGTTAGAAGAATTGCCTGTTTAAAAACATATTTAGTCACAGAAAACAGTTAATAAATGCTCTTTCTCCTTAGAAACTTTGGTTACATTCAGTAGCCTGCTTAGCTAACGCTAGGAAGCTAGCTAATTTAGTCGATTCCTAACTTTTGATTTAAAGATCAGCATTTAATTAGACTTTTTAAATGGTTTAATCTCATCAATTAAGCCTTAAATTATAAGTGTTTTTCTCAGTTTATTGAACAGTTCAAGAGAAACGGAGCTAATTCACTGCTAACTCTGTTAGCTGCTAACAGGCTAATGTGACAAGAATCTGTCAGGAGAGCGTCTCGCGTCGAATCACAGTGTGTATAGAGAACTCTGCAGTAGTGTGTGTGTTAGGGCTGCAAGTAAATCTCAACAAATTAAAATCTATTTTAAAAGTTACTTTATTTCAGCAATTCACTTGAAAAAATTTGAAACTCATATGTTATATATGTGTATTACACACAGAGTGATCTATTTTAAGCATTTATTTATTTTATTGTTGATGATTAAAAAAAAAATCAGCGTCTCAGAAATATAAAATATTCTATAAGATCAATTGGTACTTTTGGCACTGTGGGCAGTGTGCCAAGTCCTGCTGGAAAATGAAATCTGCACCTCCATAAAAGTTGTCAGCAGAGGGAAGCATGGAGTGCTCTGACTTCAAGATAGCAGAGTCTGGAGGAAGAGTGGAGAGGCACGTAGTCCAAGCTGTTTGAGGTCTAGTGGGAAGGTTCCATCAAGCTCCAATCAGTGATGGTTTGGAGAGGATTGGACTGTTTTTAAGTTGATGTTCCAAATCACATGCTCACATTTTACACTGAAAAAATGCGTGTGTGTGAGAGGACTTTGGATTAGGCAGAGGCAGAGGAGGATTAATCTAGAATTGTGTTTAAGGTGCAGTTAAAGTCCAAATGCTTAATAGTTTGCATAAAAATATTGGCCTCTGATTTTTTGGCTCCTTAAACTAGTTTTTGTCTGGAGCTTTAAATACAGAAACAATGGTTTTAAACTCAAATATACAAAAGAATATATACACACAATGTACAGTAATAATGTTAATACTCTGAAATATATTACATATTTAAATACACTAATTGTAGATTAATGATGCAGTTTGAACAAGTCCGTCTTTAGACCAGATTAGAAAGTATTTATACAGCTTGTGTTCCTAACAGCCTCTGAATCACACAGGTTTACTCAATCTCACACAGACGCACTGAGGAGCCATAACCATAAAGCCTAATCCCTGCATAGAGGGGCTGAGTGAAGGTGGTGTAGAATGTGTGTAAGTGTGTGAGAGTGTGTGAGGGTGTATCAGTGGAGACTCTGTAGAAGGACAGAGTGCCGGCGGGACAGTCCACATACACTCCTACTCTCCTACAGCCGGAGGGAGGAGTGGAGAGATCTGTGATATTATTATTGTGAAGAACAGAGTATCTGTTATGAGAGCAGTTCAGACTCCAGGAGTTTATATTCACTCCAAACCCACACTCTGATCCTCCTCCTTTCCTGCTGATGGTTTTATAACTCAGAGCTACATCAGCTCCTACTCCGCTCCACTCAGCCTCCCAGTAACAGCGTCCAGTAACTCCCTCTCTACTCAAAACCTGCTGATACCACCCATCAAACCTCTCTAGATGATCAGGATACGACTGCTGCTCCTCTCCCCACTCCACCCTCCTGTTCTCCTCACTCAGAGAGAGACGAGGGTTTACTGTGTTTGGATCCAGTGTGAAATCACAGAACCCTGAACACAAGAACACACATTACACACACTGCACTGACACAGAGAGAGAGAGTGTGTTTGTGTGAGTTTATGTATGTATATGTTTGTTTGTGTGTGTGTGTTTGTGTGAGTGTGTGTTTGTGTGAGTGTGTGTTTGAGTGTTTGTTTGTGTGAGTGTGTGTTTGTGTGGGTGTGTGTTTGTGTGAGTGTGTGTTTGAGTGTTTGTTTGTGTGAGTGTGTGTTTGAGTGTTTGTTTGTGTGAGTGTGTGTTTGCGTGAGTGTATGTTTGTGTGGGTGTGTGTTTGTGTGAGTTTATGTATGTATATGTTTGTGTGTGTGTGTGTGTGTGTGTGTGAGTATAGGTGTGTGTGTGTGTGTTTGTGTTAGTGTTTGTGTGAGTGTGTGTTAGTGTATGTTTGTGTGTGTTTGTGTGTGTGTGTGTGTGTGTTTGTGTGAGTGAGTGAGTGTGTGTTTGTGTGAGTGTGTGTTAGTGTATGTTTGTGTGTTTGTGTGAGTTTGTGTGAGTTTGTGTGAGTGTGTGTGTGTGTGTGTTTGTGTGAGTGTATGTGTGTGTGTGTGTTTGTGTGAGTGTATGTTTGTGTGAGTGTGTGTTTGTTTGTGTGAGTGTGTGTTTGTGTGTGTTTGTGTGAGTGTGTTTTTGCGTGAGTGTATGTTTGTGTGGGTGTGTTTGTGTGAGTGTGTTTTTGCGTGAGTGTATGTTTGTGTGAGTGTGTGTTTGTGTGTTTGTGTGAGTGTATGTTTGTGTGAGTGTATGTTAGTGTGTGTTTGTTTGTGTGAGTGTGTGTTTGTTTGTGTGAGTGTGTGTTTGTGTGTGTTTGTGTGAGTGTGTGTTTGTTTGTGTGAGTGTGTGTTTGTGTGTGTTTGTGTGAGTGTGTTTGTTTGTGTGAGTGTGTTTTAGCGTGAGTGTATGTTTGTGTGAGTGTGTGTGAGTGAGTGTATGTTTGTGTGGGTGTGTGTTTGTGTTAGTGTATGTTTGTGTGAGTGTGTGTGAGTGTATGTTTGTGTGGGTGTGTTTTTGCGTGAGTGTATGTTTGTGTGAGTGTGTGTGAGTGAGTGTATGTTTGTGTGGGTGTGTGTTTGTGTTAGTGTATGTTTGTGTGAGTGTGTGTGTGTTTGTGTTAGTGTGTGTTTTTGTGAATGTGTGTTAGTGTATGTTTGTGTGTGTTTGTGTGAGTTTGTGTGTTTGTGTGAGTGTGAGTGTGTGTTTGTGTGTGTGTTTGTGTTAGTGTATGTTTGTGTGTGTTTGTGTGAGTGTATGTTTGTGTGAGTGTGTGTTTGTGTGGGTGTGTGTTTGCGTGAGTGTATGTTTGTGTGAGTGTGTGTTTGTGTGTGTGTTTGTGTGAGTGTGTGTTTGTTTGTGTGAGTGTGTGTTTGTGTGTGTGTTTGTGTGAGTGTGTGTGTATGTTTGTGTTTGTGTGGGTGTGTTTGTGTGAGTGTGTTTGCGTGAGTGTATGTTTGTGTGAGTGTGTGTATGTTTGTGTGGGTGTGTTTGTGTGAGTGTGTTTTTGCGTGAGTGTATGTTTGTGTGGGTGTGTTTGTGTGAGTGTGTTTGTGTGAGTGTGTTTTTGCGTGAGTGTATGTTTGTGTGAGTTTGTGTGTTTGTGTTAGTGTATGTTTGTGTGAGTGTGTGTGTGTTTGTGTTAGTGTGTGTTTTTGTGAGTGTGTGTTAGTGTATGTTTGTGTGTGTTTGTGTGAGTGTGTGTTTGTGTGAGTGTGTGTGTGTGTATTTGTGTGTGTGTGAGTGTGTTTGTGTGTGTGTTTGTGTTAGTGTATGTTTGTGTGTGTTTGTGTGAGTGTATGTTTGTGTGAGTGTGTGTTTGTGTGGGTGTGTGTTTGCGTGAGTGTATGTTTGTGTGAGTGTGTGTTTGTGTGTGTGTTTGTGTGAGTGTTTGTTTGTGTGAGTGTGTGTTTGTTTGTGTGAGTGTGTGTTTGTGTGTGTGTTTGTGTGAGTGTGTGTGTATGTTTGTGTGGGTGTGTTTGTGTGAGTGTGTTTGCGTGAGTGTATGTTTGTGTGAGTGTGTGTTTGTGTGTGTGTTTGTGTGAGTGTGTGTATGTTTGTGTGGGTGTGTTTGTGTGAGTGTGTTTGCGTGAGTGTATGTTTGTGTGTTTGTGTGAGTGTGTGTTTGTGTGAGTGTGTGTTTGTGTGAGTGTGTGTTTGTGTGTGTTTGTGTGAGTGTGTGTTTGTGTGAGTGTGTGTTTGTGTGAGTGTGTGTTTGTGTGAGTGTGTGTTTGTGTGAGTGTGTGTTTGTGTGTGTTTGTGTGAGTGTGTGTTTGTGTGAGTGTGTGTTTGTGTGAGTGTGTGTTTGTGTGAGTGTGTGTTTGTGTGAGTGTGTGTTTGTGTGAGTGTGTGTTTGTGTAAGTGTGTGTTTGTGTGAGTGTATGTTTGTGTGAGTGTGTGTTTGTGTAACTGTGTGTTTGTGTAACTGTATGTTTGTGTGAGTGTGTGTATGTTTGTGTGTGTTTGTGTGTGTTTGTGTGAGTGTATGTTTGTGTTGGTGTGTGTTTGTGTGAGTGTATGTTTGTGTGAGTGTGTGTTTGTTTGTGTAAGTGTGTGTTTGTGTGAGTGTATGTTTGTGTGGGTGTGTTTATGTGGGTGTGTGTTTGTGTGAGTGTGTGTTTGTGTGAGTGTATGTTTGTGTAACTGTGTGTTTGTGTGAGTGTATGTTTGTGTGAGTGTGTGTTTGTGTGAGTGTGTTTTTGCGTGAGTGTATGTTTGTGTTGGTGTGTTTATGTGAGTGTGTGTTTGCGTGTGTTTGTGTAACTGTGTGTTTGTGTGAGTGTGTGTTTGTGTGAGTGTGTGTTTGTGTGAGTGTGTGTTTGTGTGTGTGTGTGTTTGTGTGTGTTTGTGTAACTGTGTGTTTGTGTGAGTGTGTGTTTGTGTGAGTGTGTGTTTGCGTGTGTTTGTGTAACTGTGTGTTTGTGTGAGTGTGTGTTTGTGTGAGTGTGTGTTTGTGTGTGTGTTTGTGTGAGTGTGTGTTTGTTTGTGTGCGTGTGTGTTTGTGTGTGTTTGTGTGAGTGTGTGTTTGTTTGTGTGAGTGTGTGTTTGTGTGAGTGTGTGTTTGTGTGAGTGTATGTTTGTGTGGGTGTGTTTGTGTGAGTGTTTGTGTGAGCGTGTGTTTGTGTAACTGTGTGTTTGTGTGTGTGTTTGTGTAACTGTGTGTTTGTGTGTGTGTTTGTGTAACTGTGTGTTTGCGTGTGTGTTTGTGTGAGTGTGTGTTTTTGTGTGAGTGTGTGTTTGTTTGTGTGAGTGTGTGTTTGTGTGTGTGTTTGTGTAAGTGTGTGTTTGTGTGAGTGTGTGTTTGTGTGGGTGTGTTTGTGTGTGTGTGTTTGTGTAAGTGTGTGTTTGTGTGAGTGTGTGTTTGTGTGGGTGTGTTTGTGTGTGTGTGTTTGTGTTAGTGTGTGTTTGTGTGAGTGTGTGTTTGTGTGAGTGTGTGTTTGAGTGTGTGTTTGTGTGAGTGTGTGTTTGTTTGTGTGAGTGTGTGTTTGCGTGAGTGTATGTTTGTGTGGGTGTGTGTTTGTGTGAGTTTATGTATGTATATGTTTGTGTGTGTGTGTGTGAGTGTGTGTTTGCGTGAGTGTATGTTTGTGTGGGTGTGTGTTTGTGTGAGTTTATGTATGTATATGTGTGTGTGTGTGTGTGTGTGTGTGTGTTTGTGTGAGTGTGTGTTAGTGTATGTTTGTGTGTGTTTGTGTGTGTGTGTGTGAGTGTGTGTGAGTGTGTGAGTGAGTGAGTGTGTGTTTGTGTGAGTGTGTGTGTGAGTGAGTGTGTCTTTGTATATGTGTGTGTGTTTGTGAGTATAGGTGTGTGTGTGTGTTTGTGTTTGTGTTAGTGTATGTGAGTGAGTGTGTGTTTGTGTGAGTGTGTGTATGTGTGAGTGTGTGTTTGTGTGTGTTTGTGTGAGTGTGTGTTTGTTTGTGTGAGTGTGTGTTTGTGTGTGTTTGTGTGTTAGTGTATGTTTGTGTGAGTGTGTGTTTGTGTGTGTTTGTGTGAGTGTGTTTTTGCGTGTTTGTGTGAGTGTGTTTTTGCGTGAGTGTATGTTTGTGTGAGTGTGTGTGAGTGTGTGTTTGTGTGGGTGTGTTTGTGTGAGTGTGTGTTTGTGTGAGTGTGTGTTTGTGTGGGTGTGTTTGTGTGAGTGTGTGTGAGTGTGTGTTTGTGTGAGTGTGTGTTTGTGTGAGTGTATGTTTGTGTGAGTGTGTGTTTGTGTGAGTGTATGTTTGTGTGGGTGTGTTTGTGTGAGTGTGTGTTTGTTTGTGTGAGTGTGTGTTTGTGTGTGTTTGTGTGAGTGTGTGTTTGTGTAACTGTGTGTTTGTGTAACTGTGTGTTTGTGTGGGTGTGTTTGTGTGAGTGTGTGTTTGTGTGAGTGTGTGTTTGTGTGAGTGTGTCTTTGTGTGTGTTTGTGTGAGTGTGTGTTTGTGTGAGTGTGTCTTTGTGTGAGTGTGTGTGAGTGTGTGTTTGTGTGGGTGTGTTTGTGTGAGTTTGTGTTTGTTTGTGTGAGTGTGTGTTTGTGTGTGTTTGTGTGAGTGTGTGTTTGTGTGAGTGTGTGTTTGTGTGAGTGTGTGTGAGTGTGTGTTTGTGTGGGTGTGTTTGTGTGAGTGTGTGTTTGTGTGAGTGTGTGTTTGTGTGAGTGTATGTTTGTGTGAGTGTGTTTGTGTGAGTGTATGTTTGTGTGGGTGTGTTTGTGTGAGTGTGTGTTTGTGTGAGTGTGTGTTTGTGTGGGTGTGTTTGTGTGAGTGTGTGTTTGTTTGTGTGAGTGTGTGTTTGTGTGTGTTTGTGTGAGTGTGTGTTTGTGTAACTGTGTGTTTGTGTAACTGTGTGTTTGTGTGAGTGTATGTTTGTGTGGGTGTGTTTGTGTGAGTGTGTGTTTGTGTGAGTGTGTCTTTGTGTGTGTTTGTGTGAGTGTGTTTTTGCGTGAGTGTATGTTTGTGTTGGTGTGTTTGTGTGGGTGTGTTTATGTGGGTGTGTGTTTGTGTGAGTGTGTGTTTGCGTGTGTTTGTGTAACTGTGTGTTTGTGTGTGTTTGTGTGAGTGTGTGTTTGTTTGTGTGAGTGTGTCTTTGTGTGAGTGTATGTTTGTGTGGGTGTGTTTGTGTGGGTGTGTTTGTGTGAGTGTGTTTGTGTGGGTGTGTTTATGTGGGTGTGTGTTTGTGTGAGTATGTGTTTGTGTGAGTGTGTGTTTGCGTGTGTTTGTGTAACTGTGTGTTTGTGTGAGTGTGTTTGTGTGTGTGTTTGTGTAAGTGTGTGTTTGTGTGAGTGTATGTTTGTGTGGGTGTGTTTGTGAGTGTGTGTTTGTGTTAGTGTATGTTTGTGTGTGTTTGTTTGTGTGAGTGTGTGTTTGCGTGAGTGTATGTTTGTGTGGGTGTGTGTTTGTGTGAGTTTATGTATGTATATGTTTGTGTGTTTGTGTGAGTGTGTGTTTGTTTGTGTGAGTGTGTGTTTGTGTGTGTTTGTGTGAGTGTGTGTTTGTTTGTGTGAGTGTGTGTTTGTGTGTGTTTGTGTGAGTGTGTGTTTGTTTGTGTGAGTGTGTGTTTGTGTGTGTTTGTGTGAGTGTATGTTTGTGTGAGTGTATGTTTGTGTGGGTGTGTTTGTGTGAGTGTGTGTTTGTGTGAGTGTGTGTTTGTTTGTGTGAGTGTGTGTTTGTGTGTGTTTGTGTGAGTGTGTGTTTGTGTGTGTTTGTGTGAGTGTGTGTGTTTGTGTGAGTGTTTGTGTGAGTGTATGTTTGTGTGAGTGTATGTTTGTGTGGGTGTGTTTGTGTGAGTGTGTTTGTGTGAGTGTGTGTTTGTTTGTGTGAGTGTTTGTGTGTGTTTGTGTGAGTGTGTGTTTGTTTGTGTGTGTGTGTTTGTTTGTGTGAGTGTTTGTTTGTGTGAGTGTGTGTTTGTTTGTGTGAGTGTTTGTGTGTTTGTGTGAGTGTGTTTTTGCGTGAGTGTATGTTTGTGTGGGTGTGTTTATGTGGGTGTGTGTTTGTGTGAGTGTGTGTTTGCGTGTGTTTGTGTAACTGTGTGTTTGTGTGAGTGTGTGTTTGAGTGTTTGTTTGTGTGAGTGTGTGTTTGCGTGAGTGTATGTATGTATATGTTTGTGTGTGTGTGTGAGTATAGGTGTGTGTGTGTTTGTGTGAGTGTGTGTTTGTGTGAGTGTGTGTTTGTGTGAGTGTGTGTTAGTGTATGTTTGTGTGTGTTTGTGTGTGTGTTTGTGTGAGTGAGTGAGTGTGTGTTTGTGTGAGTGTGTGTGTGTGTGAGTGAGTGTGTCTTTGTATATGTGTGTGTGTTTGTGAGTATAGGTGTGTGTGTGTGTTTGTGTTAGTGTGTGTTTTTGTGAGTGTGTGTTAGTGTATGTTTGTGTGTTTGTGTGAGTTTGTGTGAGTGTGTGTGTGTGTGTTTGTGTGTGTGTGTGTTTGTGTTAGTGTATGTGTGTGTGTGTGTTTGTGTGGGTGTGTTTGTGTGAGTGTGTGTTTGTGTGTGTTTGTGTGAGTGTGTGTTTGTTTGTGTGAGTGTGTGTTTGTGTGTGTTTGTGTGTGTGTTTGTTTGTGTGAGTGTGTGTTTGTTTGTGTGAGTGTGTGTTTGTGTGTGTTTTTGCGTGAGTGTATGTTTGTGTGGGTGTGTTTGTGTGTTTGTGTGAGTGTGTGTGAGTGTGTGTTTGTGTGGGTGTGTTTGTGTGAGTGTGTGTGAGTGTGTGTTTGTGTGAGTGTGTGTGAGTGTGTGTGAGTGTGTGTTTGTGTGAGTGTGTGTTTGTGTGTGTGTGTGTGTTTGCGTGAGTGTATGTTTGTGTGAGTGTGTGTTTGTGTGAGTGTGTGTTTGTGTGAGTGTGTGTTTGTGTGAGTGTGTGTTTGTGTGTGTTTGTGTGAGTGTGTGTTTGTGTAACTGTGTGTTTGTGTGAGTGTATGTTTGTGTGGGTGTGTTTGTGTGAGTGTGTGTTTGTGTGAGTGTGTGTTTGTGTGTGTTTGTGTGAGTGTGTGTTTGTGTAACTGTGTGTTTGTGTGAGTGTGTGTTTGTGTGTGTTTGTGTGAGTGTGTGTTTGTGTAACTGTGTGTTTGTGTGGGTGTGTTTGTGTGAGAGTGTGTTTGTGTGAGTGTGTGTTTGTGTGTGTTTGTGTGAGTGTGTGTTTGTGTAACTGTGTGTTTGTGTGAGTGTGTGTTTGTGTGTGTTTGTGTGAGTGTGTGTTTGTGTAACTGTGTGTTTGTGTGGGTGTGTTTGTGTGAGTGTGTGTTTGTGTGAGTGTGTGTTTGTGTGTGTTTGTGTGAGTGTGTGTTTGTGTAACTGTGTGTTTGTGTGGGTGTGTTTGTGTGAGAGTGTGTTTGTTTGTGTGAGTGTGTGTTTGTGTGAGTGTGTGTTTGTGTGAGTGTGTGTTTGTGTGAGTGTGTTTTTGCATGAGTGTATGTTTGTGTTGGTGTGTGTTTGTGTGAGTGTGTTTGTGTGGGTGTGTGTTTGTGTGAGTGTGTGTTTGCGTGTGTTTGTGTAACTGTGTGTTTGTGTGTGTTTGTGTGAGTGTGTGTTTGTGTGAGTGTGTGTTTGTGTGAGTGTGTCTTTGTGTGAGTATGTTTGTGTGGGTGTGTTTGTGTGGGTGTGTTTGTGTGGGTGTGTTTGTGTGGGTGTGTTTGTGTGGGTGTGTTTGTGTGGGTGTGTTTGTGTGGGTGTGTTTGTGTGGGTGTGTTTGTGTGGGTGTGTTTGTGTGGGTGTGTGTTTGTGTGAGTATGTGTTTGTGTAACTGTGTGTTTGTGTGAGTGTGTGTGTGTTTGTGTGAGTGTGTGTTTGTATGTGTGAGTGTGTGTTTGTGGGTGTGTTTGTGTGGGTGTGTTTGTGTGGGTGTGTTTGTGTTAGTGTATGTTTGTGTGTGTTTGTTTGTGTGAGTGTGTGTTTGTGTGAGTGTGTGTTTGTGTGGGTGTGTGTTTGTGTGAGTTTATGTATGTATATGTTTGTGTGTGTGTGTTTGTGTGAGTGTGTGTTTGTTTGAGTGTGTGTTTGTGTGTGTTTGTGTGAGTGTGTGTTTGTGTGAGTGTGTGTTTGTGTGTGTTTGTGTGAGTGTATGTTTGTGTGGGTGTGTTTGTGTGAGTGTGTTTGTGTGAGTGTGTGTGTTTGTGTGAGTGTGTGTTTGTGTGTGTTTGTGTGAGTGTATGTTTGTGTGGGTGTGTTTGTGTGAGTGTGTGTTTGTTTGTGTGAGTGTGTGTTTGTGTGAGTGTGTGTTTGTGTGAGTGTGTGTTTGTGTGTGTTTGTGTGAGTGTATGTTTGTGTGGGTGTGTTTGTGTGAGTGTGTTTGTGTGAGTGTGTGTGTTTGTGTGAGTGTGTGTTTGTGTATGTTTGTGTGAGTGTATGTTTGTGTGGGTGTGTTTGTGTGAGTGTGTGTTTGTTTGTGTGAGTGTGTGTTTGTGTGAGTGTGTGTTTGTGTGAGTGTGTGTTTGTGTGTGTTTGTGTGAGTGTATGTTTGTGTGGGTGTGTTTGTGTGAGTGTGTTTGTGTGAGTGTGTGTGTTTGTGTGAGTGTGTGTTTGTGTGTGTTTGTGTGAGTGTATGTTTGTGTGGGTGTGTTTGTGTGAGTGTGTGTTTGTGTGAGTGTGTGTTTGTTTGTGTGAGTGTGTGTTTGTGTGAGTGTGTGTTTGTGTGAGTGTGTGTTTGTGTGGGTGTGTGTTTGTGTGAGTTTATGTATGTATATGTTTGTGTGTGTGTGTTTGTGTGAGTGTGTGTTTGTTTGTGTGAGTGTGTGTTTGTGTGTGTTTGTGTGAGTGTGTGTTTGTGTGTGTTTGTGTGAGTGTATGTTTGTGTGGGTGTGTTTGTGTGAGTGTGTTTGTGTGAGTGTGTGTTTGTGTGTGTGAGTGTATGTTTGTGTGAGTGTGTTTGTGTGAGTGTGTGTTTGTGTGTGTGTTTGTTTGTGTGAGTGTGTGTTTGTTTGTGTGAGTGTGTGTTTGTGTGTGTTTGTGTGTGTTTGTGTGAGTGTGTTTTTGCGTGAGTGTATGTTTGTGTGGGTGTGTTTGTGTGAGTGTGTTTGTGTGAGTGTATGTTTGTGTGAGTGTGTGTTTGTGTAACTGTGTGTTTGTGTGAGTGTATGTTTGTGTGGGTGTATGTTTGTGTGAGTGTGTGTTTGTGTGTGTTTGTGTGAGTGTGTGTTTGTGTAACTGTGTGTTTGTGTGAGTGTATGTTTGTGTGGGTGTGTTTGTGTGAGTGTGTGTTTGTTTGTGTGAGTGTGTGTTTGTGTGAGTGTGTGTTTGTGTGAGTGTGTTTTTGCGTGAGTGTATGTTTGTGTTGGTGTGTGTTTGTGTGAGTGTGTTTGTGTGGGTGTGTTTATGTGGGTGTGTGTTTGTGTGAGTGTGTGTTTGCGTGTGTTTGTGTAACTGTGTGTTTGTGTGAGTGTGTGTTTGTGTGAGTGTGTGTTTGTTTGTGTGAGTGTGTCTTTGTGTGAGTGTATGTTTGTGTGGGTGTGTTTGTGTGGGTGTGTTTGTGTGAGTGTGTTTGTGTGGGTGTGTGTTTGTGTGATTGTGTGTTTGCGTGTGTTTGTGTAACTGTGTGTTTGTGTGAGTGTGTGTTTGTGTGTGTGTTTGTGTGAGTGTGTGTTTGTTTGTGTGAGTGTGTGTTTGTTTGTGTGAGTGTGTGTTTGTGTGAGTGTGTGTTTGTGTGAGTGTGTGTTTGTGTGAGTGTGTGTTTGTGTGAGTGTATGTTTGTTTGTGTGAGTGTGTGTTTGTGTGAGTGTATGTTTGTGTGGGTGTGTTTGTGTGGGTGTGTTTGTGTGAGTGTGTTTGTGTGGGTGTGTGTTTGTGTGATTGTGTGTTTGCGTGTGTTTGTGTAACTGTGTGTTTGTGTGAGTGTGTGTTTGTGTGTGTGTTTGTGTGAGTGTGTGTTTGTTTGTGTGAGTGTGTGTTTGTGTGAGTTTATGTATGTATATGTTTGTGTGTGTGTGTTTGTGTGAGTGTGTGTGTGTTTGTGTGAGTGTGTGTTTGTTTGTGTGAGTGTGTGTTTGTGTGGGTGTGTTTGTGTGAGTGTGTTTGTGTGGGTGTGTGTTTGTGTGATTGTGTGTTTGCGTGTGTTTGTGTAACTGTGTGTTTGTGTGAGTGTGTGTTTGTGTGTGTGTTTGTGTGAGTGTGTGTTTGTTTGTGTGAGTGTGTGTTTGTGTGAGTTTATGTATGTATATGTTTGTGTGTGTGTGTTTGTGTGAGTGTGTGTGTGTTTGTGTGAGTGTGTGTTTGTTTGTGTGAGTGTGTGTTTGTGTGAGTGTGTGTTTGTGTGAGTGTGTGTTTGTGTGAGTGTGTGTTTGTGTGAGTGTGTGTTTGTGTGAGTGTGTGTTTGTGTGAGTGTGTGTTTGTGTGAGTGTGTGTTTGCGTGAGTGTATGTTTGTGTGAGTGTATGTTTGTGTGAGTTTATGTTTGTGTGAGTGTGTGTTTGTGTGAGTGTGTGTTTGTGTGAGTGTGTGTTTGTGTGTGTTTGTGTGAGTGTATGTTTGTGTGGGTGTGTTTGTGTGAGTGTGTTTGTGTGAGTGTGTGTGTTTGTGTGAGTGTGTGTTTGTGTGAGTGTATGTTTGTGTGGGTGTGTTTGTGTGGGTGTGTGTTTGTGTGTGTTTGTGTGAGTGTGTGTTTGTGTGAGTGTATGTTTGTGTGGGTGTGTTTGTGTGAGTGTGTTTGTTTGTGTGAGTGTGTGTTTGTGTGAGTGTGTGTTTGTTTGTGTGAGTGTGTCTTTGTGTGAGTATGTTTGTGTGGGTGTGTTTGTGTGGGTGTGTTTATGTGGGTGTGTGTTTGTGTGAGTGTGTGTTTGCGTGTGTTTGTGTAACTGTGTGTTTGTGTGAGTGTGTGTTTGTGTGTTTGTTTGTGTGAGTGTGTGTTTGTTTGTGTGAGTGTGTGTTTGTTTGTGTGAGTGTGTGTTTGTGTGTGTGTTTGTGTAAGTATGTGTTTGTGTTTATGTGGGTGTGTGTTTGTGTGAGTATGTGTTTGTGTGAGTGTGTGTTTGCGTGTGTTTGTGTGAGTGTGTGTTTGTGTGAGTGTGTGTTTGTGTGTGTGTTTGTGTGAGTGTGTGTTTGTTTGTGTGAGTGTGTGTTTGTGTGAGTGTGTGTTTGTATGTGTGAGTGTGTTTTTGTGTGTGTGTTTGTGTAAGTGTGTGTTTGTGTGAGTGCATGTTTGTGTGAGTGCATGTTTGTGTGGGTGTGTTTGTGTGGGTGTGTTTGTGTGGGTGTGTTTGTGTGGGTGTGTTTGTGTGGGTGTGTTTGTGTGGGTGTGTTTGTGTGGGTGTGTGTTTGTGTGGGTGTGTTTGTGTGAGTGTGTTTGTGTGGGTGTGTGTTTGTGTGGGTGTGTGTTTGCGTGAGTGTGTGTTTGCGTGAGTGTGTGTTTGCGTGGGTGTGTGTTTGTGTGGGTGTGTGTTTGCGTGAGTGTGTGTTTGTGTGAGTGTGTGTTTGTGTGGGTGTGTGTTTGTTTGTGTGAGTGTGTTTGCGTGAGTTTATGTATGTATATGTTTGTGTGTGTGTGTGTGTGTGTGAGTATAGGTGTGTGTGTGTGTGTGTTTGTGTTAGTGTTTGTGTGAGTGTGTGTTTGTGTTAGTGTATGTTTGTGTGTGTGTGTGTGAGTGTGTGTTTGTGTGAGTGTGTTTGTGTGAGTGAGTGTGTCTTTGTATATATGTGTGTGTGTTTGAGAGGGAGAACGCGAGAAAGCGTGTGTGTGTTTGTGTTTAACTTACATTTCTTTGGTCCTGGTTTTATTCTGATTACCCCTCCAGATTCCATTCTACACAAACACACACACACACACACACACACACACACGCACACACACACAGAAAACAGTGTAAACTAAAGTCTCTCTCTATTTGCCGTCCTCCCAATTTTTTTTCCGAATAATTCCCAGTGTTTGACGTTTGTGATACTTAAATAATTCAAATCATTGAATTTTATCAGGAGACAAAGAGAAAGGGCAGCTTTCTTTCTTTTTTTTTACATGATAAAAAATCTTAGCAAAAATAATAAATTAACAAACATAATTTAAACAAAAAAAATACTGTTTAAGTGACAACAAGTAATGAATAAAAAAGTAAACACATTTAGGCCCATAAATATTTGGACAGTGACACAATTTTCATTATTAGGGGTCAGGATGCCACCAGACTGGATAAAGAAACAACTTGATTTTACAGCATGGGAAATATTCCAGAACTAATGTATAGTTTAGAATAAAATATGTACTTCTGTCATCCTTACAGAACTATATCAAATGTTTCAGCACTGTAGACATAAATGTTATAACGTTTTAAACTCTAGTTATAAACCTTTTAAAGATTCTCAAGCCTGTAAATTCACCATCCAATCAGCTCACAGTAACAGAGATGCTAGTGTCTTTAGTGTGTAAAACTTGTAAAACCTGTGGAAAAATGGCACACTTTTTGATTTTTGATTTTTAATCAAATAAATTATTACTACTTTCCAAAATGAAAGTAATACTCAGAACATAAAGTTAATTATTAATTTTGATTTAAAGTTTTTAGCTTTTAGCTCCATTCACCCCGTTCATAGAAGACTCACTTGTGAGATCCCTTTAGAGTTTACCAGTGATATAACAGAGCAAACAGAAAGTGCTCAGACTCTCTATAAACTCTGGCCATGCAGAAGATGCGGTTTGGACCCGTGGTTCTCTTTCTACATGATCACACTGGCTGTAGTTAGTTACTGAAAAAAACTGTCAGTGACTGAAAACGGGGCTTAAATCATGTAGTTTGGACCTGGCATAAAAAAACTAAATTATGCAATGTCTAAAACCTTCACTGATAAGAAAAAAATATTTTATCCGTGTGACACTTTTTATTTTCTGTTTTGATTAACGTAGTAGGCGTGTGACGAGACACTCATCTCACAAGACACTACTGGGTTTATGAGAATGAGACGAGGCAAGATATTAACAATATATGTATATATTTTTTTCAAAGTTTAAATATATGATTGAAAATATTTTTTTAAACTGAAGCTCACAAAATGCTGAACTATAGGGGATTTTTTAATATGCTGAAAGTAATCATCCTATAATGGGGGTGAATAAAATTTTATTTTGAGTATTCTAGTCAGTTTTTCCATAAACCAACAACGTATCTCCTATATGATCTCACATGAGTCTCTTCAGACCTTACAAATATCCCCTTGAGGTTCTATGCAGACCTGGCAACCCATCCGTTGTGTCAAGGTGCTTTCAGATTGCACACAATAAGCAGCACCACTGTACGACGAACCCCGGTGGGTTCAATTGTTTCACCAAAGCCAGCAGTTTGCCTCTGGGTGAGATTTACATCCTGATTGGTCTCTTCTTGTTCTCGGTGGATCTATCAGTGTTTTCTGTGGGCGGGATTTACACTCATCCGCTCTCTTTTGCAGGGTTCAGTGTAGTTCTGCAGGTAATTGGCAGAGGGCTGGAATGCAGGGTACATAAAATCCACTGCTCCAGGTAGTTTAACGCTTGAGTTTATTTTGCTCTTGCACTTTTGGTATATTTTGTTTAGGTCATTTTAAAATGAATTATAAACATACACATTCTCAGACCCAGTCTTTGTTGAGAGTTTTAGGAGAAGCACATTCATGTGGTTAAGTTCTGACAGTGCAGCTCATCAGATGATGTCATGACAGCTCCAGATTATCGTGACCAAGCCATATTTGCATGGGTTTGTATATTTGTGATTGTATGTTTGTGAGTGTGTGTATGTTTGTGTAAGTGTATGTTTAGGTGTGTATGCTTGTGTGAGTGTGTGTTTGTGTGAGTGTATGTTTGTGAGAATGTGTCATTATGTGTTGTATAACAACACTTTTTACTTGTGCTGGGTGGTTAATTTAATTAATTTTGCTAATTAAATTGCTGTTTTAATTCCAGATTGCACATCTTAATATATAAAAACTGTCAGATTTCTGACAGATTTTCTGCACATATTTTGCACTTTGTCCTTAACTGAAACATGGGGAGTTTGTTTTTACACTGTGTTCAATATCAAAACTACAAGTAAGATTAATGGAAGCTGCTTGCTATTCTTAAAAATAGAATAATTATTTACACGGTTTAATTGTGCACACCCAGAACAATAACTTAATAATTTAATTCTCCACTATTTCCGTAATTATCATTTTCAAACACACACCTCAGGACAGTTGTTCATACCTGACTGTGTAGCCTGGATCTTCTGGTCTAGCAGAGAGCAGCTGTTGTCCTGATTCTCCTGGGTGGTTGTAGGTTAGATCCAATTCCTTCAGGTGGGAGAGACTTGAACTCAGAGCTTCAGCCAAAGAACAACAGCCTTTCTCTGTGACCATACAACCAGATAATCTGCACAAAAAGAGGAAAATCAAAGAGACAAGTTTAGAGGAAGGAAAATCATATTCCATTGTATTTAGAATTCGGACAGCAGAAAGCTGGTTTTAACAACTACATATTTTTGTTTATGTTTATCATTTGATACTACAGAAAACTGTAAATTATATGAGCACATTAAATGTTTTTAGGTTACATATTCAGCGTCAAAATATGTTAAAAGCTTCAGCAATATACACTACTTAAACATAATATTATGTCTGTGTTGTTTTCTAATTACAGACTATATGTTGATGAAAGCTAAAGAGCTGCTTAGTGGTGGTCTATTCAATTCAATTCAATTCAATTTTATTTATATAGCGCTTTTTACAACAAAGGTTGTCACAAAGCCGCTTTACAGGAAAAACAGGTCCACGCCTCTTATGAGCAGCACCACAGAGATGCCAATTTTATGGTGACACAGTGGCAAGGAAAAACTCCCTTTAAGAGGAAGAAACCTTGGAAGGAACCAAGACTCCGAGGAACCCATCCTACTCGGGTTGACCCGCTCAGTACAAACAAACAACAAACAAATAACAGAACAAAAACAGTACAGAGAATTAATGTGAACTATGGCTAATATAACAGGTACTAATTTATGAATATAAGAATGTGATGGGCACAAACTATAGAGCTATGGCTAATACAGAAACAGATACTGAGTGTGTTAATGGTCTATGGGGTCTATGGGGTCCTGACCATTGAGGAACAGGGTAAAAGAAGGATGATGTCGACAGTCTACAGAGAAGTCTACAGAGAAACAGAACCAATACTAAACTGTTAATATAGATCTATAAAGTGCTGCTATATGCTCAGTGGAGTAAAAAATCATAACATGTGTAGAACCAAGGAGGTCGTCACAGTATTATTCTTGTTCAGTATAGAGTTTAAGAGTTTGTAAAGTATTGGAAATACAATGAAAAATATTTAAGAATCCAACAATATCAGTAGTATTCTTTTGTAAAAGTGTAATATTAAATTGGTTCAACCATATGTACCATTCAGTAATGAATTACAGGAGGTACTGACCTGAGTGTCTCCAGTTTACAGTGTGAACTCTTCAGTCCTGCAGAGAGCAGCTCCACTCCTGCATCCTGCAGGTCATTGTTACTGAGGTCCAGCTCTTTCAGACAGGAGCTTTCCAGCTTTAAAACTGATTCCAGATTTTCACACGTTTTTACTCCAAGATTACAGCTAGCTAGCCTGCAGAGTGAGAAAACAAATTGCTTACAGTAAAGGTAAGCTTTTAATGGAGTATATGCTTCAGAGCAGAGAATGTCAGTAGAGTTTCAGAGTACCCTGGTGAGATCACTGTCTGCTAGTCTGTAAGCCTAGACGGTAGCCATTGAACACTTCCTGTCACTTAGTACATACTGTCCCTTTATGGTTGTGAGAAAGAACTACTTAGATGAACTAACGAATTAAATATACAGTACAGGCCAAAAGTTTGGACACACCTTCTCGTCTAATGCGTTTTCTTTATTTTCATGACTATTTACATTGTAGATTCTCACTGAAGGCATCACAACTATGAATGAACACATGGGAGTTATGTACTTAATAAGAAAAATGTGAAATAACTGAAAACATGTTTTATATTCTAGTTTCTTCAAAATAGCCACCCTTTGCTCTGATTACTGCTTTGCACAATCTTGGCATTCTCTCAATGAGCTTCAAGAGGTAGTCACCTGAAATGGTGTTCAGGTGTGTCTTATCAGGGTTAAATAGTGGAATTTCTTGCTTTATCAATGGGGTTGGGGCCATCAGTTGTGTTGTTCAGGAGTCAGATTACTTCACAGCCGACAGCCCTATTGGACAACTGTTAAAATTCATATTATGGCAAAAACCAATCAGCTAACTAAAGAAAAATGAGTGGACATCATTACTTTAAGAAATGAAGGTCAGTCAGTCTGGAAAATTGCAAAAACTTTAAATGTGTCCCCAAGGGGAGTCGCAAAAACCAGCAAGCGCTACAGCGAAGCTGGCACACATGAGGACCGACCCAGAAAAGGAAGACCAAGAGTCACCTCTGCTTCTCAGGAAGAGGTCATCCGAGTCACCAGCCTCCGAAATCGCAAGTTAATAGCAGCTCAGATCATAGAGCTTGAATGCCACACAGAGTTCTGGCAGCAGACCCATCTCTACAACAACTGTTAAGAAGAGACTGCACAAATCAGGCCTTTATGGTCAAATAGCTGCTAGGAAACCACTGCTCAGGAGAGGCAACATACAGAATAGATTTGTTTGGGCCAAGAAACACAAGGAATGGACGGTAGACCAGTGGAAATCTGTGCTTTGGTCTGATGAGTCCACATTTGAGATCTTTGGTTCCAACTGCCGTGTCTTTGTGAGATGCAGAAAAGGTGAACGGATAGATTCCACATGCCTGGTTCCCACTGTGAAGCATGGAGGAGGAGCTGTGATGGTGTAGTGGTGTTTCGCTGGCGACATTGTTGGGGATTTTTTTTTTAATTGAAGGCACACTGAACCAGCATGGCTACCACAGCATCCTGCAGCGAGATGGCGTCCCATCTGGTTTGCGTTTAGTTGGACAATGACCCCAAGCATACCTCCAGGATGTGTAAGGGCTATTTGACCAAGAAGGAGAGTGATGGAGTGCTGCGGCAGATGACCCTGCCTCCACAGTTACCATATCTGAACCCAATCAAGATGGTTTGGGGTGAGCTGGACCGCACAGTGAAGGCAAATACGCCAACAAGTGCTAAACACCTCTGGAAACTCCTTCAAGACTGTTGGAAAACCATTTCAGGTGACTACCTCTTGAAGCTCATTGAGAGAGTGTGCAAAGCAGCAATCAGAACAAAGGGTAGCTATTTTGAAGAAACTAGAATATAAAACATGTTTTCAGTTATTTCTCCTTTTTTGTTAAGTACATAACTCCACATGTGTTCATTCATAGCAGTAATAATCTACAATGTAAATAGTTTTGAAAATAAAGAAAACATATTTGAATAAAAAGGTGTCCAAACTTTCGGCGTGTACTGTAGTTCTGTGTTTTGGTTGCATGCTAGTGTCAGGGTCATTTAAAAAAACATAGCGTATAAGATGAGTTTGAACCAGTAGACCATTCACTACTATATTAATATTTACCATTTAGTAATGAATAATGGGAGCTACTGATATAAGTGTCTTAAGTTTACAGAATTCAATAATTCAACAATATCAATAGTACTGTTTTATAAAAGTGTAACCATATTTACCATTCAGTAATGAATAACAGGAGGTACTGACCTGAGTGTCTCCAGTTTACAGTGTGAACTCTTCAGTCCAGCAGAGAGCAGCTCCACTCCTGAATCCTGCAGGTCATTGTTACTGAGGTCCAGCTCTTTCAGACAGGAGCTTTCCAGCTTTCCCAGATTTTCACATGTCTTTTGACCAAGATTACATCTAGCTAGTCTGCAGAATAACAAAACAAGCCAAAAACATAAGAGGAAAATTTTCAGTGGAGTGTTTACACTTAAACATACATATATTTTTGTCATACTTACATTTGTAGATGATCAAAACAAGCTTTAATATCAGTCAAAATAACTTGAGTAAATACAAAAAAGTGTTATTTTTAATGACTTCATTTATTAAGGGAAAAACAATCTAAACCAGGCCTGATTCTTGCCAGATTTGTAGAATCAAGAAATCACTTAAATAGAACATGTCTGACAACATGAAGCAGATAAAAGATCTTAAAAAGCAACACATTATGCTGAAGAAATTCAAAAACAGATAAGTATCATGCCTGGTGCTGCAGGCACTCCTGTTACTGACCAAGCCTCGCTGGCTGTCGTACTTTCTCCTGCACTGAGCTCTACCTGCAATTTCAGTCAACAAACCACATTGCCCAGAATACACCTTAATCTGACACTGCACACACTTATGATCACATGACAGCACACCTGACACAACCAGGAACTAATCACACTGATTCTTAGCACCATAAAAGCAGCTATTTCTCGCTCTACCTTTGTCGCGTATTGACGGATTATCCTCATACAAAGTGTTATCCTTGATCGTGTTTTGCCTGTTTTTTCCAACCTTGATTTTTGCCTGCCCTTTGCCATTGCCTTGCTGTGTATGACCCTGGACTGTTCTACTCTGGTATGCTCTCACTGTATTGTTACTGTTTGCTGGTTTTGACCATCGTTTTGCCTCACGTTACTGTTAATAAAGCTCTGTTTTCATTGCGCCTGTGTGTGTCTGTATTCTGCCCAGTCATGACAATAAGCAAACAAAGAACTCAGAAAAAACATTTAAAGAACTGCAGGTTTCACTTGCCTCAGTTAAGGTCAGTGTTAATGATTCAATAATAACAAAGAGACTGGGTGAAAATTGTGTCCATGGGAGAGTTCCAAGGTGAAATGCACTCACTTTTGACCAAAAAGAAGACAATGGCCCATCTCACATTTATCAACAAACATCTTAATGATCTCCAGGACTTTGGGTAAATATTATTTGGACTGACATGACAAAAGTGGAAACTTTTGGAAGGTGTGTGTCCCGTCACATGTGGCTAACACAATTTCAGGAAAAAAAACATCATCTTGAACATAAAACATGGTGGTGGTAGTGTGATGGTCTGGGGTTACTTTGCTGCTTCAGGGCCTGGAAAACGTGCTGTAATAGATGGAACCAGGAATTCTGCTGTTTACCAGACAATCCTGAAGGAGACTATTCAACAATCTGCTTGTGACCTCAAGCTCAGGAACAGTAATCACACAAACAAGTCCACTTATGAATGGCTTAAAAAAACAAAGGTTTTTGAGTGGCCTAGTCAAAGTCATTGAGATGCTGTGGAATGGAAAACTTCTAATATGGCTGAATTAAACAATTCTGTGAAAAAACTGGAACAAAAATTCTCCACAGAAATGTGAAAGACTCATTGCCAGTTATCATGAGTGCTTGACTGTAGTTGTTGCCTCCAAGGGTGGAATAACCAAGTTATTACGTTTAGGGGGCAAGCACTTTTTCACACAGTTGGGGTTGGGATATTTTTTCCCTTAATACATGAAATTTTGATTCAAAAACTGCTTTTATAATTACTTAATTATATTTGCCTATTAATTTAAAATGTAAGTATGATAAAATAAGCAAAAACAAAGTTGTTTTTTGTACTTTGAGTGCAGGTTTATAAATAATTACGAAAGTCATACTTTTGAATGGCCTGGTAGACCATTTACTTCTAGTTTAATATTTCTCATTCAGTAATGAATTACAGGAGGTACTGACCTGAGTGTCTCCAGTTTACAGTGTGAACGTTTCATTTCAGCAGAGAGCAGCTCCACTCCTGAATCCTGCAGGTCATTGTTACTGAGGTCCAGCTCTTTCAGACAGGAGCTTTCTGATTTCAGAGCACAGCAGATAGTTTCACAGTCTTTCATGGTGAGATCGCAGCCACCAAGTCTACACAAGAAGAGCGAACAGAGAGTACAGTTCAGTTTAACTAATGGAGTACAGTTTCAGGTGAATGGCCTAATAAGATTTATTTAAAAAAAGAAAGATCTAGGGGTCATTTTTTCCTATTATTTGTTTCCTGCAGCAGATCATGAGACAGATAAAATAGTTTTTGCCATTCTGTTAAATTCCACAACTGCGGCTCCTGCCCCTTGCCCAAGAAGAATCTGTAGTAAGAATGTTTCTGACATGGATACATCCAGCTGTACACATCATATGTAAAATAGCATGTTGAAAAATGTTGAAAAGACAGCATCACGCAAAGAATCAGTGAACTTGTCAAATAATAGTACTTAATACGAGGTATTTTTGTGCCATCAAACCATTACTGATGCCATTTTTTGTACCACTAAGTTTAGTGAAGCCCACAACCTCTAGCATTACATCTGCAGTATGGACTACCATGATTTGGAAGTATTGCACAACCAAGGTCTTGCAGTGGGCTGACCAATGATGAACAGAGTATCTGGGAGCTAGCAAAACACTGAAAATACTCTCTCAGCAACAGTCATAACATTCATACAAAGCCAATATTGTCAATATAGTTTTAAGTGTATATTTCTAAAACATATACAGCTATTATATACATTTAGATACTCACAGAGCCTTTCTGCAGTTGTTCACAGCTGGAAGCAATTTCATATAAGCAATTCTTGATGTGCTGTATTTTTTCAGATCCAGCTCATCCAGCACCTCCTCTGAGGTCTGCAGCATGTAGGACAGAGCTAAACACTCTAGAGCAGACAGATCCTTTCTTGAGCTTTTGTCTGAATCTATGTACTTCTGAATCTCTCTGGGTAAATCCTGGTCATTCATTTCAGTCAGACAGAGGAACAGGTTAACAGATCTGTCAGTAGCAAGATATTCTGTTGAGATTAAATGTTTGATGTGTGTCACTGTTTTTTTGATGGTCTCTGAGGTGCTCTCTGTGTGGATCAGGAGGCCCTGTAGGACCTTCTGACTGGAATCCAGAGAGATGCCCAACAGGAAACGGAGGAAAAGATCCAGATGTCCATTTGGACTATCTGAAGCTTTGCCCACTGCTCCCCTCAAGAGCTCATCCAGTGGGACATTTTGTGGACCATCTGAGTCTTTGCTCACTGCTCCCCTCCGGACCACGCGCAGTGGGACATTTTGTGGACTATCTGAGTCTTTGCTCACTGCTCCCCTCCGGACCACGCGCAGTGGGACATTTTGTGGACTATCTGAGTCTTTGCTCACTGCTCCCCTCCGGACCACGCGCAGTGGGACATTTTGTGGACTATCTGAGTATTTGCTCACTGCTCCCCTCTGGACCACGTGCAGTGGGACATTTTGTGGACTATCTGAGTATTTGCTCACTGCTCCCCTCTGGACCACACGCAGTGGGACATTTTGTGGACTATCTGAGTATTTGCTCACTGCTCCCCTCCGGACCACACGCAGTGGGACATTTTGTGGACTATCTGAGTATTTGATCACTGCTCCCCTCCGGACCACACGCAGTGGGACATTTTGTGGACTATCTGAGTATTTGCTCACTGCTCCCCTCCGGACCACACGCAGTGGGACATTTTGTGGACTATCTGAGTATTTGATCACTGCTCCCCTCCGGACCACACGCAGTGGGACATTTTGTGGACTATCTGAGTATTTGCTCACTGTTCCCCTCCGGACCACATGCAGTGGGACATTTTGTGGACTATCTGAGTCTTTGCTCACTGCTCCCCTCCGGACCACGTGCAGTGGGACATTTACAGGCCATTTTCTGTTCTGTGGTATAAAATCCCTCAGTTCCTCTGTGTTCTTGCTCAGGTAGCAGTGAAACACATAGAAAGCAGCCACGAACTCCTGAAAGCTCAGATGTACAAAGCTGTAGACCTTCCTTTGATAAAGCACACATTCCTCCCTAAAGATCTCAGTGCAGATCCCAGAATACACTGAGGCCTCAGTGAGATCAATACCGCACTCTCTCAGGTCCTCTTCATAGAACATCACGTTCCCCTTCATCAGCTGATTGAAAGCCAGTTCTGCCAGTTTCAAAAGCATGGTTCTGTTAGATTCCAGCAATTCCACTGGATCCCAGTTGAAGTTCTCCTCATACTTCTCACTCTTCATGTTGGTCTGGGTGATCAGAAAGTGAGAGTACATCTCAGTCAGAGTTTTAGGGATTTCTGTATTACTCTGTTTCATGATTCTCTGAAGCACAGTGGCTGAGATCCAGCAGAAGACGGGAATGTGGCACATGATGTGGAGACTCCTCGCTGTCTTAATGTGGGAGATGATTTTCTGGGCTTGGTCTTGGTCACTGATTCTCTTCCTGAAGTACTCCTCCTTCTGTGGGTCATTAAACCCCTGAATTTCTGTCACACGGTTGATATACTGAGGAGGAATCTGATTGGCTGCTGCTGGTCTGGAGGTAATCCAGATGTGAGCAGAGGGCAGCAACTCTCCTTTGAGAAGGTTTGTCATTAACACACCAACTGATGATGTCATTATGATGTCAGACACTTTCTCACACTGTAAAAAATTCAGTGGAATTCTGCTTTCATCCAGACCATCAAAGATGAACACAACTTTGCGCTCATCACATATCCTAGAGTCCAGGTCTTTGAGCTCAGGATGAAAAGTGCAGAGAAGTGTGTAAAGACTGTACTGCTCATCTTTAATCAGATTCAGCTCTCGGAATGGAAGCACAAACATGAAATCTACATCCTGATTGGCTGTTCCCTCTGCCCAGTCCAGAATGAACTTCTGTACAGAGACTGTTTTTCCAATTCCAGCAATGCCTTTAGTCAGCACAGTTCTAAGCTCTTTTGGTCCTTTATCTTTTATCATTTTGTTTCGTCTGACAAGATTAACCATCACAGCTGTACTGTTCACTACTTCCATTTCTTCTTCAGGATCTTCTACAGGTCTAAAGATGTCTAAGCAGTTGATTGGAGTTTCCTGTAAGTATTTGTTTGAAGTCTTCTCGATCTTTATAACCTCATGTTCTTCATTAACCCCTTCACTCTCTCCCTCTATGATGTAGAGCTGTGTGTAAATCCTGTTCAGGAAGGTTCTGTTCTCTTGTGTTTTGATTCCCTCGAATAAGCTCTCGTACCTGTTCTTCATACAGGTTTTGTGTTTCTGTATGACACTGTTAAGAATATAATCCTGCAGTTGGTGTAGTTTTTGCCTTATAGACTCCTCTGTTTGTGGATGTAGAGCAGGACATGTTTTAGATCTCTTTCTGCAGGAGGGACAGCTTAAATCTCCAGTCCGGCCAGTTTCATCCCTGTATCTGTTGATGCACAGTCTGCAGAAACTGTGTCCACAGGTGATAGAGACTGGATCTGTAAGAAGCTGCTCACACAATCCACACCTGGACTGATCCTGCAGTAGATTACTGTTTCTCCTGTGAAGAGAGACAAAGTAACAAAGTGTCAGGTAAGTAAATATGAGTAATAGTGTTAAAGAAATGATTTTAACATATCATATAATAATGTGCCCTAAAGAATGTGTCTGTGTAGGTTTTTCTGATTTTGATAATACTCCTGCATCAGTCACACATAATAAAATATCCAACTCATTAAGAAATGATATCTGAAACAGAAAATGATGACTGGAAGGATAATCATAATTCTGATATAAACTGCATAATCATAACACCAAATCATCAAACACAAGATATTTAATGTTTTGTCTGGTAAATTTACAGCTAGTAAAAATAATGAAGGAGATAAATTATTTGGTATGAAATCATTATTTAATAAAGGATGATTCTTTGAGGAGCAGAGGATCTGTGTAAAAATAATGTTCCCAGAAGAAAGACTGTAAGAAATTAGCATATTTCTACACTACAAGCCATGATATAATTAAACTATTCAAGGAATCAGGAGGAAATCAATGTGTAAAGAGAAGAGCACAAGGCTGAACAACTGTGATCTCTAATCCCTCAAACTCACTGCACCAAGATCTGTCATTTAACATCAGAAGCTGATAGAACCACATAAACAAAATATTACTTTAGAAAGTTACAATTACAAAAACTACTTAAATATTCATGTTAACCATGTCCAGAAGTGGTGTTGAGTTTTCTGGGCCAAACCAAGCAGGATTCTAGATCTTTCTGTAAGAAATGGATGTCATGTGCTCCAGAACAAAGACAAAAGGACACTAAGGACTGTTATCACTTTCATTGACTAAATGACTATCCCTTTCCAAAATTAAAATGCCACATCTAGAATCAACTCCAGACCTTTTACTTGCGTAACTGTTGATGGATTAATGTAGGAATAGTTCCTGCGCCCTATAAAATACTCTATTTTCTATGTTTTTATTTTTTATTAGCTTGCTTTCCCATATGGTTGTATTAAACAGGGAAGTTGAATCACTTACCTTTTAAATATTCCAACATTACTGAAGGTAGTAGGAATACACATTGAGTTGTGGATATTCATAGAAACACAGCTGGGTTCTGGAGGTTCTGCTCGATCACTGAATTTAGGAGGCAAAAACATTGAGTTGCCACTCTTCATAGACACACAGCTGGGTTCTGGAGGTTCTGCTCTATCATTGAATTTAGGAGGCAAAAACATTGAGTTGCCACTCTTCATAGACACACAGCTGGGTTCTGGAGGTTCTGCTCTATCATTGAATTTAGGAGGCAAAAACATTGAGTTGTGACTCTTCATAGACACACAGCTGGGTTCTGGAGGTTCTGCTCTATCACTGAATTTAGGAGGCAAAAACATTGAGTTGTGACTCTTCATAGACACACAGCTGGGTTCTGGAGGTTCTGCTCTATCACTGAATTTAGGAGGCAAAAACATTGAGTTGCCACTCTTCATAGACACACAGCTGGGTTCTGGAGGTTCTGCTCTATCACTGAATTTAGGAGGCAAAAACATTGAGTTGCCACTCTTCATAGACACACAGCTGGGTTCTGGAGGTTCTGCTCTATCATTGAATTTAGGAGGCAAAAACATTGAGTTGTGACTCTTCATAGACACACAGCTGGGTTCTGGAGGTTCTGCTCTATCACTGAATTTAGGAGGCAAAAACATTGAGTTGTGACTCTTCATAGACACACAGCTGGGTTCTGGAGGTTCTGCTCTATCACTGAATTTAGGAGGCAAAAACATTGAGTTGCCACTCTTCATAGACACACAGCTGGGTTCTGGAGGTTCTGCTCTATCATTGAATTTAGGAGGCAAAAACATTGAGTTGTGACTCTTCATAGACACACAGCTGGGTTCTGGAGGTTCTGCTCTGGATTTCTGCAGTCTGATCGAGGAAATAAGGAGACATGAAAACAATAATTCGAATTACACACACTTTTATACATCTTTCCAAAGTAATTAGGAAACCCTGTGCTGTAATAAACAGAAATGTCTTGAATAAACTACAGATATGTTGGATGCTATAACAAGAATATTGCAAATAATAGAACTTGTAGAACAAAAGCATATATTATACAGCTATATCCAAATATATTGGCATCCCTGTAGTAACATCAGAAAATACATTGCTGCAGCTGTAAACAACTAAATTATTATTTATTCTCTAAAATTACTACAAACAGCAAAAAGATAATAATTTGCTATTATTCCACACAACAGAAATGGACTAATCATAAATCGAGTTTGTCTCTTATCTTCCAGAAGAGATGTAAATTCACAACAGTTAAATACCCTGAGTAATGGTAACTGGCATCCTGTTGTAGTGAAGCCAAGTTAGAGAACCAGTCTTCACTCTTCATAGACATACAGCTGGTCACTGGAGAAACAGACCTCTGGGTTTCCATCCTGCTAACATTAAATAAAGAAAAATAAACTTTATAACCTTGTCTACAGCATGTGCTACATTTTTAACAATGAGGAGGAACAGATTCTCTCTCAGGACTGTAGTTTACTGTGTGCAGTGATGTACCGTGATTCAGAGCTTCCTCCTCCACTGCTGAAGTTCTTCATAGACTCATCGCTGGACTCTGCTCTCTTCACCCTGAAAACAGTTCATTCATAAACAATGTGCTGAGAAATTATTTTCTTTAATAAAACCATCTGGATAGCACATTTTGAGACATCTTCTTTCACAAAGAAGTGTTAATCATGTACAACTAGAGTAACAAAGACTCAAAAAAGCAAAGCAAAAAAAATGGAATTTACTCCTCTACAAAATATCTAAAATTTTACTGAGTGGTAAAATCAGAACACAAAGCGAGAAGTGGCTTTTTTTAGCCTAAATTGTCTCTGCTGTTGGGTGTAGATGAGATAATCATAGATATAATTAGATAACCAGAAGTTAAGTTTAAAACCTTCAGTGTTACTTTGAAAAAGTAATTAGTTATAGTTACTAGTTACTTCTCCAAAAAAGTAACTGAGTTACTCCACTATAAAGTAACTAGTTACCAGTAAAAGTAACTATTGCGTTACTTTTGTTATTCACCCCGTAAAAAATGAACAAAAGAAAATAAAATATGTAATTACTATTATTATTAGAAAAATTACAAACGAAAATAAATCCAAAATGTTGACAAAAATATAATCTAACAAATTTCAAGAAACAGAAACGAAAAACTTCACATGACCATAGAAAATTACTAAGACTTGTAATACTGAAAAAAACCCGGAAAAAACAAATACATTTTCTGGGGATTAAATTAAACAAACCAAACCACATTCAAAGGAAAATGTATATATAAACAATACAAAAGAATGGACAAAAACAACCATCTAATGACCATTAAAATGGTATTAATATAACAGTTTAACCGCTGGATCAAACAGTTTCATCAAGGAGGAAAAGAGAAACCGGAGCAGCTAAAGAGAGCTTATCGTCCTTAAAACGGAACTTGGCCTGTCCACATCTAAAAAGAATACAACAATTCTCTCATTAACCTCTACAAATTCTACAAATATCTAATAATTAAAAAAACATGTAACGGGCATTCCTATATTCCTATATCCTATATAGGGCTGTCCCTAACGATTATTTTTTAAACGATTATTCTAACGATTATTTTTTTCGATTAGTCGACTAATCTATTCATTGAGAAACATATTTAAATAATTATTTTACGTTTTAAAGCAAACGATAAATTACTATATTTATATATAACAACAACAACAACAACAACAACAACACAAGCCTACTAAACCAAACCCCACACTTATAATCACTTACATGTACAACACGTTGTTTAGATCTATAACGCTAAAAATGGATAAGCTCCCATACACCACAACCGTGTGTTGCACTGTTTTCTGTGACCGCTAGATTTTGTGACCACTGGCAAGTAGTTCTCAGCAGACCGGTGCACTGGCCGATTCGAAACGTGTTCGTTTCTAATGTTTACCCCGACTGGCCAAAACGGTTCAGTTTAGGGCTGAGGGTAAGGTGTAGGTATAGAAAGCTTCCGTTTTGCCAATGAACGCTCATAACCGTGAGCACTGGTCACAAAATTCCGACGGTGACAGAAAACGGTGTGACACCGCAGCGCCGACGGCGCTAGCTAAAATAACTTAAGGCAGCTAGCTTAGCTAAACACCTGAACTTATGAATAATGCTACTGTTTCTGGAAACTGCGAAATGCCATGCACAAATATAAACCAAAAATGTATAATTTCTGCCTGTGGCAGGTTTAAAACCTTTGGTAGACAGCCTTAAGTCTTTTTAAGGACACCCGCGGAGACCCTGATGTAAACGGTAACTTACTGTGTGACCCTGTTGACATAGTGCTCCTGGATGTTTGCGCTTCAAGTGCTCCTTTTGCACGTATGGCAGAGGACCACACTGTTGCCCTTTTGCGTGAAATGCTCCCAAACTTTAGATGCCCGCTGGCATTGTTTTGTAGCTGGAGATTGCTCTCCGGAGTCCAAGCTCTCTAGAGCTTAGATTCTCTGCCCGAACCCGACATGACCCGAGGCCCGCCCGTAAATCCGACCCGGGCTCCAGAAAATAGTCCGAGATGTAGGCGTCTGTTTTTTAATTATATTTTTATTTTAAAAAAAAATAACGAAAACTGAAAGTGAAACTAAACTAATTTATTTATAAGCGCTGTTTTCACTACCGCAGTTCTACAGCGGGGGTGTTGTGCCGATTCTGTCCGCGAAGCGGGAGTCAGATTCAGCAGAGAGTCGGATTCGGCACAAACGCGGCGGCACCTCGCGGTCCGCGGTGTCAGTTGTAAGCGCTCGCGCTAGCCGCAAAATACGGCAGAAAACACTGAGGGAGCTGCAGAATTATGAATGGGACTAGAATATGAGCACGAGGAGATCAAAGAGAACCTTCACCTGTGAGTAGCTCTCACCAGAACACGCAAATCTCTCTCTCTCTCTCTCTCTCTCTCTCTCTGTGTGTCTCTCTCTCTCTCTCTCTGTGTCTCTCGCACGTGAACTCCTCCGCGTTTGACTTGCAGAACTGTGTTTAGCTGTTCTTAAAAATCATTTTAATTAAATAATAGTTCTATGCTTCTATGTTACCGTGTTAATTAACATAATTCTGATCATATTTCGCTCATTAAAACAGCCCGAAAACAGCCAGTTGGAATTTTTGGGCCCGATCTAACCTCTAATGCTCTCCACAGGCGCCGCCGTGTTTACGACGCGCCGACGCACGTTATGCAAATCGATGTATTTTTGTAATCGATGACGTCGATTATGTCGACGCGTCGCCCCAGCCCTAATCCTATAATATTCCTACCTGGATTAAAGCCGTGGAACAGTGAAATGGCGATGATAGGAAGAGATAAAGCAACAGGGATGGGCAGCAGAGACCTAATGAAGGCCTCAGACCCCGGTACAACACTACCACGGTGTTACAAAGTGAGATTTTTATTTTTTTTCTCTTTCTTGCCTTCCCTTTCTAAGCTACCTCACTCTTGCGCTCTCCTTTACTCTTTCTATCAGTCCTGCAGGTTACCTGTGAGAGGGAGGAGCTGACTAATTGATCCTGGTCCTGTGTCACAATAAAGCGCTGGCCGATGTGGAGTGCAGCGCGACACCCAACCCATTCAACCACCATGCTGCCCAGACCAAACCACCTGTCTGTCTATTTTATTGTTTGTGCTGTTGTGAGTAAATACTGAGCTGTTTAGATAACTGAATTAGAACACATGTTATTTAACTTTAATTGTTTGTCATAATACTTCTGTAAATACACTTCAAATAATACTAAAAGCCAATGTAGCAATGTAGGGGATAAGGCCTGTTTCTTTGGGAGGGGGTTTCTTTTCTCCTGTGTTTTGTTAGTAAGGGAGGGAGATTTATGTATTTTTGTTTCTTTTTTTTTTTGTTAGGTAAAGTTAGCTTTAAACATCTAAGTTAGTTTTTGTATGTTTGTAAATGTGTGTAAAACAATGGAAGCTGAGTTTCATGAAATAAAAAATATTGTTGTTAAATAAATGACTCCACTGCAAAAATTACAAATATTATGTTTGATTTTTATTTATTAATGTAATGTATTATTATTTTTGTATTGAATCCTATTTTAAGTGCACAACAGGCAGAACTAGAACATAAGTCAGGTCTGAAAGGGTTAAAGCCTTTTGTGTAAATAATCCAGAACTAGGTGATACGGTAAAACAATATTTTCAATACAATAAAAAATACTATTAAACAAAATAAATCTATATATTGATCAGCTCTACTAGAAACCTGTGTAAAATTCAGTATTCAGTATTCACATTTTTCATTTTTGGCCATAAATTCCTACTAACTATTGATGCACTATTGAAGTTACTCACTTTGGATCAGACGGTTCTCCTCCATCACTGGAGTTATGAAGCTCCATCATAGAGGTGCTTCAGTGCAGATCCCTGTGAACAGTTTAACAACCATTAAAATATGATCAGGTTTAAATAACATTATTGATGATACAATTCTAAATCTTATTGATAATATTTAGAATTGCTGGCATTTATTTATAATAACATAAAGCATTAGAAATTACAAACAATATGTCTTTAAAGAATCACATTGATCTAAAGTCCGTTTGCACCCCTTGCTGGTAAAATAGCGCTACTACATATGACCACACCTTCTGCAGTGGTGTAGCGTTTTTACCCTGTTTAAACAACTATATTTCCTTTTTTAAGTTAAGTATATTTTGGAACATGTACTTTTATACTTTTATCTTCAGGATCCATTTTTAAATTCATTTTTTACTTTGATTTTGTAATTAGATTTTTTGTGCTTTTCTTTCTACTTTTACTTACACCATCTCTGGAAGTGTATCAACCTTTTACAACCACAATTTTGGACTAGAACAAAATGAAAAGACTGAACGAAAAGTAGGTGTAAAAGCACCCTTAAATTAGGGCTGAGTTCATATTTCAAATCTCAATATGTTTAAAGAAATAGTGATAGACAGAATGACATGATGAAAACCATAAAAAAATCATGATTAAAATATCAGATTTTATTTGTACCATTAAAGACAAATCATGCTGTATATTAATGAATTAATAATATTATATTTGTAATATTACAGAGGTACACTCTTCCTGGCGTTCCACTGTCTGATTAAACCGCACCGGATTATGTTGTTTATTGTATGACATAGTTTTGAATATAATGATATTTACAGTATATTGTCCAGCCCAAACGTACATGCAGACAAACTAAACACTTGTGATAAATATGTGATAAATATAAAGTTCTATATATATATATATATATGTTTATATAGTAGGTTAAGATTACACCATTAGTGTGACCTACATTTTGACATGTTTACACAACAAACATTGTTCTGTATCTGCCCCGATATAGGCCTGATCTAGGCCTATACTTTGTGATTTTTCTTTAAGTACAATCCACCTCTTTCTAAGTTAAGCTAAAATAATACTCCTGTATCTGTCAAACACTGTTCTTATCGCTGTGTTTTAACTTTAAATTTGAACTGAAATGCCCCCATTTTCTACTCGAAATGTTGGAAGAGGCTTCTGTTCAGCCCAGAAAACTCGGGTCTGACTTAACTTCCTGTTTCTGAGATGAATAAACACAGAATTAAAAGTTACAGGTTTAAAAGATACAGGTAACTATTTTACATTCAGATTTTATTTGTTTTCTGGACTTACCCAGTGAAAATAAACCGCTGTTGAATCGTGTTGGTTGAATTTATTTCGTTTCTCCTAAACTGCGTCACTCTTTTCTATTCTTCTGTAATGGAGGATCATCTAACTTTCGTTTCTCTCTCTCTCTCTGCTCAGGAGTTTCTGTCCCGCCCCCTTTGTCTCTCAGAGCCAATAGACAATGAGTGGGCGGAGCCTCTGTAAGATTTTCGCTGCAGCCAGCCAATTACACCCCGCAATATTATGTAACGTTTGAATATTCATGAATCTGTAAAGATACGACAGTGATTGGCTGGGTAACAGTCAGAGTTTGGGGGTGGAGGAGCTGATATTTCTGCGACAACGCATTTCAGATGTTATGTTGTCCCATTCTTACAGCTTTAAAATTCTCCACATTCTCTATTGGGGACAGGTCAGGACTGCAGGCAGGCCAGTCCAGCACCCACAACCTCTTCTAGTTCCACAGTCATGCCTTTATAATGTGTGCAGCATGTGGTCTTGTTGAAAAATGCATAGACATCCCTGAAAAAGATGTCACCTTTAAGACAACATCTGTTACTTTATGGTCTTAGTGTACTTTTCTGCATTAATTCTGTATCAAAGAAGTGTACTGACATACACCCTCATACCATGACAAAACCTGAAGTTTGGACTTGTTTCTGATCGTCTAGACCAGGGGTATTTAATTAGAATTCAGTTAGGTCCAGTTCGAAAAAATTTCATCAGGCTAAGGTCCAGACCGTCGCCAATGTTAACTTGTTTTATAATTCAGTGTTTTATTCTGTTTACTGAAGAAGCCTATAGTAGTACTGTCAGTGTTTTATCAACATCTAAAAGACAAAACAAAATAAACATACTAGTATATTTCAACAATATTTATTGTTTTAAATTATTTTATTGTGTCTATTATTATTATTATTAGTTTTGACCTGTCACAATAATTACATTATCAACCTATCATAAAATAAATGGAAATACCCTGAATAATTTAACATATCGAGTCTAATAATGTGAATCTGTATGTTAACTTTGTTTTAAAATGCTATATTTATTCTATTTTATTTTATATATATATATATATATATATATATATATTAGGTTTGGGCCTGCCTGTCATGATAATAATTACATGAATGATAAATCGTACAATATATGGAGAAATGTTTGCTGAACTTGGCCAAAATATCAGCTTCGTTAAAAAAACAGTAGTTTTATTTTATTTAATATTATTACTGTATCAGACTTTATAATGTTGTGGATAAAACTGATGGGGGAAGTTGCCGATACTTTTTGTCTTCTGGTGGTTGCCTTAGTTTTGAGGTAGGGATGTTTTGGGAGTAGAGAGCGCCCCTCTAACCGAGAGGTTTTATTTTTTTCTTGCTGAGGAGTTTCAGATCAGGTGGAGTAAAGTGGAATATTTTGCACTCTTGTCTCAGTTGTTTCTCTTTAATTCCTCCAAGTAACACCACTCGGTTACATTACTGTTAATATGTTTTATAACTGTAGTATTTTAATGTTTTTTTTTTTCTGGTGCGCACCATCTGTATTAGCTTCTCTTGTTTTATTATCCCACTTCTCACCGCCTGCTTCGCCTGTGTGGCTCCGCCCTCCCGCATCTGCACAGATCTGATTGGCTGAGAAGAGCGTTTGGTGATCTTACAGCACACGTGATTGGTCTGTAAGTTTACTGCACTATAAAGCACGTAAACCATAAAGACAATAAACATTCCTCCGCTTTAAATGAACACGGTCAGAATTAAATTCTTCTCATTAGTTTATCGGTTTGGGTCCGGATTGGACAACGTCTGGGACTGGACCCGGACCACAGTCCGCCTATTAGTGACCCCTGGTCTAGACGGTCCTATTTTTCTTTGGTCTGGAGCACCTGGCACCCAGGTATTCCACAAAAAATATCTGGAACACGAAGCAGGGAGTCATATGTCATAAACACCAATCAAAAACGGTGCCGTCTTTTCTGGGCCAAAGCTCATTTCCCTGAAATTACACATTCTGATTAATCTCACCACAGAATGTGCTTTAATACACTGTTAGCCAGTTTATCAGTGTGCTCCGGTGTTAGTCGCGGAAATGATTCAGACTGATGAGTTTTTATGCTGATTACTTCGCGTACACTACATTGCCTCCATTATCTATCTCCTTTATCTACAGTACAGTATTAATCAACATTAAATTAGTTAACTTCATCAGATATTTCACAGTTAATTAATTCATATCATTAAACCTAAAGGGATCTAATGGGTTTCACACCTGCAAAACACAAGAAAAGCCTAAATTACAGTGGTATGGAAAAGTTTGGACACTATTCCTTTAGTGTTTCAGTTAAATATATCATATGGCAGAAGAAGACAGTGATATTTGAGAAGTGAAATGAATTTTATATTATTTACAGAAAGTGTGCAATAATCATTCTTTAAACTAAATTAGGCAGTTGCATAGATTTGAACACCCCAACAGAAAAATCTGCCCCCAAAATCTGCTCGATTTAGGCCTGATGTAGGCCTGTTTTAGGCCTTCACTTTGTGATTTATCAGGTACAATTCAGTACAATCCAATACAATCCACCTCTCTCTAAGTAAAGCTGAAATAATACTCCTGTATCTGTCAAACACTGTTCTTTTTGTTGTGTTTTAACTTTTTATTTTAACTAAAATATTTATTTTAACCCACAAGTTGGATTTTCTACTCGAAATGTTGGAAGAGGCTTCTGTTCAGCCCAGAAAACTCGGGTGTGACTTAACTTCCTATTTCTGAGATAAATAAACGCAGAATTACTTTAAAAGTTACAGGTCAATATTTTACATTCTGATTTTAATTGTTTTCTGAACTTACCCTGTAAAAATAAACCGCTGTAGAATCGTGTTGGTTGAATTTAGTTCGGTTTCTCCTTCACTGCGTCACACTTTATTCTTCTGTAATGGAGGATCATCTAACTTTCGATTTCTCTCTCTCTGCTCACGAGTCACTGTAACATTAGAAGAAGAAATATTAATCTTTATAGCTGTTCTGCTCTGATCTAAACTGTTTAAAATCTATAAATCATGGACACTTTCAAATTACTGTGTTCATGGACGTACAAAAATATTTACTGTTTCTTAGACAAGCTCGGTGAACAAACAGTTTTATATTTAAATACATATTATTTGTGTATTTGTCATATAGGATCTACTCAATATTTATGTAACTTTTCTGCTGGGGTGCTCAAATTTGTGCATCTGCCAAATTTAGTTTAAATAATTATTGCACACTTTCTGTAAATCTTATAAACTTCATTTCACTTCTCAAATATCAATGTGATCTGCAATCTGATATATTTAACTGATGTGATATAATTAGCTGATCCCCACAACCAATGATTTATAAAGGAAACTCGTGAAAATTATCAGGGGTGCCCAAACATATTACCACATTAAGTGGTAAGCACCACATACTAAGTAGTGAGCACAAGACTGACTGGTCTGTACATGACTTCACAGTGACTGCTAGTTGTGCTGTGCACATGCTCTGCAATCCTCCAGTAATGTTAGCTAGTTAAAACATTTCCCACTGAAATAAAAATAGTTAAAATTAGCTAACCCAGCTAACATTAGCTAAAACGTTCCCCACTGAAATAAAGTAGCTAAAATTAGGTAACCTAGCTAACATTAGCTAAAACATTCCCCACTGAAATAAGGTAGTTAAATTAGCTATCCTAGCTAAAACACTTTCTACTAAAACAAAGTAAACATTAGGTAACCTAGCTAATGTTAGCTAAAATATTCCCCACTAAAATAAAGTAGCTAACGTTAGCTAACGTTAGCTAAGGTAGCTAACGTTAGCTAAAATATTCCTCACTGAAATAAAGTAGCTAACGTTAGCTAACGTTAGCTAAGGTAGCTAACGTTAGCTAAAATATTCCTCACTAAAATAAAGTAGCTAACGTTAGCTAAGGTAGCTAACGTTAGCTAAAATATTCCTCACTGAAATAAAGTAGCTAACATTAGCTAACGTTAGCTAAGGTAGCTAACGTTAGCTAAAATATTCCCCACTGATATAAAGTTATTAACATTAGCTAACACAGCTAACGTTAGCTCAAATATTCCACTCTAAAATAAAGTAGTTAACATTAGCTAAGGTAGCTCATGTTAGCTAAAACACTCCCCACTGAAATAAAGCAGTTAACATAAGCTAAGGTAGCTAAAGTTAGCTAAAACCAGAGCCATAGAGAGAGAGAGTTGCGTCAACTCCGTTCACTCCAATGGACCAGTTTTTTACAGCAATGGCGGACCGTGGAGCCTGTCAATAGTTCCCGGAAGTTAGCAGCAAATACTATCAGCACAGTGAAGCTGGAGCAGGATACACCATGTGTGGTCCACTTTTACAGGTTAGTACGCTTAAATGATCTGATTGTGTTTTATCAGGACATCAGAATCAAATTAACATGTGCACTGAAGCATTTTAGTGAATTAACCCCCTCTTAAAAAGCAGATTTAGGGGAGTAAATCTATGCCAGGACAACGCGAATACAGTTACTGGCATTTAACATTAATGACTGAGAGCCTATTAGTTAGTAAATTCCTAAATATCTTAATATCTTATATATCCAGATAGACAATGCTGACCTAACTAAGTAAATATCTAATATATCAATATATTATATATTCAGATAGACCATGCTAACCTAACTAAGTACATATCTTAATATCTAATATATCAATATCCTATATATCCAGATATACCATGCTTAACTAATTAAATATCTTAATATATATATATATATCCAGATAGACCATGCTAACCTAAGTAAGTAAACATCTTAATATCTTTTATATCAATATCTTATATATCCAGATATACCATGCTTAACTAATTAAATATCTTAATATCTTATATATCCAGGTAGACCATGCTAAGCTAACTAAATATTGTAAATATCTTGTATGTCCAAATAGACCATGCTAAGCTAACTAAATAAATATCTTATATATCCAGGTAGACCATGCTAACCTAACTAGCTAGGTAAATAAAGCTTAACTCTATTCATTTCAGAAAGAACTTTAAACACTAACAAGAGATAAATGCTTAATAAATACAGACTACTGTGGAAACTAAGTACTAAGTAGTACTGCAGAATTTAGCTAAATGATAGCTACCTATTGCTCAGGTAGCTAACGCTAACTAGCTATCTTACTGTTTGTCTAAGTAACTACTAATTTAACAGAGATATGATTTAAGGTGATATGACCAATATTTATTTTATATATGTTTATATATGTTTATATATGTTTGATTAAGGATATAGGCTATATTGTCAACAGTAGGGAAAAACACTTTCCAATGCATGTGTAATTTAAGATAGCATAATTAGTTATGTTTAATAATAGTGCATCTCAAAAGAAATGTTTAATATTGTTTAAGTAACAGTCATCTTTTGTATTAATTATGCTTACAGTGACACATCTAACAATTTATATTTTAAGTTTTAAATGAAATATTTTAGGGATTTATTATTTCTGTTTTTTTTTCATGAGCTTTTAGAAAAGTAAAACAAAAACAGTTTTGGGATATGTCTCTTTATATGTAGTGATTATAAAATTTGACAGATTTTTTTTATTAAACTATGATAGAAAAAAAATCATTATATTCAGGTTTTCTGAGATGCACTAGTGTGCCAAAAAAAAAAAAAGTGTGTGTTATTGTTTGTTTTATATAAATATAAAATAAGTAAATAATGAATACAAAATATAACAACTTTAATACAATCATCTTTCTTGGCTTCATTTTATATTAAATAATAATAAAAATAAAATGTAGGTTATGTTTCCAAAATGTTTAATTGTATTCATGTATTAAATGCTATCATGTCTCAATTTTCTTATTCTCTTCCTGCTTTTGTATTCCCCAGGGGTTCATTCTTCCGAACTACACAAGTAAACCCCATTTTATGTAATCTGTGCTGATTCTTTGGTTTATTTACATGTGCAATGTACTATTTTCCTTTAGTTGATTTACATGTGTTCTGTACTTTGTTTTTCTGTATGTAGCCTCTCTATATTCTGATATAAGTTTTTAAAGTTATATATCTTCTCATGTTTGTTGTAAAAATAATAAAGCTGTTGCAAATAATGTGGTTCCTCTTTCTTAATGCAAATAATTCTGCATGAAATATTCAGGTGGTGACTTAAAAATATTTGCAGATCTTTGTATCCTTTGATTAAATTATTTTTGCAGTAAACTCCAAATATATGCAAGCCAAAACTTCTCCATCTTCTTTTGAACCTAAAATTTTACTTGTAGCAACTGCATTTGCACAGTGCCATGAAATTAATATTAATTAACATACAAATTTAGCCTATAAAAACTCTCTTATGGATTACAATATTGGATTCACACAGAATAACATAAGCCTTAAATAAGTCAATATATGGTCACAATAATCCTCAATGAATTATCTATGTATAATGAAATAATATATATATATATATATATATATATATATATATATATATATATATATATATATATATATATATATATATATATACATATATACACTGCTCAAAAAAATAAAGGGAACACTCAAATAACACATCCTAGATCTGAATGAATGAAATATTCTCATTGAATACTTTGTTCTGTACAAAGTTGAATGTGCTGACAACAAAATCACACAAAAATCATCAATGGAAATAAAATTTATTAACCAATGGAGGCCTGGATTTGGAGCCACACACAAAATTAAAGTGAAAAAACACACTACAGGCTGATCCAACTTTAATGTAATGTCCTTAAAACAAGTCAAAATGAGGCTCAGTATTGTGTGTGGCGAGACATGATGTCCCAGATGTGCTCAATCGGATTCAGGTCTGGGGAACGGGCGGGCCAGTCCATAGCTTCAATGCCTTCATCTTGCAGGAACTGCTGACACACTCCAGCCACATGAGGTCTAGCATTGTCCTGCATTAGGAGGAACCCAGGGCCAACCGCACCAGCATATGGTCTCACAAGGGGTCTGAGGATCTCATCTCGGTACCTAATGGCAGTCAGGCTACCTCTGGTGAGCACATGGAGGGCTGTGCGGCCCTCCAAAGAAATGCCACCCCACACCATTACTGACCCACTGCCAAACCGGTCATGCTGAAGGATGTTGCAGGCAGCAGACCGCTCTCCACGGCGTCTCCAGACTCTGTCACATCTGTCATGTGCTCAGTATGAACCTGCTTTCATCTGTGAAGAGCACAAGGCGCCAGTGGCGAATTTGCCAATCCTGGTGTTCTCTGGCAAATGCCAAGCGTTCTGCACGGTGTTGGGCTGTGAGCACAACCCCCATCTGTGGACGTCGGGCCCTCATACCATCCTCATGGAGTCGGTTTCTAACCGTTTGTGCAGACACATGCACATTTGTGGCCTGCTGGAGGTCATTTTTCAGGGCTCTGGCAGTGCTCCTCCTGTTCCTTCTTGCACAAAGGCGGAGGTAGCGGTCCTGCTGCTCGGTTGTTGCCCTCCTACGGCCTCCTCCACGTCTCCTGGTGTACTGCCCTGTCTCCTGGTAGCGCCTCCAGCCTCTGGACACTACGCTGACAGACACAGCAAACCTTCTTGCCACAGCTCGCATTGATGTGCCATTCTGGATGAGCTGCACTACCTGAGCCACTTGTGTGGGTTGTAGAGTCCGTCTCATGCTACCACGAGTGTGAAAGAACCACCAACATTCAAAACTGACCAAAACATCAGCCAGACAGCATAGGTTCTGAGACGTGGTCTGTGGTCCCCACCTGCAGAACCACTCCTTTATTGAGTGTGTCTTGCTAATTGCCAATAATTTCCACCTGTTGTCTATTCCATTTGCACAACAGCAGGTGAAATTGATTGTCAATCAGTGTTGCTTCCTAAGTGGACAGTTTAATTTCACAGAAGTTTGATTTACTTGGAGTTATATTGTGTTATTTGAGTGTTCCCTTTATTTTTTTGAGCAGTGTATATATATATATATATATATATATATATATATATATATATATATATATATATATTATTTCATTATACATAGATAATTAATTGAGGATTATTTATATATTATTATTAGTGCCCCAAAATCGCAATTCTGTCTCTGTGTTTATGGGCTCAAATTGCCCACCAAGAACTTCCTGGAACTATCTGAAATCTCCATGAATCACGTGACCATCAAGGATTTTGAACTTCCGTTGTCGCGACTCTCTCTCTCTCTGGCTGCGTCCGAAATCGCATACTTAAGCAGTACGTACTGTTTTGGGGGTGAGTACGCACTGCTCGCCCGGTAAAGCAGTATGCTCTTTGAGTATGCGAGTGGGTAAGTATACACCACATAGACTGTATATAAAGATGGACGCCGTGTCGCCGTTCCCATTCATTCAATGAAAATGAAGCCAAAATCTTCCGCCATTTTGGCGATTCTGAGACCAGAGTCTGCGCAGTAGAGACCAGAGGAGGGAGAAAGACTGTGGAGAGCTCCTACTCATTTGAATAACTCCGCCCCTGAGGGCTGCCTCGCGGTCACAGACTGCAGAGCGGGGCGGAGCGGAGCTGACGGTCTGTTATTGGTCCCGCCCATAACCAGCCCTTTTACCATAACCACACCTTTTTTGAATAGAGCTGAATAACGTTTTAAAAAACGAATTCTGTGAGAATATAAACATTTGACAATATAAGCAGAGGTTATACTAGCTGCTGCATTTAAATAATGGAGGTAGAATTACAGCATATTAGAAAAAAACGTGATTAAAAGTTGTCTGTTTTGCCATTGAAACCTATGGGGATGGGTGGAGTTACACAGCTTTCTGCAGCCGAACAGCAGGGGGCGCCCGACTTGTGGTGGCTTCACTTTTGAGAGACGATGCTCTGTCCAGCTATATACAGTCTATGATACACCACCTCGGACGCACTAAGCCGCCCATTTTACCAACATCACGTGACGCATTACGCCACTCCACAACCAAAAAAAAAAACCCTTCAGTCATTTGCAGCAGTGTTTCTCAACCAGGGTGCCGCGGCACCCTGGGGTGCCGTCTGGCTTCATTGGGGGTGCCGTCAAAATATTGCGCCTCACGTGCATATTTCCTTTCCAGAGTCAGCTCGTGTCGCGGTGTGTCCCAATTCACAGGCAGCATACTCTGAAGGATGCGACCCACAGAGGCGTTGTATTACTGCGCAGCTGTGACGCAATCTGTCTTCGAATACAGCCTCTGAAGGATGCAGCCCCTAAATTGGGACACACTGTAAAGTTTTTGTCCCCCACGCGATGCACGCGCTATTTTATTTCATATTCCGCCAGCAACATCCCTCGTTCTCACCTGAAGTACTGCGCCATATATTTAAAGGGTGTCGTGATAGAAAAAAGGTTGAGAAACGCTGACTTGCAGCACCAGATCCATATAATTCAGCATTTTTTTTTACTCTTTAACGCCACCTACCTGTTTTTTGGGATGTATCCTGATTTAACATCTTTACGGCGTCGAGCGGCTGCTCAGAGAAGAAGAAATCTGAGGAATTTATTGAATTTTTACCTCAGTAACAATGTAAGTGCAATAAAGTCTTCAGAAAAAGCCAGCTAGTTAACCTAGATAGGGTTAGTAATATTAGCTAGCTACTATTCACACACAGTTATTGTGATTACATAATAAAAAATGAATTACATTACATTAGACAGCTAAAACAAATAAATAAAGAAATTCTAAGAATTTCAGAAAAAAACAGCTAATCTAGATAGTACTATTACCTATTTACACACACATTTATTGTGATTACACAGTAAAAAAATAAATTACAGTACATTCAATTACACAGCTAGAAGAATAAAAATTACATTTTAAAATTACATTTTAATAACAGTTAATAACTGATAAATAATGATCAGAAATATAAAAAGAACAGTAGCTTAAGTGAGGATGTGTAAAGCAATTTATTTTTCTTACAAAAATGAAAACAATAAAAATTACATTTTATTAAAACATATAAACAGAACAATAAATATTAAGTAAAGTAAACATAAGTTAACTAAACTATTTACATTTATTTACAGCATGGGAGCCTGACTTCATATTGTCAGCTGAACACAGCTGTGCCCATTTTGCAGCTGTATTTTGGTGGCGCAGACCTCAGGGCGGACCTCAGACTCTCCCGGGAGACCATCACCTCCCTCACTGCCGCATTAAGGCAGGAGACTGACCATGGGTGGAGCCGAGACATCGAGGTGCTGGTATTCCTGTACTGGCTGGCACACGCAGCATCCTACCGCGTGGTCTCCCGGGCCTTTGCGATCCCCAGGTCATCTGTGCACGACATGGTGCACAGAGTGAGCAAAGATGTCAGTGGGATCATCAAAAGGGTCATCACTCTGCCAACGGTCGATGATCTGGAGGTGATAGGAGCAGGGTTTGCTCACTTGGCCGGATCTCCAGCCTTCACAGTGGCAGTGGGTGCCATTGACGGGTGCCACATCCGCATAAAACCCCCATCAGCCAACGCACAGTGCTACCTCAACAGGAAGCTTTTCCACTCCGTCCAGCTGCAAGCCATCTGTGACCACCAGGGAAAGTTTTTAGACATTTTTGTTGGGTATCCTGGCTCTGTGCACGATGCAAGGATTTTAAAGAACAGCCTCTTGTATAAAGAGGCATTGTACCCACCTGTGGGAAGATGCATCCTTGGGGATGGGGGTTATCCGTGCATCAGCACGCCCATCAAGCTCCTGACCCCGTATCGAGAGCCTGTACAGAACCCTGTACAGGCTCGCTTTAACCGCAAGCTCTCTCGGGCCCGGTGCATCATTGAAAGAGCATTTGGGATGCTGAAGACACGCTGGCGCTCCATTTTCTTCAAGGCCCTTGAGGTGAGCCCTGTCTTCGCCCCAGAGGTCGTGGCATGTTGCGCAGTGCTCCACAACCTGTGCATTGCTCATGGTGACATCATTGAGCCAGATGTTCCAGAGGAGGAGGATGCTCATGCCCCAGAGCCTGCACAAACAGAGGAAAGATCAGGAAACGAGGCACGGGAGAACCTGGCTGCAGCTGTCTCTGCACCCCAGATGGCCGTACTAGCTCTCCTTGAGCATGATTATCTTTAGAGTTCTGTACATAGTCTTTGACAATTTTTATGTTTTTTTTTTACATTTACAGTTCTATAGTTTTACCTGTTACATTTTCATATTTCTGATATTTTAAATAGTTTAATTTTGCTAGAGTATGTAAAATTTTCTCATAATCTATTATAAATTGTTCAAATAAATAGTTCTTATTAGATTAGTTCTTAAACAGTGTCACGTCTGGTGCTGTTAGCTCCTCTGTCCCTTCCACACCCAGCTCTAACGGAGGTTCTCAGGTTAACAACTACACTACCCAGAATGCACCACCCGCTGACATCACGCACTCACCTGATCACGTGACACCTCACCTGCTTCCACCAGGAAGCCCCGAATACTGATTACTGGCACTATAAAGGTGCACGCCAAACAGACTTCATCGCCGCGTATTGTAGGTTATCCTCGTACAAAGCGTTACTTATCTCTTGTCTCAGTTTACTTTGTGAATGACCTTGCTTTTTGTTTCTCGACGCCGATTCTTGCCTCTGCCTTTGATATTGGATTGTTTGTGTATGACCTGGACTGTGCTTTCACTACTGCCTCTTGGATTACCTCTGATACTGGATTGCTTGTGTATGAACTCTGGACTGTCTCTCGTTTATGGTATGGTTTTGTCTTCATTGCTCTGTCTACTGGTGATCACCCCTGTTTTTGTATCGACCCTGATTTCATCTGTTTATTATCATAATAAACACACTTTGTTTTTATCAGTATCTGTGTTATGACCTGGTCTAGGTCAGACCATAACATAATTAAAAAACATCCGTGCCCTCCCGGTTCCCCAATAGCACGTAGACCAAGTTGCAATGATAAGACATGTTTATTGAATTTAGTATTTTTGAAAACAATTAACAAATATAAAGAATAAATAGAAACGGGGAGAAAAGGGTAAAATAACAAACAAAACAAAACTAACTAAGGTTTTAAAGAAAACTAACTTACCTACAACACAAAGAAAATCAAATACAAAAAAATCTAACCTAACTCCCTAAATACTATTAAACCAAGAGAAAATACAAGTAAACAAAATTAACCTTACCTCCCCACCAAACGGAGATAACAAAAAGACTTAATAAGCCACCACTCTTGACTCAGCTTTTAGTATAGGTTTCTACGATGAATTAAGCAGTACAAAACATTGCTCTTATTATGATAACCTCAATAAACACCACTTTACCACAGAGCTGAACACAATCACATCATTACAAACAAAGACAACTATTAGCTCTATTACACAAAGCAGGCGTCTGGTCAGGGAACCGGGAACGCACGGAAACGCGTCAGAAGCAAGAGCACCCCCCCCTCTTCCCTCTGGCACACGTCCATTTTATAGTCAGCGCCCCTGGCGGTTGTTCTGCGCATCTGCAACACAAGAAAACTACAGAAACAGCAGGATTATGAACCTAACCCCCTAGGTTCGTAACATCCCCACACCCAAAAAGAAACAAACAAAGTTTGTTACTCTACTGCCTTGAAAGAGCATCAGCCACCACATTTTCAGTTCCTTTTTTATGATAAATTTTCAAATTGAAATCTTGGATCATTAAGAACCACCTCATCAGTCTTTGATTGGTGTTGCGCATTTGGGCTAAAAATACTAAAGGGTTGTGATCAGTATAGACCACCACAGGCAAATTGCTAGACCCCAGATATACCTCAAAATGTTGCAAGGCAAATAAGAGAGCTAATGCTTCCTTCTCTACGGTACTGTACACTACCTGATGTTTGTTGAACTTCTTAGAAAAATAACAAACAGGGTGTTCGATACCTCGGACATCTTCTTGAAGTAGTACAGCCCCAGCTCCAGAAGCACTGGCATCAACTTCCAGCTTAAAAGGCTTTGAAAAGTCAGGAGCTACTAAAACAGGAGTGTTACATAAAAGAGTTTTGACAGAGTTAAAAGCATAGTCACATTCTGCAGTCCAGATCATTGTCCTGTCCTTCTTAAGCAGATTAGTCAAAGGCGCAACTACAGTAGCAAAATTCTTACAAAAACCACGATAATAGCCAGCCATCCCCAAGAAACGGCGAAGATCACGTTTGGTGGTAGGCACTTTAAAATCTAAAATTGCTTGAGTTTTTGCCTCAAGAGGGCGCACTTCGCCCTGGCCAACTTGTTTCCCTAAATAAGACACTCGAGCTTTCCCAAACTCACATTTAGCCAGGTTGAGTGTGAGTGAAGCTTCCTTTAAACGTTCAAACACCGTTCTGAGTATTTTCAGATGTTCTTCCCAAGTTTCTGAATAAGATACCAGATCATCTAAATAAGCTTCGCAATTCTTAACATTAGCCAGAACTTTCCACATAAGTCGCTGAAAAGTGGCAGGTGCATTTCGCAATCCAAAAGGCATAACAGAATACTGTAAAAAACTATCTGGGGTGACAAATGCAGAGATTTCAGCTGCAGCAGGAGTTAATGGAACTTGCCAGTATCCTTTTAGTAAGTCTAATTTAGTAACGAATTTAGCTGTACCAACTCGATCAATGCAATCCTCCATTCTCGGCAAAGGGAAAGAATCAGGCTTTGTAACAGAATTTACCTTCCTATAATCAGTACAGAATCTATTAGTACCATCAGGTTTAGGGACCAACAAGCAAGGCGAGCTCCAAGAACTGACACTAGGTGTCGCCAAATCGTTCTCTAAAAGATACTGGACTTCATTTTGCATTTGTTGACGCTTCATCGGATTAACACGATATGCATGTTGTTTAATAGGTAAATGTCCCTGAACATCAATGTCGTGACTAAGTACGTTAGTTTGGGAAGGAACATCAGAAAACAAACATGAATAATCATTAATCAGCTTCACTACATCGTGTCGCTCTTCCTCAGAAAGATGCATTAAATGAGCATCTAAGTTACTTAAAATGGCCGAATTTGGCAGATGTGGACTAAAAATGAGACTGTCACGAAAGGGGAGATCATCAACAGAATGATCTGACTTCTCCAACATAGTTGCTACGGTCACCGGCTTAACACTAGGGGCATTTTGTTTCCCTCGCTGTACATAGGGTTTTAACATATTAATGTGACAAACCCGAGTTTTTCTCTGACGATCTGGGGTGTGAATGATATAATCGGTTTCACTCAGTTTGCGCTCTACTGTATAAGGACCCGAGAATTTAGCACACAGAGCGGAGCCAGGTATAGGCAACAGTACTAGCACCTGATCACCGCATTTAAATTCTCGTTTAACAGACTTTTCATCAAAACGAGCTTTCATCTGAGACTGAGTAGTAGCTAGTGACGCTTTTGCAACTTCACAGGCTTGAAACAAACGTTCACGGAAAGAACTAACGTAATCAAGCAAATTTATACTCTCACAGTTATCCGAAACCAATTTCTCTCTCAGAAGTTTTAACGGACCACGCACCGTGTGACCGAAAACTAACTGCGACGGACTAAAACCAAGGGATTCCTGCACTGTCTCTCGGACAGCAAATAACAAAAACGGAATTCCCTCATCCCATTCCTTCTCAGAATCCTGGCAATAGGTACGGAGCATTGTTTTAAGCGTTTGATGGAATCTCTCTAAAGCACCCTGAGACTCGGGATGATAGCTACTAGACAGGTGATGTTTTACTGCTAGCAATATCATGACCTGAGCAAATAAACGTGAAGTAAAATTTGACCCCTGGTCTGTCTGAATGTGTTTGGGTAGCCCAAAAGTTGAGAAGAACTTAATCAATGCTTTCACGATGCCTTTAGCTTTTATGTTACGCAATGGGATGGCTTCAGGATACCGTGTAGCTGAACACATTAAAGTGAGCAGGTACATGTTTCCGGATTTAGTCTTGGGTAAAGGTCCTACACAATCAATAATTAAACGTTCAAACGGAGCTCCTAAGACAGGAATTGGGTGTAATGGGGCAGATGGAATAACCTGATTAGGTTTTCCAGAGATCTGACAAACATAACAGGAACGGCAGTATTTAACTACGTCAGCTTTTAAACCTGGCCAAAAAAAATAGCGCACAATCCTGCTATAGGTCTTCCTCACCCCGAGATGACCCGAAAGTGCGTGATCATGTGCTAGGCTAAGAACCTGTTCCCTATATCTGCTAGGAAGAACAAGTTGATATGTAACACTCCAATTCAGATGCTTTAAGTGACTGGGAGTCCATTTTCGCATTAGGACACCATCCTGATAAAAATAAGTCACTTCATGCTTAGAAATTTCAAATTCAGAGACAGCAGCGTCTCTACAGTTAGCCAAAGAGGGATCTTTATTTTGCTCTTCAATTAAAGCAACCTTACCGAATTTTAACTCTGATGGAGCCTCATTCTCAGATTTCACGTCATTTTTAGATAAAATCTCATACGGTAAAATCTCACATACAATCGGCTTTTCACAGCCAGAATTAAAAGAATTTATAAACGTCTCCGACAAGTCAATTTGATCGGCAAACTTACGCGACTGTGCTCGAGTCACGGCGCACACGGGAAAAATATTAGCCTCCTCACTACAAGGAGAGCAGTCAGGTTCATCTACAACTTCAGGTGGGGGGTTAACTTTTCCACCGGCTAAATCATTCCCCAAGATAAAGTGAATGCCTTTCATTGGGAACTGGGAACGAATTCCAACCCTCACAATGCCCGACACCAAATGAGACTGGAGGTGGATTTTGTGTAACGGAACTCTACATGTACCCAACTCAATACCTTGGATAAGCACATCAGACCCACATGAAGTTACAGCAGAAAACGACAAAACAGATCCCAAGATAAAAGACTGCGCAGCCCCAGTGTCTCGCAATATTTTAACTGGTATCAAGTCATTCTCATCATCAGAAAGTGAAACCAAACCATCAAAAATAAATGGTCCATACACCGAATCAGGTACGCTCTCGTCTAACACCACATTTGTCTTTGTAGCACTGATAAAACCCACAGATTTAGGTGCTTTTCCAGAAGACTTTAACTGAGAGCGGGGAGGTTTTGCTTCTAACGCGGGACATGCAGCGATTAAATGATCAGTCTCTCTGCAGTAAAAACAAGCACGAGGACTGCTAGACGTAGTACGAGCCGAATTTGAATTTTTATTAAAAGGCTGATGAACTCTAGAACGAAATACTCGTGGTGGGCTAAAATCTTGACGAGGGGGCGATGGAAAAACATTTTTGTGCGTCAGCACAAACTCATCAGCAAATACAGCTGCTTGTGAAAGGGAAGACACCTTTTGTTCATTTAAATACACCACAAGGCGTTCAGGCAAACCATTCTTAAATTCTTCTAAAAGAATCAACTCTTTCAGTTGTGCAAAATTCTCCGTTTTACTTGCTACACACCACTTATCAAACAGAGAAGACTTTTCTCTCGCAAACTCCACGAAGGTTTGATTGGCGGTTTTCGTGCATTTTCTAAATTTCTGTCTGTATGCTTCGGGGACTAATTCATATGCGCGCAGCACTGCAACTTTTACTTTATTAAAATCTAAACTGTCATCAATAGGCAAGGCAGCGCAAACTTCTTGAGCTTTACCAACTAATTTGCATTGCAAAAGTAAAGCCCAGACTTCTTGCGGCCATTTAAGAGCTGTAGCTATGCGTTCAAACGCTGCGAAATATGAGTCAACTTCAGTTTCTCTGAAGGGAGGAACAAGGCCAATGTATTTACTTACATTGAGCCCAGGTGCAGCAGCAGGGGCGGGAGCCGGTGTACCTCTCACCAGGGAGTCAGGTCCAGGAACAGGCGTCTCACTGCCAGCGCGTTCATGCGCCGCGGGTGCTACCCCACGCGGTTTAGCAGCACGCAAACGGAGCAATTCGGTCTCGTGCTCTTGGCGCCTCACAGCCAACTTCAGCTCCTCCAGACGAATATTAAGCCGAAGCCTTTCGGCCGGATTTAGGACAAGATCCGAATCGGGAGCAGGAGTAACAAGAGCAGACGCAGACAAATCCACCTGAGCAGCGTCACCAGGATCTATGCTGGAAGTGGGAGGAGAAACTGGAGATGTTGCCATCACCTCCACTAAATCCCCCACTTCTTCCACAACGGCAACACCTGGTTCAACTGACTCTGGTATAGCAGGTAAAAGCCCCTCATCAACCAGCTTCTGATATACCGCTTCCCTTATCACACTCTTACGGGCCGAACGGAATACATTAACATTATAAAACCCTGCCAACTGAAGTAACTCCTCCTTACGACATTGCTTAAAAACGCGCATAGAAGGAGCCAAAACAAACTTTTCAAGCTCAAAAGCCATAATTGCACAACTACACCCCTCCACATGAAAGAAAACCGCCAAGAAAGAGCCTATGCGGAGAGAAAAAAAAAGGGACGAGCCCCCAATTTATGTTATGACCTGGTCTAGGTCAGACCATAACATAATTAAAAAACATCCGTGCCCTCCCGGTTCCCCAATAGCACGTAGACCAAGTTGCAATGATAAGACATGTTTATTGAATTTAGTATTTTTGAAAACAATTAACAAATATAAAGAATAAATAGAAACGGGGAGAAAAGGGTAAAATAACAAACAAAACAAAACTAACTAAGGTTTTAAAGAAAACTAACTTACCTACAACACAAAGAAAATCAAATACAAAAAAATCTAACCTAACTCCCTAAATACTATTAAACCAAGAGAAAATACAAGTAAACAAAATTAACCTTACCTCCCCACCAAACGGAGATAACAAAAAGACTTAATAAGCCACCACTCTTGACTCAGCTTTTAGTATAGGTTTCTACGATGAATTAAGCAGTACAAAACATAGCTCTTATTATGATAACCTCAATAAACACCACTTTACCACAGAGCTGAACACAATCACATCATTACAAACAAAGACAACTATTAGCTCTATTACACAAAGCAGGCGTCTGGTCAGGGAACCGGGAACGCACGGAAACGCGTCAGAAGCAAGAGCACCCCCCCCCCTCTTCCCTCTGGCACACGTCCATTTTATAGTCAGCGCCCCTGGCGGTTGTTCTGCGCATCTGCAACACAAGAAAACTACAGAAACAGCAGGATTATGAACCTAACCCCCTAGGTTCGTAACAATCTGCGCTTGTCTGCTATTCTGTTCTGACCATGACAGAATACGCGGCCGAACTAAATCAGATAGCGGATACTGAGGCTATTAAATCTGGTCTAGCCAACCAAGGGAGGCTACTCGGTCAGCACCAGCAAACGCTCGCTGGTGTGACCCAAGCTGTTTTTGAGCTAGCCCGCCAGCAAACCACGCAGCAGCAACAACTAGCTGAGCTGCTAGCTCACCTCAGAGGCGTAACTGAGCCTAGCCCTAGCCCGTTAGCTGCCCCCAGTATGCCCAACGCTAACTCTTCTGTGCCTGGATTTTCTGTCTCTAAACCGGAGTTGTTTGATGGGGATCCGGAAAAATGCAGCGGTTTTCTTTTACAATGCTCCGTGTTTTTCAGTAATTCACCGCCTACAACCGATACAGCTAAGATCGGTTTCATTATCTCACGGCTTTCTGGTAAGGCACTCGAGTGGGCTACAGCTATTTGGGAAGACCTTTCTGGGGCTAGTTACACTGACTTTTTGGCTACTTTCCGCTCAGTTTTTGATCATTCGCGGTATGGACAGTCCAATGGAGAACTTTTGCTGGCTCTTAAGCAAGGTCAGAAGCCGGTGGCTTCCTACGCTCTGGAGTTTCGCACTCTCGCAGCTGGTAGTGGGTGGAATAACGCTGCTTTGATCAACGTGTTTAGATGCGGACTTAACCCAGATGTACAGAGGGAATTAGCCTGCAGAGATGATTCCCTGACCCTGGATCAGCTCATTTCACTGTCGATCCGGTTGGATCAACTTCTCTCGCGCCGACCCAAGACCAGTCCTCGCACTCAAAACGCTCCTGCGTCTCTGCCCCGCGCTCTGCCCCGCGCTCCCACACCTGAGAAAGCTGCGCTGCCTGCCCCAGAGCCCATGGATATCCAGAAAACCCGGCTAACTCCAGAGGAGCGACAGCGTCGAATCCGGCTTCGCCTATGCCTTTATTGTGGGGAGGCCGGGCATTTCAAGGCTGAGTGTGGTCTCCTGACCCGACCCGTGAATGCTCCAGCCCTGGGACAGCGCGTGGAGTGCTCTCCACGCGCTAACGTGGTACGTAAGCATGACACAATCCTTCGTTCTAAATGTTTTTCTCTACCAGTGAATATAGTTTTACCTGATGGTTTGCTCTCTGTCTCAGCGCTTGTAGATTCCGGGTCGGAAGGGAACTTCATCAGTCTGGACCTGGTTAAGGAGCATAAGGTGCCCACCCGTGACCTTCTACGCCCCCTGTCCATCCATGCTGTCGACGGGAAGAAGGTTCGCTCCAAACCAGTCACGCTACAGACATTACCCATCACCCTGCAAGCCAGCGCTCTTCATTTCGAGGAACTGCCACTTTTCGTGCTTCCCTGCACTGAACATCCAGTTATCCTGGGGATGCCATGGCTGAAAACTCACGATCCCACTGTCTCCTGGCGCGACGGGGATATCACGGTTTGGTCTGCTCACTGTCATGAACACTGTTTAGCTTTGGATAGTTTAGTTATTCGTTCGACTTCTGTTGAAAGTCCTGAGGTTTCTGATCCCGTTGATATACCTACTGAATATTCAGATTTTTTAGAAGTGTTTAGCAAAGAGAATGCTACTAAATTGCCTCCGCATCGTTCTTATGACTGTGCCATTGACCTAGTGAAGGGTGCCACCCTACCCAAAGCTAGGGTCTACCCCCTTACTTTAGACGAGGAGAAAGCTATGAATGATTACGTTACCGAAGCGTTAGCTCAAGGTTTCATTCGGCCGTCGAAGTCCCCTGTCGGTTCTGGGTTCTTCTTTGTGAAGAAAAAGGACGGGGGACTGAGACCTTGTATAGATTATAGAGGGTTGAATGCTATAACGAAAAAATTTGCCTACCCATTGCCTCTCATCCCTAGTGCACTCGAGCAACTACGCACGGCCTCTTACTTCACCAAACTCGATCTCCGCAGTGCATATAATCTTATCCGCATTAGGGAGGGGGACGAGTGGAAAACAGCGTTTACCACTACTAATGGCCACTATGAATACCAGGTTATGAGCTATGGTCTCGCCAACGCCCCCGCCGTTTTTCAGTCATTTATGAATGACGTATTCAGGGACATGATTGGGAAATACGTGACACTTTTTATAGACGACATTTTGATCTATTCCCCCGATCTTGAATCACATGTCAAGCACGTTCGTTCTGTTCTCCAAAAGCTGTTAGATAACAACCTTTATGCTAAAGCCGAGAAATGCGAGTTCCACCTTCAGAGAGTCGCATTTCTCGGCTATGTCATCAGCTCCCAGGGAGTTCTTATGGATGATTCGAAGGTAGATGCCGTTACTAGTTGGCCTGTTCCCCAATCTATCAAAGACCTCCAACGCTTTTTAGGATTCGCGAATTTTTACAGGCGTTTCATACGCAACTTTAGTGCCATAGCAGCCCCCCTTACAGCGCTAACTAAGAATGCCACCAAAGTTCTTAAGTGGTCTCCTGAAGCTGACAAGGCTTTCCAAGAGTTAAAAGCCGCCTTTGTTTCTGCCCCCATCCTCAAACATCCTAATCCGGATCTACCTTTTGTTGTTGAAGTTGATGCTTCTAATACTGGCATTGGTGCAGTACTCTCCCAACGCAGCGGTTCGCCGACCAAATTACATCCCGTAGCTTTCTTCTCAAAGAAAATGTCACCAGCGGAGCGTAATTATGGGATAGGGGATAGAGAGTTGCTGGCTGTAAAACTAGCTCTAGAAGAGTGGCGTCACTGGCTGGAAGGTGCTGCACACCCATTCACCGTTCTCACAGATCACAAGAATCTAGAGTATCTCCGTACAGCTAAACGCCTAAACCCCCGTCAAGCTCGTTGGTCATTGTTTTTCTCCCGTTTTAATTTTTCTATTTCATTTCGTCCTGGTAACCGTAATACTAAGGCTGATGCCTTATCCCGTGTTTTTAGTTCCCCAGACGACACATGCTTCCGAACCCAAACCCATTCTGCCACCCACTGTTAAAGTAGCAGCTATTAGATGGGAACTAGATGATCTCATTCAGAAAAGTCAAGTTAACACACGAATTCCGAAGGGTTGCCCTCCTCACAAGATTTATGTACCTGAACAGTTTCGCGATCAGCTCATTGGCTGGGCACATGCTGCCCTTACTTCCGGTCATCCAGGTGTTACACGCACGCTACAATTAATCTCAGCTCGGTACTGGTGGGAAACCATGCGAGCTGACGTTCAAACCTTCGTAGTTTCTTGTTCAGTCTGCGCACAATGCAAAACACCCAAAACCCTTCCAGCCGGTAAGCTATGTCCCCTGCCTGTTCCTGAACGACCATGGTCACATATTGCTGTAGACTTTGTTACTGATTTACCTGAATCTGAAGGTTACACAACTATCCTTACAGTGGTAGACAGATTTTCTAGGGGAGTTAAGTTTATCCCTTTTCCTGCACTTCCTACTGCTCTTCAGACCGCCCAAGCTATATACACACACATTTTCAGACATTATGGGGTCCCGGAGGACATTTTGTCAGATAGAGGTCCTCAATTTACTTCTCGGGTATGGAAATCATTTTTTGAACATTTGGGTGTACACGTGAGTCTCACTTCTGGGTTTCACCCCACTAGTAATGGTCAGTGTGAGAGAGTAAACCAAGAGTTGGGAAAGTTTCTAAGGTTATACTGTTTCAAGCATGCTTCTGAGTGGTCACAATATTTGATTTGGGCTGAAATAGCCCAAAACTCCTTAACTAACTCCACGTCTGGTCTCACTCCCTTTCAGTGCATTCTGGGTTATCAGCCTCCGTTAGCTCCGTGGACAGCGTCGTCCACTGAGATTCCCGCTGTTGACGACTGGATGAAGCGGAGTGAGCAGGTGTGGGAAGAGACGCATCAGCAGATCTCGGAGGTCTTACGGAAATATAAGGAGCAGTCCGACAGACACCGTGGTGCCACCCCCCAATACCAACCCGGAGACAGGGTGTGGTTGTCGACCCGGGACTTGAGGTTTGAGGGGGCCTGTAGGAAACTGCTGCCTAAGTATATTGGCCCATTTAAGGTGTTGTCTCAGGTTAACGAGGTGACTTATAAGATTGAGTTGCCAGCTCAGTACAGAGTGCATAACACTTTCCATGTTTCTCTGCTCAAGCCTCTTGTCCCAGGTCCGCTTGCTGAGGGTGTTCCAGATGACGTGCCGCCCGCGGCAGTGGAGGGGGAGGATTCGTCTACCTATGCGGTTCGAGAGGTGTTGGATTCACGCAGGCGTGGCGGTGTGCTCCAGTACCTCATAGACTGGGAGGGTTACGGCCCTGAGGAGCGTTGCTGGGTTGCCGCCGGTGACGTGCTGGATCCTGCTCTACTGGCCGAATTTCATGCCCGTCACCCTAGTAAGCCTGCTCCTAGACCCCGTGGGCGTCCCAAGCGCTCACTCTCTTCTTCGGCTCCGGTGCGTAGGGGTTCCCAGTCTCGCAACCCCCGCCTGCCCGTCACCTCTGAGGCTACGCCTGGTCCTCCCGCCGGTACTCCCTGCCCGTCGGGTGGACGTCGTCGTGGTCGTCCCCGTTCCGGCTCCGTTCCGACTCCCTTGGGGGGAGGTACTGTCACGTCTGGTGCTGTTAGCTCCTCTGTCCCTTCCACACCCAGCTCTAACGGAGGTTCTCAGGTTAACAACTACACTACCCAGAATGCACCACCCGCTGACATCACGCACTCACCTGATCACGTGACACCTCACCTGCTTCCACCAGGAAGCCCCGAATACTGATTACTGGCACTATAAAGGTGCACGCCAAACAGACTTCATCGCCGCGTATTGTAGGTTATCCTCGTACAAAGCGTTACTTATCTCTTGTCTCAGTTTACTTTGTGAATGACCTTGCTTTTTGTTTCTCGACGCCGATTCTTGCCTCTGCCTTTGATATTGGATTGTTTGTGTATGACCTGGACTGTGCTTTCACTACTGCCTCTTGGATTACCTCTGATACTGGATTGCTTGTGTATGAACTCTGGACTGTCTCTCGTTTATGGTATGGTTTTGTCTTCATTGCTCTGTCTACTGGTGATCACCCCTGTTTTTGTATCGACCCTGATTTCATCTGTTTATTATCATAATAAACACACTTTGTTTTTATCAGTATCTGCGCTTGTCTGCTATTCTGTTCTGACCATGACAAACAGATCCTAATAGATCCTAGTAATTTCTTGTTGTTTAGTTGTTCTACTCTTTTCCACTTTTGATTGTGGTTAAATAAAAAAATACACTTTCCCCACTTTCTGTTTCTTTTGCTAATCACCACACCAACATCAACACTTTTTCAATTAAGGGTACACTTTGAATTTTAAATTACCAACATGTTTGAACTTGAATAAGAAAACAATCATGTTTACTTATCTTTTAGGTATTTTAAATTTGATGTAGTTTTTTTTAGAGCTTAACTATTTGATCTTCTCAAATTAATGCACTTATTTAAACATTCAAAAAAATGACCTACATATGCATACATACCTGCACTACCAAGAGCATTTAAATGCTGCCCTGTTTCCTCAGAACTTTCCTCCCTTATTCTCTGCAGCAGATTGGAGCCATCTTTGGGGCAGTAAACAACCAAAAGGTACTGAATCAAACTGCTTGAGTTAGGTGAACTTGTCATTATTATTATTATTATTATTTTTTAAAGAAACTAAGTTTAGCTCATAATGGTGTCACAGTTACGGATAACACACCTGCAGTTACACCGGCCCATTGTGGAAAAGATTGGGCACCCCTGCCTTACAGTAACCATAAACTTAAATTGCTACTTTTAATTTAACTAAGAGTTAAAAGAAAGATATTTCTAAAGATAAAACACTTAAATTCACTTAATAGAGTTGTAAATTCCTAGTCCCTGAAAATGTCTTGCTTGTTTGGAATAAATACTACATTGTCAATTATAGACTGGGGTGAGTAAACTTTAAATGTCCTTCTTCACAGTTAGAATACTAACATTCTTCTATAATATGCAAATATAAACTGCCGTTTCTCAAGACACAATAATACCACTGGACGTGCAAACTGATTTTTAAATGTTTATTTTTTAACAAGAATCCCCAATATTTGCAAGAATCTTTCTTCCCTCTCTCTCTCCTCTCTATCTCTCCTTTCTTCCCTTATTCTCGCTTCTGTCTCTCTCCTTTCCTCTCTCTCTCTCTGGCCTCTCGATCTCTCCTTTCCTCTCTCTCTCGTCTCTTGCTCTCGCCTTTCCTCACGCTCAATTCTTTCCCTCTCTCTTCTTTCCTCTCTCTCCTCAGCCTCTTGCCATCGCCTCTCCTCTCTCTCTGCTGCCTCTCGCTCTCTCTCATTTTCCCTCTCTTCCATCTCCTTTAAAAAAACTATGAGGTCGGTCTCCCTCTGCCTTTTCCTGCCTGGGGTCTGGCTGTCTCCTGGCCTACAAGAGGGTGTTGAAGCTTCAGCAGCACCCTGGCCAGATGAGGCAATAAGGGTGGGTGGGCTAATTGATGGCCTCCCACCTATTGCCTCATCCATGGCGGTATACCATTTCCAGGATGCTGCTGTTAATTCACCACCCTCAGTACTCACCCCAGTAGGGGGGCACCTGAGTTCCTACAAAATTAATAACAGTAAAAAAGAAAATAACCTGTGTTACAATAAAATATTCACTAATATTGTTGTTGTATATCTTACAAAGAAAAATGTTTACCTTGTACTTTTGTTTTAGGTTCTCCCATTTCTTCTTTACGAAGACAGGGGTCACCTTCCCTTTAAATTTTTTCTCCAACACGAAGGCTCTATAAACATAATGCACACAACAATTATTACTACAGTCCACACACTGCTTTCAATAAGCAAACGTTTAATACTACAACATTACCACATACACTACAACACATTTAACAGACAATTGTGAGTGTACATTTTGTACAGTCAGTGTTGATTTAACATTGGGTAATTTGCTGTAAAACATATCTAAAGTTAGGTTAAATAAACAGTTAAGTTACTTACTCAAATCCTCGAACTGCTGCATTTCTTTTTCCGGTGAAGAGGGCCTCATTCGCCACCCTCCACCGGATCAGCTCCCTGGTGTCCTCATCACTCCCTGCAATATAAAACTTTAGCTTTAAATGGAATGGCAAATGTGACAATATTGTAGCAGGGTTACAACAATAATAAATATTTAGCATCAATTACCTCAAAGCAAGATTTATTTATTTTAAAAGTATAGTTTTGGCTTATTACTAGCTACTAAGGTGAACCACCAACTTCATCACAATTGTATGACAGCTAAGCTAGGCAGCCAAGATGTAAACTAAAATGAAAATGCTAAAATAGCCAGCTAGATTAGCCATTCAACTTCATTTAACATTACGTTATATAGCTAACTACCTAACTAGTTAAACAACGTAACCTGCAAACCACTTACAAGTACATTTGTAGCCAAATTAACTCAGCAATACTTTAAATTACAGAAAAACAGTTCAGGAAACTAGCTAACCTAGATACTTCAGAATGAGCCATTAAGCCACGTTGAACGGTGTGCTAGCGAGATTAATAGAGGTACTAAAACACAAAATTCAAAACTACATTCAGAAGAGAACAAACAAATCTAGTTAGTGTTAGCTAGCTAACACCAGCTGTAGCTAATCCCGCACGTTTAGCCCACACAAACGCTCAACTTACTCGACTCTGTGATCCTAGGTAACTGAAATAGCGCTACATTTCTTTACTAACAATACAACATTAAGCTAGCTAGGTTAGCTTGGCTGGCTAACTAGTTAGCGAGCGAGCTAGCATGACTATCTTAGCTCGTACTGACGGTAGCCTTAAACACTTGCAAGTTAGCGTTAGCGAAGTTAATAAATTAAAAATCAAATAAAATATGCGTATCATTCTTCACAAAATTACTCATAACGTTACTTTGGGTACTTAAGTGGTGATATTTTCTATTATTCCGATTACATTCTACTTACACTTGTAAAGACCCGCGTCACCGCTGTCCGCCATCTTCAACCTCTGCTTCGCTTCCGCCGCCCCCCTTGGAACTCTGGGAAATATGAGCGGGTGAAGTGTGCAGGGCTTGCATACTTCAAAATCTGTCCCAGTGCAGTACGTCATCCGGGAACTTTTTGCGTACCTAAACTCGCATACTGCGCATTCGGACACACTACCCCATCTCGCATACTGCTTTTGCGTACTGTTTAGTATGGAAGTATGCGATTTCGGACGCAGCCATAGGCTCTGGGAAAGGTGAAACATGATCTGCAGAGCAGGCTGGTGATTGGCTGGGTAACAGTCAGCTGATATTTCTGCTGTGGGATGAATGAGGTTGTGGGTGGATTTTTGTAGCTGGTGAAGTTCTTCAGACAGGCTACTCTCTAAATATCACTTCACTGTAACATTAGAAGAAGAAACATTATATCTTTATAGCTGTTCTGTTCTGATCTAAACTGTTTAAAATCTATAAATCATGGCCAGTTTCAAATCACTGTGTTCATGGACGTCCAACAACATTTACTGTTTCTTAGACAAGCTCGGCAAAAAAAGAGTTATTGTTTGTTTTACATATAAACACATATTATTTGTGTATTTGTCATATAGGATCTACTAAATATTGATTTATTCATCTGCCTAATTTAGTTTAAATAATTATTGAACACTTTCTGTAAACCCCATAACCTTCATGATACAATTAACTGATCCCCAAAACCAATGATTTATAAAAGAAAATCATAGAAATTATCAGGGGTGCCCAAACTTATATAACATATTAAGTGGTGAGCACCAGATAGTACATTAATTGGTCTGTACAGTGACTGCTACCTTGTGCTGTTCACATGTTCTGCAATCCTCCATCCATTTATGTTAGCTAGCTAAAACATTCCCCACTGAAATAAAGTAATCCTTAGCTAACCTAGCTAACATTAGCTAAAACATTCCCCACTAAAATAAAGTAGTTAACATTAGCTAACCTTAGCTAAAACATTCCCCACTGAAATAAAGTAGCTAACATTAGCTAACCTAGCTAACCTTAGCTAAAGCATTCCCCACTGAAATTAGGTAGTTAAAATTAGCCAACCTACCTAACGTTAGCTAAAACATTTCCCAATAAATAAAGTAGTTAACATTAGCTAAAGCAGCTAACGTTAGCTAAAACATTCCCCACTAAAATAAAGTACACATTAGCTAACGTGGCTAACATTAACTAAAATATTCCCCACTGAAAAAAGTAGTTAACATTGACTAACCTAGCTAAAACATTCCCAACTGAAATAAAGTAAACATTAGCTTACCTAGATAACATTAGCTACATTACCCACTGAAATAAAGTAGTTAACATTAGCTAACGTAGCTAAAATATTTCCCACTGAAATTAAGCAATTAATAATAGCTAACCTGGCTAACGTTAGCTAAAACATTCCCAACTGAAATAAAATAAACATTATCTTACCTAGATATTGTTAGCTAAAACATTCCCCACTGAAATAAAGTATTTAACAATAGCTAACCTTGCTAATGTTAGCTAAAATATTACCCACTAAAATAAGGTAGCTTACATTAGCTAACCCAACTTATGTTATCTAAAATGTTCCCCACTGAAATAAAGTATTTAAAATTACCTATCCTACCTAACATTACCTAAAATATTCCCCACTGAAATTAAGTAAACAAAGTAGATAACCCACCTTATCTAAAATATTCTCCATTAAAATAAACATTAGCAAACCTAGCTAAAGTTAGCTAAAACATTCCCCACTGAAATAAAGTAATTAACATAAGCTAATCTAGCACTTACTATCTGGTGCTCAACACTTACTATCTGGTGCTCACCACTTAGTATGTGGTGCTTCAGGGGCTGCATTTTATACAAATTTTTTTTGTACACCATCAACATCAGTACCCTGTGAAAGGGTTTTCTCAAAAGCAGGAGAAATTATTTGTACATGGCTGAATCGCCTCGGCCTAAAGATGTTAAAGCAGCTGATGTTTCTAAATTAAAACGTGTGATTTAACCTTGTTCAGTCTGTTGTTTCCAGTCTTACTAAAGTTGCCTGCAATTACTTTTTAAATCCCGCAGATGTCGCCATTAAGTGACACAGAAACACAGTTTCAACACAGTGTAAACACAGTTTGGGAAATGTGCCATAAAACCAACGTGGCCTTATCTGCCCATTACTAGTTGACTCATCGCCAACATTTTTAGAACATAGAAATTTTAACCTTAGAACTGGACATTTAGGTTAAAAATCTCTTAAGTAAAGTACTTACCTGGCTGAAAATGTCTATAGAAATGAGGGTGCCTTTCTCTTCCAGCTTACTCTCCATAAGTGGAGAGTAACAAAGGAAATATAATTATTTACTCTACTTAAGTAGGTTTTTGTGTATCTTTAATCAATATTATTATTATTTTTTCGTCTCACTTTTTACTCCACTACATTATTGAAAAAGTTCCTTTTGGCCAGTACTTGCCTCTGGCCCACAAGAATTAAAGCCTGTAGAGACAGAACTACTGCAGTAATCACGGTTCTGTTATTGGCTTCAGTTAAAAATGACTGAAAAGCAGATTTTATCATTTGAATAAAAACTCTAGGAACCTGACAGGTGATCCAGTCAGTAAAGAGGATCTGATAATTGCTGTTCAAAATTATGGATGTAATATAATGTCAATGACCTTAACCTAAATAAAACGTCTTGCATATAATTTCTATAATATAATTTCTATAATATAAATATTTGGACAGTGTCCTGCTATTAGTACCATTACAGTCTAAAACAAGGAATTTGCCATTATATTAGGACATGGTTCTTACCCAGTTTTAGGTTTGTTGGGTGTTTTGTGGACAGAAGCCTACATTTGTTTGTCCTCCTGTGGAAGGGCTTCAGCAGACTGGGTAACTTGGTAAGTCTGATGGTCTGTTTGTTCACCATGTCTGCTTTCTCCAACCAATAAAAATGCATCAATCAGTAAGTGTTTGTCAGATAAACATAAACCTGTATTCCTGAACCCTAATGCCAGACAAGGGCTATATATACGGGTATAATGCCACCAGTATTGAGCTGTGGAGCAGTGGAGGAACTGTGTTCTCCAGAATGATGGAGCTACATCATTGAGGACATACTGTATAAGCTGCAGTGGTGATCATCTAAGATCCTGAAATTCTATTATTCACTAATTTTGTCACAGCAGTGCTCCAAATTCTAGTAGAAAGCCTTTCTTTACATTAGAGAAAATAGAGATCAGGTGTAACAGTACTTGTGCTAGTATTGACCCACGCCCTTGACTGGGCAGAGAAGAAGAAAAGAGGGGGAGCGAACTCAGAGTATTTGGAATGGAGTTCTGGGCAGGTTCACTGTAAAGCGTGAAGCCGAAGCCCCCCTCTCATGAAGAGAAACATAAGAGAATAAAATTAAAGAAGGAGGAAGATGGGGAGGAGGTGGGTGCGAGGTTTGTTCAATGAGCAGGTAGAGAGGAAGTGACGGTTTAAATAGGGAAGGAAGTGGGATGAGTGAGGGAGTGGAACACTCCCAAAACTTAGTTATGATATGGGGCGATGGAGTGGGAAGACGGAGTGGGAAGACGGGGGCCATGGAGTGGGAAGACGGAGTGGGAAGACGGAGTGGGAAGACAGGGGCGATCGAGTGGGAAGAAGGAGTGGGAAGACGGCAGCAATTGGAGACGAGAAGAGTAGAAGATGAGTAAGGAGGCGAACAGTGTTGGGCACGTTACTTTGAAAAAGTAATTAGTTATAGTTACGGGTTATTAATACATTTATTGAAATTTGCTTTATTTATTTATTTGCCTTATACTTTATTTTCTGTATGATTTTGTTTAGCTTTATTGGTAGATTTACTTTTGAATTTCAATGTTAATTTTCTAAATTTAAATGTCTCTTTTTCTTTTTGGTTTAAATTCTGTGCACTTTAAGCTGATTTTTGATGATCAGATTGATATTTTATATTTCTGTATAAATAAAGAGAACGCCAGGTTTTGTACACGCTAACTTCTGTGTCCGTCTCTTGCTTTTAAGGGACACGGGCGTTTGTACCGTGCCCCAGGTTTCCCCCTAGGCCTGAGGCCGGTAACATAAACAGTAAGATTTGTTTAAGTAATTGAAGAAATATTAAAATTGCTACAAAACATCCGTCTTTTCAAGTCTGCTTAAGATCAAAACAGTACAAGTTAATGTTATTTAAGTTTTATGGGCCGTATTTTGGTATTTGTAGCTACTGCTGTTATGCTATATAAATAATCCTCATATTAGCCTGTATATTGATTTTATTCAGAAATCATCAGATTCCTTGGTGTAATAATATGAACAGGCATGTGTACCATCACCAATTCAAGCTTTAAATGTCTTCTCAAGGCATTTAAACTAGTGGTTTAATTTTAGTTAGCAAAAAAAAGTATAATTTTTTACATTCTACATTAAATGGTGGAGCAGGTACATGGTGCCTGTACTGTTTAAGGTGGAATGTTTTCAGCGTCTTGGAGAAACAAAAATAGTCGCCTAGCAACATAAAGGCTGACTAACTAACTAACTAACTTAATAAATAAATAAATGAATGGAAACTTTAAATGCCGTTGTCTTTAGGTTATTAAGTGGTCTAATATTAGTCAGCTAAAAAAGTTTTTTTCCATTCCACCTTAAATGTTGCAGCAGGTACATGGCACCTGAACTGCTGAGGTAATTTTAGTTTCATGTTGGTAAATAGCAGCCAAGCGAAATAACTACAAAACATCAGTCTCTTCAAGTCTGCTGAAGATCAAAACATTAAAAAATGTATATTAATGTAAAGTTTTGTGGGACATATTTTGGTATTTGCAACTACAACTGTTATGCTCTATTAATTATCCTCATGTTAGCCTGTATACTGATTTATTCAGAAATTGTCAGATTCCTTGGTGTAATTATATAAACAGGCCTGTGTAAAACTCTATTTACTGTTTCTGTAAAGCCTGTTAGTAATTGTTTACTATAGTGTGCATTATTATTTTTTTTATTATTATTCTGTAGGGAATTCAACAATACAAACAGTTCACAAAGTTTTAAAAATGCACCGATTAAAATTATGTTTTGACTATTTTAAGTACAAGATTACATAATTTAGACAGAGGAGCTCAGACCTGCTTATTAGCTCACTGTGATATGATTCACTATACTTATAGATTGAAATATTTTTTGGACGTTATTTCTTTGATACTATAACAGTTTAATTGCTATACTTTTAATTACTGGGATGGCCCTGATGAGAGCCAGTTTTATCTTTTGACAGTGTTTGCGGCTGCACTTGAGGATACTTTCAAAGATATTGAAGAATCTAAAATGTAATATAATAATAATATTCTGGTTTGTTTAACTTTTTTTAATATGTTTTTCTTAATTTGGATGACTCATACAGTTCCTGTGTTTTTGAATGTGCCAAATTGTATTTAGAAGGATTTGGGGGGTGTTGGAAGGACAATCTAGGACTTAAAAGTGCTGTTCAATAAAAAGCTAGAAACTTTAGCCATACACCAATTCATCTGGATCCACCAAACTGAACAGTTTTGTGGCCTAAAACAAAACCTCACTAAATTTGAAGCTGTTCTTTACATTGATTTATTCAGAAAATTATGCCTGCAAGAAGAGCACAGAAATTCAAGTGTATTGAAGTGTGCAGCCGAAAGCAGGACACATCACACACTGCTGTTCTCTATACAGTTGATGGCACCAAGTCATATGCAACACTGTCAGATGGTCTTTGTCATGATGGGCACGTAATAAAAAGTTATTTTTCCGTTCCACCTTAAATGGTGCAGCAGCTATATTCCGCGCCTGTACTGTTAAATTAAGGTGGAATGTCATTTCAGCGTTCATATCTGCCTCTTCAGCTCTGCCGCACTTTAAAACAGTAAAATAAATGTTAATAAAGCTATTTATTCCAGATTTTTGTTTTTGTTGCTTGGCCACGTAAAAAAAAATGACCATAACATTAGTGTATATATTGATTTATTCAGAAAACATCAACAGTCCTTGATGGAATAATATGAACAGGCTTGTGTGCTATCACAAATTCAAGCCTTAAATGCCTTTGTCTTCCAGTAACTAAGTGGTCCAATGTTTAGTTATTTTTCTGTTCCAGCAGGTATATGGCGCCTGTACCGTTTAAGGTGGAATGCAAGTTTAGCAGTCTCCAAGCAAAATATTTATTAAAACTCAAAATAGTTTTTTTTTTTTTTTTGCCATGTTAAAAGTATGAGCTATCTGAACAACAACTACTACACGTTATATTAATAATCCTTATATTTGCATATATATTGATTTATTTAGAAAACATCAGGTTTCTTTGTGTAATAATATGAACAGGCCTGTGTAAAACTCTATTTACTGTTTCTGTAAAGCCTGTTAGTGATTGTGTTTACTATAGTGTGCATTATTAACATTTTAGTTTTATTCTGTAGCGAAGCCCATCTAAAAACCTTGCTCTAATTGAAGGTAATGCTTTGCTTTGGGTGGACAGTAGATTACCAATGTTTTGTTTAAGTAATTGAAGAAATATTAAAATTAATGGAAACAAAATTAACTAAAAAAAGAGCCTGATAAATTCCACACACCTGGAGCCCATACTCAAAGAGCTTGGGGCAACCTGCCCTAATTAGTGATGGGCCCCTTTCACAATACAGGAACAAAGCAAATTTCTTCCTTATTAGTATTGTGCCTTTCCTTTCTGGATTCAAGTGTGTCACATGGAAATACTCAGAAAAGTACCTTGGTAAAGGGACCCCAGATGGCATTGCCATAAAAAGGGATGCAGATCTTTACGTTCAAAGAGGAGGTGAGCTGCAGAATCTGATGGAATTGTATGAGATGCTGCTCAAAAAAATCAGGGTCAACTATTACTTACCATTGGATGAGCAAAGAGCATTCAGAAATATGATGTAATGATTTCAGGCAAAGATACACCAGGTTTTGTCTTCAGAGGCTGCACAAATTAGTCATAGGGAGGTGTAGTGCTCAAGCACTTCTGAGCCTCCAATGGAAAAGATAGCCTTCAGGACTTAAGTGGAAAGTTTGTGATTGTAACCTATGAGGAGCTTTAATATGCAGGTCAGGTCCTTGAGGTTGTGGGAGAGGAAGTCCAGGTTAGTTCCATGCAGCAGTTGGGCGAAACATATCTTATTTTTATGGCCATAAACTCTACACATCATTTTCTACTATAAGAAAGATGTTCATGCTGTCATCTCAGAACCTGAGCCGGCAAAAATGCACTACTCAAAGTGGAGCTCAAAACAGCCAAGACTGGTCAAAGTTCAGAAATAGCTGGGGTTAAAAACCACATTCCCCACTTTCCAGATACTCATCAGCAGTGAGGTTAAGCATAATGAAATGTCTGTTTACAAGACCACAAAAGTCTATGCCACTTAAGAAGAATGAATAAATGATAAACGAAATATACTATATAGTTCTATTCAAAATAACTTGACGTTTAAACCTGGTTTATTCAGTTCTAAAATTAAATGTTCTTAACAAAGCAGTAAATGTCTGCTGCACTTAGAACACATTAGAACACTTTTGAATAACATATATTACATTGTGATAAGATTTTTGTAAAATCGATGAAACATTTGTGTTCATGACAATTTATTAAAATCTTGTTTAAATCTGTTTTATGGTATTTCTTGTTTATTGATCTCATCAAATAGTTTTTTTTAATAATATGAGGTCTTCATGCCATTTGGAGTGACCACTGCAACCAATAATAACAGTAACTGTATTCAATTTAAAATAAAATCTATTTTCTGTTGCTGAAATATTATATGAAACTGATACTGTATGCTTAAAGGTACATTCTGTAGGAACTGAGAATGAGTGTGTGAAATGGCTACAGCGGTCCAATTTCAAAACACCACAGAGAGTAGTCTGCCCCACCCCATCCCAGTCACGAAACTACCTTGGGTTGCCAAATTTAGCAGCCTGTATCTACACAAAGTTAAGAGTAGTAGAGGAGGCAGAGAACTTAGAGTACAAGCGAGAGGAGAAATACAGCAATTCCAAACTCTTCTATAACGCTAAATCACCCGTATTTAGCATTATATTGACTGTATTTTACACGAGGGAGTGCCGCGGTCGGTGGGGTTGGGTTGTGCCCCTGAGAAAGGTATAGCTGCAGCCTCGGAGACTGCAGTTTTAGGACTCTGCAGTTCTAGGACCCTATGTTTTTCGCAACACTGTCACCTAGCGAAGTGGTCGTTGACATGATGGATACAGTCGGAATGTAAGTTCGGAATGTGAAACAAGTTTTGTAGCCTAAATTTAATGTATTAAAATATTTAGATGTTTTGAATTAGAAATTTTTTACAGTGTCAAATGTTAATAAAATTTTGTGCCTATTTTAATAGTTGAATTTGGCTGGATTCTGTCAGAACCCTGTAAAGAACTCTTTTATGGGATTTACACCTTTTTACACAACTTTTTCCTTACCTATAATACTGAAATACAAGTAGGTTATGTTTGTACCTTCTTTAATATAAAAGCTGCATGTAAGTTTGAAGGGGGCTGCTTACTATTCTTAAAAAAAAAAATTAATTTAAAGGGAACAATAGTTATGCCTCATTTTAAATGGTGCCGTCTGTTTACCATTTTTTTTATAAAAATTGAAAATTGTAAATCGTAATCAGAATTGAGAATTGCTTATATATATAAAGAATAGAGATTTTTTTACAATATCGCCCAGCTCTAATAGACACTAGACTAGTTTGAAGTTCCAAAAAGATTTCAAAAAGTAGTTTCCATTTCAGATATCAAATACATATTATAGCCCCAAATCTTCCTTGTGTCTCTGATATGTGGTTGGGATTTCTAAGACAAAGTAATATTTGGGTGAAATAAACTTTAAAAAGTGTAAGTAGTTAGCTGAATTAGTAATATTAGGATAAAATAAGCCTTTAAATCTGTAAGTAGTTATCTGAATAGGTAATATTTGGGTGACATAAGCCTTTAAATCTGTAAGTAGTTAGCTAAAATCTCAAACTCACTGCCAATATTCAGTCTTGTTTTATTCCTTCTTTGGTCACTGAGCTTTTTTGAGACGTGTGATCCTTAGAACGTTACCAGTGGATTATATTTATTTATATAAAACACTTAAATAAGTAATAGTTCGACACTCTAAGAAATATAAGTACAGATTTGTACTTAAAAGAGTACAAAGCTTGTCGCTGGGGCTGTACCTTATATTGAGGCACAAAAAAGTACCTTTCAGTGAAAGTCCTTTTTTGTACCCATGGGTTTTGTGGCAGTAAAGATCATAAAGATTATAAACATTATCATCAACTAAATATGGCTCAAAAACTTGATGATACAAAATTGTCTGGCTTTCAAATAAAAAATGTGCAATTTAAATATATATTGTTCATTAGTACAGTGATGCAGAATACTGAATGTACCCTTTGGCTGGTTAAATGGTACAAATTTGTACTTATTGCTGTTAGAAATGACTTTGTACTTCAGAGGGAACAAATCTGACCCTGTAAAGACCAATATTGTACCTTTGAGGGTACAATTATAAAGAGTGTACCTTCGAGTACAAAAAAGTACTCATATCGTACCTCTGTTTTTTAGAGTGCACCTGGGGAATTTCACCTCAGGAAATATGTTTCAAGTACACCTTTACAGCACACGGGTTCAATTGAGAGGAAGAGATTCAAGAGACATGAAATGGAGTTCAGTTAACTGCTTTACTGGAAGTTTTAAAAATGACAAATACATTAAAATAATCAACACTTTAATCATCTTTTTTATATAAAAGAAATATGCTCAGTGATTACTTTAATAATCAAAACCAAATAAAGGTTTACTGGCTGGCAAATTCTTTCAAAATGTTACCATCAACTGTCAGTTTAAATTATGCACACATGGGCTATTTAGGCTAGGTTCACAGTTGAGAATACACAAATCACACACATTTAACAAACAACAATTAACAAAATCCAAACAAAAATAAAGAAAAGAGAAACAAAATGAATAATTCAACCTCAAAGGCTAAATGCAGAGTTAGAGCAGTCAATTATAAAATCTTAAATCGAAATAAACACAAGGTATAGGCAAAACAGCCTAGGCCAAACACCAGCAGACGATAGGGAAGAAAGTGTGCTCAATGCTATTTAGACACAGTCAATGGGGCACTTCAATGGGACACCTAAACACAAAACAAATTATTTAAATAAGAAAAGTATTTATTTTAGATAATGGAGCATTAACACCCCAGCTAAGCCAGAAGGAAAAAGAGGAAAGAAAGACAAAAATAAATATGTTAACCAGAGGCAAGTGAGAGTTCATCACAAATTCTTACAGTTCTTTTACATTTCTCGTTTTTAGCTATTCTAACTGATTTCAAAAATAAGGTAAAGTCCAGCAAAAAAACATCAAATTTTGGTATTGAGGACAAGCATTTGCATCGGTGAATGTAGTGTTTCCTTAACAAATAGAAAATATTAATGATATACTCTATATCTAGCTCGACGTGTGAAAAAAAACGAATTATATCTCCAAGGTTAAGTTTCACAGACATGTTGGCTTTCTTCAAAAAGAAAGAGGCAAAGTCTCACCAGAACTTAGAAACGATGGAACAATAGAAGAAAAGATGTGATACTGATTCACAATCCGAATGACAAAATGAACATTCAACATCTATAGCTTTAAATTTTGCAATTCTCTCATTCGTAGGATATATATTGTGAAGTATTTTCAAATGTACTTCTCTAGCTTTATTGGGGATACAAAATTTATAAGGTAAAAGCCATGCTTTTTTCCAATTTATATCTGGGATCCATTGGCGTAGGAACCGAAACAGGTGGATTTGTCCCCCCCAAAAATGAAATAGTTTCGCTCAGCTCAGTCGTACTGTTAATGAAGAGACCGACCGCTAAGCGCTGGGAAACCAATCACGGTGCCGGTTCAGGGAGAAAGTCCCGCCTTTCAGGAGAAACAGCCAATCAGCTCGCTGGTCTTGCGAGAAGAGTTAGCGTGCTGGTGGAGGAGAAGCCCCTCCCCCTCGCTGTGAGATTTAGAAGCGGTGTCCAGCATCAGCTGGTGTTGAAGTAAATCTGGATATACGGCGATTTTTCTAAGAGGTAACGGAGTTTACCATGTGGCCTGTGTTGAGATTATTTCTGATAGCTGGTTAAAAAGACTCCTCTCCAAATCAAAACACACAGATTAAACCCACCGTGTGATAATAAACTGCAGCTGTGTTAAGCAGTTAGCTTAACTTTGGAATTAGCTAGACAGGGAGTCAAGGCTTAAAAAAAAACATAAATGTTATGTTCAGCTTGCCCTGATATGCCTGATCAGCTAATCACTATTTCATTTTCAAATTGTGTTTATTAATTTAGGATTGCAGGACTTACTGTAAGCTATATAGTAAACGAAAAAAATAGTTAGCTAGAAGCCAGATGTAGTGGATAGTCAGAATTTAGTACAGTACTTTATGTTGGTAGTTTAAAGCAGTTACTTAACCCTGATCTCTGCCCTAAAATTGTGTGTTTTCTACCAGATCCAACTGATTAGCTAATAAACAGTCCTTTACTGAGTTTACCTGTTTAAATCCTTTTCATTATGTATGTCAGCAGTGTATTAGACACATCATACCTCCACTTACTTTATTAAGTGACTTTAAAGCAGAGTAGGCAGTGGGGATATGCAGTAGAATGTGTAGGAACAGGGTTGAGAAACACTGCTCTAACCTGACTTCTGTTTATTTGTAGTTCACAGTAAGACTAAATCCTGAGTAAATAGAGGGATTCCAGGTGAATCCAAATGTTTTTTTCTTTAGTCTAATATTTATATTAACTTCTGTCAAAAATCTCTATGAAACGTAGTTACATTCTTTTTTCAAAAAAGGACACCATCATAAGAAGTGCTTTCAGTAGAAACAACTAAAAGCACAGATGATAACTGATCAGTTTTTGTCATATATGTATATAATTCAGACATTTCACGCATATTTGTTTAAATGTAATGTGGAGTAACATGGTGGTTGTAAAGTCACCTTTACTTGGATGTAACTAATAATAAACAGAGTACAGAAAAAAGGGATTATTTGTGATTAAAAGTAATTCCTTAAATGTTGTTCTAAGAAACTATATGGGCTTTGGTGCATTAGCAAAAGTGTCCCCCCCAATATCAAACCCGCTCCTACGCCCTTGCTGGGATCATAGTATTCCAAAAAAATTCCCTCTAGGTGTAATATATTTCCTTGAATGAAATATACTCATTATTGATTTATTAGTGCATTTTATGTCAAAAATACAGACATTGCCTACTAAAAATTGATGTTCCTCTTTCCTGACCTTTTTATATGAGATGTGACTTTTCATAAGATGAACAAGACCGTTTGGGATCGCTTTTATAACCGAATTGAATTCTTTCTAAACTACAGGGAAACAGTATTTATCCATAAAATTACAGTAAGTATAAAGGTTCCCCTTTTCATCAAATAAATCGAGCAGATACTCAATAACTTTTCTGTGCCAGTTCTCAAGATAAAGTGATTTACATCTTGTCAGGATTGATTCATTATTCCATAACTTTGCTTTGTGAGGGGAGAAGTTGTGTACAAAGCAAAGCTTCCATGCTAAAAGAGCCTGCTCATGAAACTTTGAGAGTTTTACAGGAATTTTGGTGGGAGAGAAATTGCAAGAAAGAAGAAATTCTAAACCCCCTACATTTTTAAATATATTGTGAGGGATAAAAAACCATATTGAATCAGGTGACTCAATACATCTTTTAACCCAGTTGACTTTAAAGGTATTATTCACATCAAGAAAATCTAGCATTTCCAATCCTCCACTAGCTTTCCCTGCGCATACTACAGCCTTTTTTAAGTGATGATGCCCATTTTTCAAAAAAAAAAAAAAAATTAATTTGTTTATCTGTTTACAGGTGGAATCCTGCAAAATTCTTTTCCTGTCTGACCTGAATCGTTTTGGATATGTAGATTCCTAAATATTTAACTTCATCTTTGACAGGAACATTCTCAAATGATTTTTCAGCGTTATCATACAAGCAGAGAATTTCACACTTGGGTATACTTAACTTTAACCCTGATGCCTTTGAAAACAAATCAATAATTTTCAAAGCATTGGCAATATAATCTTTACTATGCAAAAAAATTGTTGTATCATCTGCAAGTTGTGAGACACGTAACTCCTTTCCAAATATTGATAATCCTTTAAGTTCCAGACTGTTTCTAATAGCTAGGGAAAGTAGTTCAACTACTGTCAGGAAAAGAAAGGGCGATATTCCACAACCTTGTCGAACCCCTCGATTAATATTAAATCTAGGGGAAGTATTGGGTACTAAAATAACCGAACTGTTAATATCCGTATAAAACATTTTAACAATGTTAATAAATTTTTCCGAGAAACCAAATTGTTTTAAGGTTGAAAACAAAAAAATCATGTTCGATAGTGTCAAATGCTTTGTAGAAATCTAAAAATAGAATGATAGCCTCTGAATCAATCAAGTGTGCATAGTCTATAACACATGTGTCAAACACAAGGCCCGCGGGCCAAATGTGGCCCGCCACGTCCTTTTATGTGGCCCGCGAGAGCTTGTAAGATCTTAGTGTCTATAATAAATGGATCAGAAGCGTGCTTTGACCAAAAACTACATTTCCCACAATGCTTGTCGATTGTATTACCCGCGAAGTTACGGCTTACTGCCACTACACGGCAGTGTAGTCATTGATGTGGAAACCCTGCCGGAGGGAAGGCGTAACTTCGCGGGTGAAATGTTTATCCCATAATGTCCAGAAAAAGAGAAGCTGATTCAGACGGACGGCTGTGCTTCAAGGCGAAAGAATGGTATGCCTTTTATGTTACGAAGAGTGTTACTGACCAAAATAAACACTTTTTAGGAGAGATATAAGTTCTGTGTAAATATTTATAAGACAATAGCTGACAAAATCTGTTTTAATGATTTTAATAAACATCACTGTGTCAGCGCTATTCAGTTTCACCGCAGCGAAGGACGAAGACGTGAATCACTTATCTAACCAGCCTGTACTGATTTCTGCTCCAATAACCCTTTCAATAACCTCCAATAGCCTTTTATAGTCTTCAGTAGCCTTCAACAGTCTAACCCTGCAGCCGTGGTGTGTGCACTAAACTCCGTAGTTATAAACATTCTGAGGTTAGCAGCGCGCTAACTGACCTGTTTATAATGTAACGTTAATCCGAGCAGTGACTCCGTGACGCTGCTCTGAACTGCTGCTGTTAGCTGCTTGTGCTGAAAGATGAGCTGTAGAGAGCTGTATTATCCGGTTAGTGGGGTTAAAACCTTTATTTCCTACACAGAAGAACTTAAAATTTTTTAAAAACGCTCCAGACTGGCTGAGCTGAACCCTGTAGCCCGTGGCTGGGCTGTAGCTCTGACTCAGTGAAGACAGCGGGGGCTTGTGCTGCTGCTGCAGCTCCCACTAGTGGTTGGATGAGGAACTGCTAAATCTATCACATATTCTTAACAGCTCACAATTTTTGATTTTATATTTATTAAGCCTTATTTCAGTATCAAACGTTTTGATCAAAGTTAATATAACTTGTATTTTATGTCATTTCTATTCACTTGAATAGTTTGGTTCTTGATTGATGGAGTTTTTGGATTTCATAACATGACAAATTAAAAGGATTTATGTTAATAGAGCAACAAGCAAACATTTTTTCCATTTAGAGTTATTTAACATTAAAGAGTAATTACATTCATTTTATATTACATTTGGTTACATTTTATTACATTTATAAGTTACATCTGGCCCTCAGAGGACAGCCAATATGCCAATGTGGCCCTCGGCCAAAATGAGTTTGACACCCCTGGTCTATAAGATCCAAAACAAGTCTTATATTAGAACTTATGTGTCTTTTTGACATAAAGCCAGTCTGAGATTCATCAATTATTTCAGATAGACCTGTTTTTAATCTTTTAGCATAAACTAGGGATAATAGTTTGTAATCTACATTCAATAAAGTGATTGGTCTCCAGCTGTCTAGGGAAAGACATAACATCTGAAATGCGTTGTCGCAGAAATATCAGCTCCTCCACCCCCAAACTCTGACTGTTACCCAGCCAATCACCAGCCTGCTCTGCAGATCATGTTTCACCGTTCCTGTCTGTGTCTTTACAGATTCATGAATATTCAAACATTACATAATATTGCGGGGTGTAATTGGCTGGCTGCAGCAAAAATCTTACAGAGGCTCCGCCCACTCACTGTCTATTGGCTCTGAGAGACAAAGGGGGCGGGACAGAAACTCCTGAGCAGAGAGAGAGAGAGAAACGAAAGTTAGATGATCCTCCATTACAGAAGAATAGAAAAGAGAGACGCAGTGAAGGAGAAACGAACTAAATTCAACCAACACGATTCTACAGCGGTTTATTTTCACTGGGTGAGTCCAGAAAACAAATAAAATCTGAATGTAAAATAGTTACCTGTATCTTTTAAACCTGTATCTTTTAATTCTGTGTTTATTCATCTCAGAAACAGGAAGTTAAGTCAGACCCGAGTTTTCTGGGCTGAACAGAAGCCTCTTCCAACATTTCGAGTAGAAAATGGGGGCATTTCAGTTCAAATTAAAAGTTAAAACACAGCGAAAAGAACAGTGTTTGACAGATACAGGAGTATTATTTTAGCTTTACTTAGAAAGAGGTGGATTGTACTTAAAGAAAAATCACAAAGTATAGGCCTAGATCAGGCCTATATCGGGGCAGATAAAGAACAATGTTTGTTGTGTAAACATGTCAAAATGTAGGTCACACTAATGGTGTAATCTTAACCTACTATATAAACATATATATATAGAACTTTATATTTATCACATATTTATCACAAGTGTTTAGTTTGTCTGCATGTACGTTTGGGCTGGACAATATACTGTAAATATCATTATATTCAAAACTATGTCATACAATAAACAACATAATCCGGTGCGGTTTAATCAGACAGTGGAACGCCAGGAAGAGTGTACCTCTGTAATATTACAAATATAATATTATTAATTCATTAAAAAAATTACATTAATAATATGTGCTGTCAGGTATTTAGTATTTAAATATACAGCATGATTTGTCTTTAATGGTACAAATAAAATCTGATATTTTAATCATGATTTTTTATGGTTTTCATCATGTCATTCTGTCTATCACTATTTCTTTAAACATATTGAGATTTGAAATATGAACTCAGCCCTAATTTAAGAGTGCTTTTACACCTACATTTCGTTCAGTCTTTTCATTTTGTTCTAGTCCAAAATTGTGGATGTAAAAAGTTGATACACTTCCAGAGATGGTGTAAGTAAAAGTAGAAAGAAAAGCACAAAAAATCAAATTACAAAATCAAAGTAAAAAATGAATTTAAAAATTGTTCCTGAAGTTAAAAGTATAAAAGTACATGTTCCAAAATATACTAAACTTAAAAAAGGAAATATAGTTGTTTAAACAGGGTAAAAACGCTACACCACTGCAGAAGGTGTGGTCATATGTAGTGGCGCTATTTTACCAGCAAGGGGTGCAAACGGACTTTAGATCAATGTGATTCTTTAAAGACATATTGTTTGTAATTTCTAATGCTTTATGTTATTATAAATAATTGCCAGCAATTCTAAATATTATCAATAAGATTTAGAATTGTATCATCAATAATGTTATTTAAACCTGATCATATTTTAATGGTTGTTAAACTGTTCACAGGGATCTGCACTGAAGCACCTCTATGATGGAGCTTCATAACTCCAGTGATGGAGGAGAACCCTCTGGTCCAAAGTGAGTAACTTCAATAGTGCATCAATAGTTAGTAGGAATTTATGGCCAAAAATGAAAAATGTGAATACTGAATACTGAATTTTACACAGGTTTCTAGTAGAGCTGATCAATATATAGATTTGTTTTGTTTAATAGTATTTTTTATTGTATTGAAAATATTGTTTTACCGTATCACCCAGTTCTGGATTATTTACACAAAAGGCTTTAATCCTTTCAGACCTGACTTATGTTCTAGTTCTGCCTGTTGTGGACTTAAAATAGGATTCAATACAAAAATAATAATACATTACATTAATAAATAAAAATCAAACATAATATTTGTAATTTGTCTGTTTAATTGCAGTGGATTCATTTATTTAACAACAATATTTTTTATTTCATGAAACTCAGCTTCCATTGTTTTACACACATTTACAAACATACAAAAACTAACTTAGATGTTTAAAGCTAACTTTACCTAACAAAAAAAAAAAAAGAAACAAAAATACATAAATCTACCTTCCCTCCCTTACTAACAAAACACAGGAGAAAAGAAACCCCCTCCCAAAGAAACAGGCCTTATCCCCTACATTGCTACATTGGCTTTTAGTATTATTTGAAGTGTATTTACAGAAGTATTATGACAAACAATTAAAGTTAAATAACATGTGTTCTAATTCAGTTATCTAAACAGCTCAGTATTTACTCACAACAGCACAAACAATAAAAAAGACAGACAGGTGGTTTGGTCTGGGCAGCGTGGTGGTTGAATGGGTCGGGTGTCGCGCTGCACTCCACATCGGCCAGTGCTTTATTGTGACGCAGGACCAGGATCAATTAGTCAGCTCCTCCCTCTCACAGGTAACCTGCAGGACTGATAGAAACAGTGAAGGAGAGCGCAAGAGTGAGGTAGCTTAGAAAGGGAAGGCAAGAAAGAGAAAAATATAAAAATCTCACTTTGTAACACCGTGGTAGTGTTGTACCGGGGTCTGAGGCCTTCATTAGGTCTCTGTTGCTTTATCTCTTCCTATCATCGCCATTTCACTGTTCCACGGCTTTAATCCAGGTAGGAATATTATAGGATATAGGAATATAGGAATGCCCGTTACATGTTTTTTTAATTATTAGATATTTGTAGAATTTGTAGAGGTTAATGAGAGAATTGTTGTATTCTTTTTAGATGTGGACAGGCCGAGTTCCGTTTTAAGGACGTTAAGCTCTCTTTAGCTGCTCCGGTTTCTCTTTTCCTCCTTGATGAAGCTGTTTGATCCAGCGGTTAAACTGTTATATTAATACCATTTTAATGGTCATTAGATGGTTGTTTTTGTCCATTCTTTTGTATTGTTTATATATACATTTTCCTTTGAGTGTGGTTTGGTTTGTTTAATTTAATCCCCAGAAAATGTATTTGTTTTTTCCGGGTTTTTTTCAGTATTACAAGTCTTAGTAATTTTCTATGGTCATGTGAAGTTTTTCGTTTCTGTTTCTTGAAATTTGTTAGATAATATTTTTGTCAACATTTTGGATTTATTTTCGTTTGTAATTTTTCTAATAATAATAGTAATTACATATTTTATTTTCTTTTGTTTGTTTTTTACGGGGTGAATAACAAAAGTAACGCAATAGTTACTTTTACTGGTAACTAGTTACTTTATAGTGGAGTAACTCAGTTACTTTTTTGGAGAAGTAACTAGTAACTATAACTAATTACTTTTTCAAAGTAACACTGAAGGTATTAAACTTAACTTCTGGTTATCTAATTATATCTATGATTATCTCATCTACACCCAACAGCAGAGACAATTTAGGCTAAAAAAAAACACTTCTCGCTTTGTGTTCTGATTTTACCACTCAGTAAAATTTTAGATATTTTGTAGAGGAGTAAATTCCATTTTTTTTGCTTTGTTTTTTTGAATCTTTGTTTCTCTAGTTGTACATGATTAACACTTCTTTGTGAAAGAAGATGTCTCAAAAAGTGCTATCCAGATGGTTTTATTAAAGAAAATAATTTCTCAGCACATTGCTTATGAATGAACTGTTTTCAGGGTGAAGAGAGCAGAGCTCAGCGGTGAGTCTATGAAGAACTTCAGCAGTGGAGGAGGAAGCTCTACATCACTGCACACAGTAAACTACAGTCCTGAGAGAGAATCTGTTCCTCCTCATTGTTAAAAATGTAGCACATGCTGTAGACAAGGTTATAAAGATTATTTTTCTTTATTTAATGTTAGCAGGATGGAAACCCAGAGGTCTGTTTCTCCAGTGAGCAGCTGTATGTCTATGAAGAGTGAAGACCGGTTCTCTAACTTGGCTTCAATACAACAGGATGCCAGTTACCATTACTCAGGGTATTTAACTGTTGTGAATTTACATCTCTTCTGGAAGATAAGAGACAAACTCGATTTATGATTAGTCCATTTCTGTTGTGTGGAATAATAGCAAATTATTATCTTTTTGCTGTTTGTAGTAATTTTAGAGAATAAATAATAATTTAGTCGTTTACAGCTGCAGCAATGTATTTTCTGATGTTACTACAGAGATGCCAATGTATTTGGATATAGCTGTATATTATATGCTTTTGTTCTACAAGTTCTATTATTTGCAATATTCTTGTTATAGCATCCAACATATCTGTAGTTTATTCAAGACATTTCTGTTTATTACAGCACAAGGTTTCCTAATTACTTTGGAAAGATGTATAAAAGTGTGTGTAATTCGAATTATTGTTTTCATGTCTCCTTATTTCCTCGATCAGACTGCAGAAATCCAGAGCAGAACCTCCAGAACCCAGCTGTGTGTCTATGAAGAGTCACAACTCAATGTTTTTGCCTCCTAAATTCAGTGATAGAGCAGAACCTCCAGAACCCAGCTGTGTGTCTATGAAGAGTCACAACTCAATGTTTTTGCCTCCTAAATTCAGTAATGGAGCAGAACCTCCAGAGCCCAGCTGTGTGTCTATGAAGAGTCACAACTCAATGTTTTTGCCTCCTAAATTCAGTGATAGAGCAGAACCTCCAGAACCCAGCTGTGTGTCTATGAAGAGTCACAACTCAATGTTTTTGCCTCCTAAATTCAGTGATAGAGCAGAACCTCCAGAACCCAGCTGTGTGTCTATGAAGAGTGGCAACTCAATGTTTTTGCCTCCTACCTTCAGTAATGGAGCAGAACCTCCAGAGCCCAGCTGTGTGTCTATGAATATCCACAACTCAATGTTTATTCCTACTACCTTCAGTAATGTTGGAATATTTAAAAGGTAAGTGATTCAACTTCCCTGTTTAATACAACCATATGGGAAAGCAAGCTAATAAAAAATAAAAAACATAGAAAATAGGGTATTTTATAGGGCAGAGGGACTATTCCCACATTAATCCATCAACAGTTAAGCAAGTAAAAGGTCTGGAGTGGATTCTAGATGTGGCATTTTAATTTTGGAAAGGGATAGTCATTTAGTCACTGAAAGTGATAACAGTCCTTAGTGTCCTTTTGTCTTTGTTCTGGAGCACATGACATCCATTTCTTACAGAAAGAGCTAGAATCCTGCTTGGTTTGGCCCAGAAAACTCAACACCACTTCTGGACATGGTTAACATGAATATTTAAGTAGTTTTTGTAATTGTAACTTTCTAAAGTAATATTTTGTTTATGTGGTTCTATCAGCTTCTGATGTTAAATGACAGTTCTTGGTGCAGTGAGTTTGAGGGATCAGATTTCACAGTTGTTCAGCCTTGTGCTCTTCTCTTTACACATTTATTTCCTCCTGATTCCTTCTCATCTCATCTCATTGTCAACCGCTTAATCCGTGAAGGGTCGCGGGGGGTGCTGGAGCCTATCCCAGCAGGCATCGGGCGGAAGGCAGGATACACCCTGGACAGGCCGCCAATCCATCGCAGGGCAGACGGACACAGACAGACAAACAGACACATTCACTCACACACTCACACACTCACACCTAAGGGGCAATTTCAATCAAGTTCCAATTAGCCTGAACGTGCCGTCTTTGGACTGTGGGAGGAAACCGGAGCACCCGGAGGAAACCCACGCAGACACAGGGAGAACGTGCAAACTCCACACAGAAAGACCCGGGTTGCCCCAGCCGGGAATCGAACCCAGGCCGTCTTGCTGTGAGGCGGAAGTGCTACCCACTGCGCCACTGTGCCGCCCCTCCTGATTCCTTGAATAGTTTAATTATATCATGGCTTGTAGTGTAGGAATATGCAGATTTCTTACAGTCTTTCTTCTGGGAACATTATTTTTTAGACAGATCCTCTGCTCCTCAAAGAATCATCCTTTATTAAATTATTAAATAATTATTTTTACTAGCTGTAAAATGACCAGACAAAACATTAAATATATTGTGTTTGATGATTTGGTGTTATGATTATGCAGTTTATATCAGATTATCCTTCCAGTCATCATTCTCTGTTTCAGATATCATTCCTTAATGAGCTGAATGTTTTATTATGTGTGACTGATGCAGGAGTATTATCAAAATCAGAAAAACCTACACAGACACATTCTTTATGGGAACATTATTATATGATATGTTAAGATCATTTCTTTAACACTATTACTCATATTTACTTACCTGACATTTTGTTCTTCACAGTGTCATACAGAAACACAAAACCTGTATGAAGAACAGGTACGAGAGCTTATTTGAGGGAATCAAAACACCAGAGAACAGAACCCTCCTGAACAGGATTTACACACAGCTCTACATCATAGAGGGAGAGAGTGAAGGGGTTAATGAAGAACATGAGATTATAAAGATGGAGAAGACTTCAAACAAATACTTACAGGAAACTCCAATCAACTGCTTAGACATCTTTAGACCTGTAGAAGATCCTGAAGAAGAAATGGAAGGAGTGAACAGTACAGCTGTGATGGTTAATCTTGTCAGACGAAACAAAATGATAAAAGATAAAGGACCAAAAAAGCTTAGAACTGTGCTGACTAAAGGCATTGCTGGAATTGGAAAAACAGTCTCTGTACAGAAGTTCATTCTGGACTGGGCAGAGGGAAAAGCCAATCAGGATGTAGATTTCATGTTCGTGCTTCCATTCCGAGAGCTGAACCTGATTAAATATGAGCAGTACAGTCTTTACACACTTCTCTGTACTTTTCATCCTGAGATCAAAGACCTGGACTCTAGGATATGTGATGGGCGCAGAGTTGTGTTCATCTTTGATGGTCTGGATGAAAGCAGAATTCCACTGAATTTTTCACAGTGTGAGAAAGTGTCTGACATCACCGCAACATCATTAGTGGGTGTGTTAATGACAAACCTTCTCAAAGGAGAGTTGCTGCCCTCTGCTCACATCTGGATCACCTCCCGACCAGCAGCAGCCAATCAGATTCCTCCTCAGTGTATCAACCGTGTGACAGAAATTCAGGGGTTTAATGACCCACAGAAGGAGGAGTACTTCAGGAAGAGAATCAGTGACCAAGACCAAGCCCAGAAAATCATCTCCCACATTAAGACAGTGAGGAGTCTCCACATCATGTGCCACATTCCCGTCTTCTGCTGGATCTCAGCCACTGTGCTTCAGAGAATCATGAAACAGAGTAATACAGAAATCCCTAAAACTCTGACTGAGATGTACTCCCACTTTCTGATCACTCAGACCAACATGAAGAATGAGAAGTATGCAGAGACCTTCAACTGTAATCCAGTGGAATTGCTGGAATCTAACAGAACCATGCTTTTGAAACTGGCTAAACTGGCTTTTAATCAGTTGATGAAGGGGAACGTGATGTTCTATGAAGAGGACCTGAGAGAGTGCGGTATTGATCTCACTGAGGCCTCAGTGTATTCTGGGATCTGCACTGAGATCTTTAGGGAGGAATGTGTGCTTTATCAAAGGAAGGTCTACAGCTTTGTACATCTGAGCTTTCAGGAGTTCCTGGCTGCTTTCTATGTGTTTCACTGCTACCTGAGCAAGAACATGGAGGAGCTGATGGATTTTAAACCACAAAACAGAAAATGGCCTGAAAATGTCCCACTGGATGAGCTCCTGATAGGAGCAGTGAGCAAAGCCTCAGAGAGTCAGAATGGACATCTGGATCTTTTCCTCCGTTTCCTGCTGGGCATCTCTCTGGATTCCAGTCAGAAGGTCCTACAGAGCCTCCTGATCCACACAGAGAGAACCTCATGGAGTATCAAACTAACAGTGACTTACATCAAACATTTAATCTCAGCAGAAGATCTTGCTGCTGACAGATATGTTAACCTGTTCCTCTGTCTGACTGAAATGCATGACCAGGATTTACCCAGAGAGATTCAGAAATACATAGATTCAGACAAAAGCTCAAGGAAGGATCTGTCTGCTCTAGAGTGTTTTGCTCTTTACTACATGCTGCAGACCTCAGAGGAGGTGCTGGATGAGCTGGATCTGAAAAAATACAACACATCAAGAATTGCTTATATGAAACTGTTTCCAGCTGTGAACAACTGCAGAAAGGCTCTGTGAGTATCTAAATGTATATAATGGCTGTAAATGTTTTAGAAATAATGACAAAACACTGTCAGTAGTGCTCTATAGAGTGTGGTAGCTACAACTAGACCATATACAAATTCTACGACGTTGCTGAGAGGTTTTTCAGCATCTCTAACAGTGCTATGGCACAAAAATGCCTTGTTTTAAGTCCTATAATTTGAAAAGTTCACTGATTCTCACATATGATGTGTATTGCTGGAGATTTTCCATGTCAGAAATGTTCTTACTACAGGTTCTTCTTGAGCAAGGGGATCATGCAGGAGCCACAGCAAGACTTACTGAATTTTGCTGCAGAACACAAATAATAGGAAGAAATTACCCCTAGATAATTTTTTCCAATAAATCATAAAGGACCATTCACCTGAAACGGTACCCCATTATTTTAACTGAACTGTACTCTCTGTTTACTCTTCTTGTGCAGACTTGGTGGCTGTGGTCTCACCATGAAACACTGTGAAACCATCTGCTGTGCTCTGAAATCAGAAAGCTCCTGCCTGAAAGAGCTGGACCTCAGTAACAATGACCTGCAGGATTCAGGAGTGGAGCTGCTCTCTGCTGGAATGAAGAGTTCACACTGTAAACTGGAGACACTCAGGTCAGTACCTCCTGTTATTCATTACTGAATGATAAATATTAAACTAGTGATAAATGGTCTACAAAAATTATGGCTTTCTTAATTATTTTAAACCTGCACAAAATACACCTTTGTTTTTGCTTTTTTTAAATCATACTTACATAGACAAATATAATCCAAGTAATTATAAAAGCAGTTTTAAAATTATTTACCCCCTAAACTTGATAACTTGATTTTCCTCCCTTGGCGGCAACAACTGCAATCAAGCACTGATTATGACTGGCAATGAATCTTTCACATTTCTGTGGAGGAATTTTGTTTTTTTACAGAATTATTTTTATGTTCAATATTGTTTTTTTTTTTGTTTAATTGTGTGTAGTTTTACACCACATGTAATGGGACACACACCTTCCAAAAATTCCCACTTTTGTCACGTCAGTCCAAATAATATTTACCCACAGTCCTGGAGATCATTAAGATGTTTGTTAATAAATGTGAGATGGGGCATTGTCTTCTTTTTGGTCAAAAGTGAGTGCATTTTACCTTGGAACTCTCCCATGGAGACCATTTTCACCAAGTCTCTTTGTTATTATTGAATCAATAACACTGACCTTAACTGAGGCAACTGAGACCTGCAGGTCTTTAAATGTTTTTTCTGGGTTCTTTGTTTGCTTATTGTCATGGCTGGGCAGAATACAGACACACGCAGACGTAATAAAAACTGAGCTTTATTAACAATAATATGAGGCAAAGCAATGGTCAAGCAGAAAAGGGACAAAACCGGCAAACAGTAACAATACAGAGAGTGCATCCCAGAGTAGAACAGTCCAGGGTCATACACAGCAAGGCAATGGCAAAGGGCAGGCCAAATTCAAGGTTGGTAAAAACGGGTCAAAACACAGCAAGGCAAAACACGATCAAAGATAGCGCTTTGTATGAGGATAATCCATCGATACGCAGTACAGCGATAAATTTTTTTATCTGCTTCATGTTGTCAGACAGGTTCTATTTAAGTAATTTCTTGATTCTACAAATCTGGCAAGAATCAGGCCCTCTTTGTGGCTAGTAGTGAAATTGAACTCCGCTCTCCAGTAAATGTAGTTAATCACAGTTAATTCATGGGGTGGGAAACTTTTTAGATTGTTTTTCCCCTAATAAATTAAGTCAATAAAAAAACATTTTTGTATTTACTCGTTATCTTTGACTGATATTAAAGCTTGTTTCATAATGTAAAAATGACCAAAAAAAATGTAAGTATGACAAAAAAACATATGTTTAAATGTATATACTCCACTAAAATCTTTTTCTCTTATGTTTTTGTCTTGTTTTGTTACTCTGCAGACTAGCTAGATGTAATCTTGGTCAAAAGACGTGTGAAAATCTGGGATCAGTTTTAAACCTGGAAAGCACCTGCCTGAAAGAGCTGGACCTCAGTAACAATGATCTGCAGGATTCAGGAGTGGAACTGCTCTCTGCTGGACTGAAGAGTTCACACTGTAAACTGGAGACACTCAGGTCAGTACCTCCTGTTATTCATTACTGAATGGAAATATGGTTGAACCAAGTTATTGTTACACTTTTACAAATTAGTACCACTGATATTGTTTGATTCTTGAATATTTTAATTGAATTTCCAATACTTTACAAACTCCTAAACTCAATACACTGAACACTAATAATCTCCTTGGTTCTACACATGTTATGATTTTTACTCCACTGAGCATATAGCAGCACTTTATAGGTCTATAAAAACAGACTTTAACTTTGATTCTGTTTCTCTGTAGACTTCTCTGTAGACTGTAGACATCATCCTTCTTTTACCCTGTTCCTCAATGGTCAGGACCCCATAGACCACCACTAAGCAGCTCTTCAGCTTTCATCAGTAGTCACCGGAACATATAGTCTGCAATTAGAAAACAACACAGGCAAAATATTATGTTTAAGTAGTGTATAGTGCTGAAGCTTTAACATATTTTGACACTGGATATGTAACCTAAAGAGCATTTAATGTGCTCATAAAATTTACAGTTTTCTGTAGTATCAAATGATGAACATAAACAAAAACATGTAGTTGTTAAAACCAGCTTTCTGCTGTCCAAATTCTAAATAAATGATTTTCCTTCCTCTAAACTTTGATTTTCCTCTTTTTGTGCAGATTATCTGGTTGTATGGTCACAGAAAATGGCTGTTGTTCTTTGGCTGCAGCTCTGAGTTCAAGTCTCTCCCACCTGAAGGAATTGGATCTAACCTACAACCACCCAGGAGAATCAGGACAACAGCTGCTCTCTTCTAGACCAGAAGATCCAGGCTACACAGTCAGGTATGAACAACTTTTCTTAGGTGTGTGTTTGAAAATTATAATTATGGTAAAAGTGGAGAATTAAATTATTAGGTTACTGTAAATAATTAATCTATTTTTAAGAATAGCAAACAGCTTACATTAATCTTACTTGTAGTTTTGATACTGAACACAGTGTAAAAACAAACTCCCTATGTTTCAGTTAAGGAAAAAGTGCAAAATAAAATATGTGCAGAAAATCTGTCAAAAAATCTGACAGTTTTTATATATTAAGATGTGCAATCTGGAATTAAAACAGCAATTTAATTAACACACTCTCACAAACATACACTCACACAAACACAGACTCACACAAGCATACACACCTAAACATACACTCTCACCAACGTACACACACTCACAAACATACAATCACAAATATACCAACCCATGCAAATATGGCTTGGTCACGATAATCTGGAGCTGTCATGACATCATCTGATGAGCTGCACTGTCAGAACTGAACCACATGAATGTGCTTCTCCTAAAAATCTCAACAAAGACTGGGTCTGAGAATGTGTATGTTTATTATTCATTTTAAATAACATAAATAAAATATAACAAAAGTGCAAGAGCAAAATAAACTCACCCATTAAAATGCTGAAATATTATATTAATACATAATTATTTTAAAAACCTATTTATGTAACGAATAGCTACATAAGCTAAACATACCTATTTCAGTAGATTACAGGCTAAAAGCGTCAAATAACCTGGAGCAGTGGATTTTATGTACCCTGCATTCCAGCCCTCTGCCGATGACCTGCAGAACTACACTGAACCCTGCAAAAGAGAACGGATGAGCGTAAATCCCGCCCACAGACAACACTGATAGATCCAACAAGCACAAGAAGAGACCAATCAGGATGTAAATCTCACCCAGAGGCAAACTGCTGGCTTTGGTGAAACAATTGAACCCACTGGGGTTCGTCGTACAGTGGTGCTGCTTATTGTGTGCAATCTGAAAGCACCTTGACACAACGGATAGGTTGCCAGGTCTGCATAGAACCTCAAGGGGATATTTGTAAGGTCTGAAGAGACTCATGTGAGATCATATAGGAGATACGTTGTTGGTTTATGGAAAAACAGAGTAGAATACTCAAAATAAAATTTTATTCACCTCCATTATAGGATGATTACTTTCAACATATTGAAAAATCCCCTATAGTTCAGCATTTTGTGAGCTTCAGTTTAAAAAATATTTTCAATCATATATTTTAACTTTGAAATATATATTGTTAATATCTTGCCTCAGTACACCCAGTAGTGTCTTGTGAGATGAGTGTCTCGTCACACGCTTACCGTTAATCAAAACAGAAAATAAAAAGTGTCTCAGATAAAATAAAATTTTCTAGTCAATGAAGGTTTTAGAAATTGCATAATTTAGTTTTTTTATGCCAGGTCCAAACTACACGATTTAAGCCAGTTTTCAGTTTTCAGTCACTGACAGTTTTTTTCAGTAACTAACTACAGCCAGTGTGATCATGTAGAAAGAGAACCACGGGTCCAAACCGCATCTTCTTCATGGCCAGAGTTTATAGAGAGTCTGAGCACTTTCTGTTTGCTCTGTTATATCACTGGTAAACTCTAAAGGGAGCTCACAAGTGAGTCTTCTATGAACGGGGGGTAAATGGAGCTAAAAGCTAAAAACTTTAAATCAAAATTAATAATTAACTTTATGTTCTGAGTATTACTTTCATTTTGGAAAGTAGTAATAATTTATTTGATTAAAAATCAAAAAGTGTGCCATTTTTCTACAGTAAACAAGTTTTACACACTAAAGACACTAGCATCTCTGTTACTGTGAGCTGATTGGATGGTGAATTTACAGGCTTGAGAATCTTTAAAAAGTTTATAACTGGAGTTTAAAACGTTATAACATTTATGTCTACAGTGCTGAAACATTTGATATAGTTCTGTAAGGATGACAGAAGTACATATTTTATTCTAAACTATACATTAGTTCTGGAATATTTCACATGGTGTAAAATCAAGTTGTTTCTTTATCCAGTCTGGTGGCATCCTGACCCCTAATAATGAAAATTGCGTCACTGTCCAAATATTTATGGGCCTAAATGTGTTTACTTTTTTATTCATTACTTGTTGTCACTTAAACAGTATTTCTTTGTTTAAATTATGTTTGTTAATTTTTTTTTTTTTTTGCTAAGATAATTTATAATGTAAAAAACAATAAAGAGAGCTGCCCTTTCTCTTTGTCTCCTGATAAAATTCAATGATTTTAATTATTTAAATATCACAAAATGTCAAACACTGGGAATTATAAATAAAAAAAATTGGTAGAACCGCAAATGGAGATATAGAACAAGAGAGAGACTTTAGTTAACACTGTTTTCTGTGTGTGTGTGTGTGTGTGTGTGTGTGTGTGTGTGTGCGTGTGCGTGTGTTTGTGTAGAATGGAATCTGGAGGGGCAATCAGAATAAAACCAGGACCAAAGAAATGTAAGTTAAACACAAACACACACACATATACACAGACACACTCACACAAACACACACTCACACAAACACACACTCACTCACACAAACACACACTCACACAAACACACACTCACTCGCACAAACACACGCTCACTCGCACAAACACACGCTCACTCGCACAAACACACGCTCACTCGCACAAGCACACACAAACACACTCACACAAACACACTCACACAAACACAAACACACGCTTTCTCTCTCTCTCTCTCTCTCTCTCTCTCAAACACACACACATATACAAACACACTCAGTCACACAAACACACACTCACTCGCTCACACAAACACACTCACACAAACACACACTCACTCACTCACTCACACACTCACACAAACACTCACACAAACACACACACATATACACACACTCACTCGCACAAACACACTCACACAAACACACACTCACTCACACAAACACACACTCACTCGCTCAAACACACTCACACAAACACACTCACACAAACACACACTCACTCGCTCACACAAACACACTCACACAAACACACACTCACTCACTCACTCACACACTCACACAAACACACTCACACAAACACACGCTCACTCACACACACACATACACAAACACATACACTCACACAAACACACGCACACACTCACTCACACAAACACTCACACAAACACACACACAAACACTCACACAAACACTCACACAAACACACACACAAACACTCACACAAACACTCACACAAACACTCACACACACACACAAACACTCACACAAACACACACACAAACACTCACACAAACACACACACAAACACACACTCACTCACACAAACACACTCACACAAACACACTCACACAAACACACACTCACTCACACAAACACACTCACACAAACACACTCACACAAACACACTCACACAAACACACTCACACAAACACACTCACACAAACACACTCACACAAACGCACACACACTCACTCACACAAACACACTCACACAAACACACACTCACTCGCACAAACACACTCACACAAACACACACAAACACACACACACTCACACAAACACACTCACACAAACACACACTCACTCGCACAAACACACTCACACAAACACACACAAACACACACACACTCACACAAACACACTCACACAAACACACACACACTCACACAAACACACTCACACAAACACACTTACACAAACACACGCTCACTCACACACACACATACACAAACACATACACTCACACAAACACACGCACACACTCACTCACACAAACACACTCACACACACACACAAACACTCACACAAACACACACACAAACACTCACACAAACACTCACACAAACACACACACAAACACACACACAAACACTCACACAAACACTCACACAAACACACACACACAAACACACACTCACACACAAACACTCACACAAACACACACACAAACACACACACACAAACACACACTCACTCACACAAACACACTCACACAAACACACACTCACACAAACACACACTCACTCACACAAACACACTCACACAAACACACTCACACAAACGCACACACACTCACTCACAAACACACTCACACAAACACACACTCACTCGCACAAACACACACTCACACAAACACAAACACACTCACACAAACACACACTTACACAAACGTACAAACACACTCGCACAAACACACTCACACAAACACACACTCACACAAACGTACAAACACACACGCTCACTCACACAAACACACTCACACAAACACACACTCACACAAACACACACTCACACAAATAAAGACTCACACAAACACACACTCACACACACACAAACATACACTCACAAACACACTTAAACAAACACACACTCACACTAGCATACACTCACACAAACACACACAAACATACGCTCACACAAACACAAACTCACACACACACAAACACACACTCACTCACACAAACACACAAACACACACTCACTCACACAAACACACAAACACACACTCACTCACACAAACACACACACACTCACTCACACAAACACACTCACACAAACACACTCACACAAACACACACTCACTCACAAACACACTCACACAAACACACACTCACTCGCACAAACACACACTCACACAAACACACACACACTCACACAAACACACTCACAAAAACACACACTCACTCGCACAAACACACACAAACACACACTCACTCGCACAAACACACATTCAAACATACACTCACACAATCACACAAACACACTCACACAAACACACTCACACAAACACTCACACAAACACACACTCACAAATAAAGACTCACACAAACACACACTCACTCACACAAACACACACACACAAACTCACACTCACACAAACACACACCCACACAAACACACACAAATACACACTCACACAAACACACACCCACACAAACACACACAAATACACACTCACACAAACACACACAAACATACACTAACACAAACACACACACACACACACTCACACACACAAACACTCACACACACACATAAACTCACACAAACACACACTCACTCACACACACACACACACACACACAAACATACACACACACACACAAACATACACTCACACAAACACACACAAACATACACTCACACAAACACACACAAACACACACAAACATACACTCACACAAACACACACTCACACAAACACACACCCACACAAACACACCCACACTTACACAAACACACACAAACACACACAAACATACATAAACTCACACAAACACACACACACAAACATACACTCACACAAACACACACTCACACACACACAAACACACACTCACACAAACATACACTAACACAAACACACACTCACACAAACACAGTTACACAAACACACACTCACACATACACTCACACAAATATACAAAAACACACACAAACATACATAAACTCACACAAACACATACACTTACATAAACACACACAAACACACACCCACACAAACACAAACACACAAACATACACTCACACAAACACACACTCACACACACACAAACACACACTCACACAAACATACACTAACACAAACACACACTCACACAAACACACACCCACACACACCAACACACTCACACAAACACACACTCACACAAACACACACTCACACAAACACACACAAATACACACTCACACAAACACACACAAACATACACTAACACAAACACACACACACACACAAACACACACACACACACAAACACTCACACACACACATAAACTCACACAAACACACACTCACTCACACAAACACACACACACACACACAAACAAACATACACTCACACAAACACACACAAACATACACTCACACAAACACACACCCACACACACACACTTACACAAACACACACAAACATACACTCACACAAACACTCACACACCCACACAAACAGTTACACAAACACAAACTTACAAACACACTCACACAAACACACAGTTACACAAACACACACAAACATACATAATCTCACACAAACACACACTCACACAAACATACACTAACACAAACACACACTCACACAAACACAGTTACACAAACACACACTCACACATACACTCACACAAATATACAAAAACACACACAAACATACATAAACTCACACAAACACATACACTTACATAAACACACACAAACACACACCCACACAAACACAAACACACAAACATACACTCACACAAACACACACTCACACACACACAAACACACACTTACACAAACTCACACATACACTCACACACCAACACACTCACACAAACACACACTCATACAAACACACACTCACACAAACACACACAAACATACACTCACACAAACACACACTCACACAAACACACACTCACACAAACACACCCACACTTACACAAACACACACAAATACACACTCACACAAACACACACAAACATACACTAACACAAACACACACACAAACACACACACACACACTCACACACACACAAACACTCACACACACACATAAACTCACACAAACACACACTCACTCACACAAACACACACACACACAAACAAACATACACTCACACAAACACACACAAACATACACTCACACAAACACACACCCACACACACACACTTACACAAACACACACAAACATACACTCACACAAACACTCACACACCCACACAAACAGTTACACAATCACAAACTTACAAACACACTCACACAAACACACAGTTACACAAACACACACAAACATACATAAACTCACACAAACACACACTCACACACACACAAACACACACTCACACAAACATACACTAACACAAATATACAAAAACACACACAAACATACATAAACTCACACAAACACACAAACATACACTCACACAAACACACACTCACACACACACAAACACACACTCACACAAACATACACTTACACAAACACACACACACACAAACACACACTCACACAAACACACACCCACACACACAAACACACACTTACACAAACACACACAAACTCACACATACACTCACACACCAACACACTCACACAAACACACACTCACACAAACACACACTCACACACCAACACACTCACACAAACACACACTCACACACACACTCACACAAACACACACTCACACAAACACACACTCACACAAACACACACACTCACACAAACACACACTAACACAAATATACAAAAACACACACAAACATACATAAACACACACAAACACACAAACATACACTCACACAAACACACACTCACACACACACAAACACACACTCACACAAACATACACTTACACAAACACACACTCACACAAACACACACCCACACACACAAACACACACTTACACAAACACACACAAACTCACACATACACTCACACACCAACACACTCACACAAACACACACTCACACAAACACACACTCACACACCAACACACTCACACAAACACACACTCACACACACACTCACACAAACACACACTCACACAAACACACACTCACACAAACACACACACTCACACAAACACACACACACACACAAACACACACTCACACAAACATACACTAACACAAACACACACTCACACAAACACAGTTACACAAACACACACTCACACATACACTCACACAAACATACATAAACTCACACAAACACATACACTTACATAAACACACACAAACACACACCCACACAAACACACAAACATACACTCACACAAACACACACTCACACACACACAAACACACACTCACACAAACATACACTAACACAAACACACACTCACACAAACACACACCCACACACACAAACACACACTTACACAAACACACACAAACTCACACATACACACACAAACACACACACACAAACAAACACACACTCACACTAACATACACTCACACAAACACACACTCACACAAACATACACACACACAAACAAACATACACAAACATACACTCACACAAACACACACTCACACAAACACACACTTACACAAACTCACACATACACTCACACAAACACACTCACACAAACACACACTCACACACACTCACGCAAACAAACACACACTTACACACACCCACACAAACACACACTCACACAAACATACACACAAACACACACACACAAACACACACTAACACATACACTTACATAAACACACACTCACACAAACACTTACACAAACACACACTCACACTAACATACACTCACACAAACAAACATACACAAACATACACTCACACAAACACACACCCACACAAACACACACTCACACAAACACACACACTCACACAAACACACTCTCACACACACACAAACATACACTCACACAAACACACACACTCACACAAACACACACACACAAACATACACTCACACAAACACACACTCACACAAACATACACTCACACAAACACACACTCACACAAACACACACACTCACACAAACACACACACTCACACAAACACACTCTCACACACACACAAACATACACTCACACAAACACACACACTCACACAAACACACCCACACAAACATACACTCACACAAACACACACTCACACAAACATACACTCACACAAACACACACTAACACATACACTTACATAAACACACACTCACACAAACACTTACACAAACACACACTCACACAAACAAACATACACAAACATACACTCACACAAACAAACATACACAAACATACACTCACACAAACACACACCCACACAAACACACACCCACACAAACAAACATACACAAACATACACTCACACAAACACACACCCACACAAACACACACCCACACAAACACACACTCACACAAACACACACACTCACACAAACACACTCTCACACACACACAAACATACACTCACACAAACACATCCACACAAACACACACTCACACAAACATACACTAACACAAACACACTTACACAAACACACACTCACTCACACAAACTCACACTCACACAAACACACACTCACTCACACACACACACACAAACACACACTCACACAAACATACACCCACACAAACACACACACAAACACACACTAACACATACACTTACATAAACACACACAAACACACACTTAAACAAACACACACTCACACTAACATACACTCACACAAACAAACATACACAAACATACAAACACACACTCACACAAACACACACTCACACAAACACACACTCACACAATTATACACACACTGTCATAAGCACTGTGTAATGTGTGTTCTTGTGTTCAGGGTTCTGTGATTTCACACTGGATCCAAACACAGCTCACCGCTCTCTCTCTCTGAGTGAGGAGAACAGGAGGGTGGAGTGTAGATGGGGAGAGGAGCAGCAGTCGTATCCTGATCATCCAGAGAGGTTTAATTGGGTTCCTCAGGTTCTGAGTAGAGAGGGAGTTACTGGACGCTGTTACTGGGAGGCTGAGTGGAGCAGGAGAGGAGGAGCTGCTGTAGCTCTGAGTTATAAAACCATCAGCAGGAAAGGAGGAGGATCAGACTGTGAGTTTGGAGGGAATATAAACTCCTGGTGTCTGAACTGCTTTAATAACAGTTACTCTGTTCTTCACAATAATAAGAGAACTGCTCTCCCCCCTCCTCCCTCCGGCTGTAGGAGAGTAGGAGTGTATGTGGACTGTCCCGCCGGCATTCTGTCCTTCTACAGAGTCTCCACTGATACACCCTCACACACTCTCACACACTTACACACACTCTACACCACCTTCACTAAGCCCCTCTATGCAGGGGTTTGGGTTGGTTCTGGCTCCTCAGTGACTCTGTGTAAAATAGAATAACCCTGTGTGTAACAGTGTGTGTGTGTGTGTGTGTGTTTTGGGGAGGTTTAATTGGAATTAGAAACACAAGCTGTATATAAAATTCATTATTCATTTATATTATATTATTCATTTGTATGTGTTTATTTTTATTTTATGTATGTGCTGCTTTTACCTTATTTTTGAGTTATTATATTGGAGCTTTTATTACTGTTACATTGTTTAATGTTTGTTTGCCATCAGTATTTGATTTACTTGTTTTCTGTGGTTTTCTTTAATGAATCAAAACTAGTGGATTCAATCAATCAAAAAACAATATTCTGTGATTAATTACGACTAATCGCAATTAATAATGGAAGAAATGTAAAATGTAATTATTTTTATATTAGTGGTGTTAATTAGAATACTAGTATATACTCGTATGTTTGAGGGGAGAAAAAGCCAACATGGGGTGCTGGAATAAATTTTTTACTTTTATAAAAGTATAAAAAGTATAAAATATAAAAAGTATTAAAAAAAATATTTTTTTTTGTAAATATCTCAGCTTGCTTCTTTCGAGTATTACTGTATAGAGTCGCCATTTTTAGGACCAAATCAGGAATTGGCTGACTATGTAGTTCTGTCAATTTGTGTTGCCTTATCAGTGTATAAATCACCAGAGAAAAACAGAATTATCACCATAAACACATGAAAACATAAAAAATTCAAAAGAATACCCCGGCTAAGCTAAAATAAAAAAAGCTTAAGCTGTCTATACACTAAACGACTTTTAACAGACTGAAGTCTCACACCCTCTCACATCTAGAGACTCGTCACAGACTTTTTACTCACAGGCTAAGATTTTATAAGGACTGGGGATCACTAACTGCAAGACTGCAACTAGATTCTTTCTGAGATTATTTCCCATCATGCTTCTGGTGAAGTTTACATACAATATATATATATTACATACTAAGTTACAAATAATGTGTATATAAATACTTTGATTTATCAGAGTATTTATAACTTTTGTCCCTATTAACAGTTTATTTTTCTGCCACACTGTTAATTCCTAATATTTTTAAATAGAATATATTTTGTGTTTAACTCGTCCTATAAGCTTCATTATCCCCTGTTTTTGCTACAGCCTTGTATAGTAAAGAATTACAGAATTTCACTACTGTACATTTGCCTTTGTTTTAGATAGAATTAATGCAATAAAGAACATCATTCTTGCAAAATGTGTATTTATTAAATCGATTGTACATGAACATTCACGTGAAATACAGTCTTCCCGTAGCTCTTCTCCTATTGGTTGTTGACATTGTTTTCGTCACTATTTGGGTGAGCCGAGTCTCAGGACTTGTGATAATATGGGGGGCCAAGATGGCGCTGATCTAAGCAGTCATGCTTTAACCGCTGTCCTCAGACTCTGCTGAGATACACATGAAGGCAAATGTTTCTCTTGGAACCGTTAAGTTTTTTGTGCCTCTAATGGTTTGGTGACCAAAATTTGCTATTTTTGTTTATTACATTCGTGCATATGGGAAAGTGAAAAGTAGTGATGGGCGGATGAAGCCTCACTGAAGCTTTTGAAGCTTCTTCCTGATTGTGCCGAAAAAGATTCGAGGCATTGAAGCCTCAGAAAGAGTGTTTTTCTGGTGGCTGAAATAAATTATTACAGCCTAAAATTTACCACGAAGCAAATGAACCCTGTGAGATTTACTGCTCACTCAATATCTCTTCTGATCTGTTGCTCTGTTATTATTAAAGTGATGCACTAAATACTTGGTTGTTATGTCATGATATAATGTTTTTTAATATCATTAGAAGAAATATTATGCCAGTATATGACCCTGGCATTTAAACGATTGCGTGTGGTGAAACATGAACACAGAGTGAATGCTTTCGTACATATTATGTTCAATACAAAAGACAAAAAAAACTTTGAATGTAGATTTAAAATTCTAAAACAACTGAATATCTCATGCAGATGTATATTAGGCAATTTGTTTTTTCACAAAAAAATCATAAAGGTGACATGTTTATTTAATGTTTCACAAATGTTTAATAAAATTGTTGCCAATTTTTACATTGAATTCATGTTAAAATAAATGAAAATTTTAACAATTATAAACTATGAAAACACCAATAAAGTCCCAAGATTGTCACTGGAGGAATGCAGTGCAGAGGTGCTCTCGTCTCAGCACTGAGAAGGTGTTATTATTAAATGCCAACTCCTGGGAACAGAGCTGACAATGCTCCTTTAAAATATGAATAACTTCATTAGAATAACACACTTTACAGTTAATATAATGAACATAAGATTTTTTAAATATATTTAGTACTTAACCTATTTCTCGCTATTTTCTCAAAATGTTCCCAAGCCATGGAACGCTTGGTTGAGGTAGAGGTGCTGAAAGGTTCCATATTGTTTCCAAGATCAATAATAATACTGTACAACACAGACGGGCCATCAAGAGCTTTACTGCTTTATTAGGTAGTCAGTGAGACATGGGATAGCGCCAAACCTTTGAACCAGTCCCGCCCATTTCCGGTGGTTCATTGACTCGTTCGAAGCTTCAAATGCCATAGTCACGTGATAGTAACGATTTCGATACAAGCTCCGGTACACTGTGTCGAATCAGCACGTGTCGGAAAAGTGACAAAAGCTTCGAAGCCTCGGTGTCAAACCGCCCATCCCTAGCGAAAAGGCAAACAGAACTCTGATACAGCCACCTCGGACAACGCAACACGCATTACTTCTCTAGCGTCCATGGCATGTTAAGGAGAGTAACCAACAAGAGGACACTCGCACACTGGCAATTAAGATCCTTTCCAATGTTTCGCCAAAGATTGCTGATAAGTTGTTGGACGTGGTGCACTCTGTACACAGAATTGGATCAAGAAAAAGTGACAATTCACCGAGAGCTATAATTATCCAATTCAGTATGCGGCTTTATCGTGACATGATATGGAGTGATGCAAAAGGATCAAAATACCTAGAAAATGCCCATCTTCGCATCAAAGAGGATCTGTCACCAGAAGAAAGGGTGGCTCGTGTAAAAGTGTGGCCTCTGGTACTCCAAGCAAGAGAAGCAGGAAAGAAAACATTTTACAGAGGTGCATTTGCTTACATTGATGGCAAAAAAGTGATCACTGAAGATCCTTGAAGAGGTGATGATCAGGTTCCAGCTGTAAGACATTGGACAATGTCCACTAAATGACTTGTTACTTAGTTAGTTTTTTTAAATTTAAAGGCAAGGTCTTGGAGGTCTCCCTGTCTGGGGAAGGAAGATGGATTATAATGGTGTTAAAACTGAATGAAACAAAATTTGTGATTTGTAATGTTTATGGGCATAATCACAGTCCTACTAATTTGAATATGTTTCAGGAAATCATTACAATTATTTTAAATTTAAAGATAAAGTATGTGGACGCTTTCTTGTTGTTAGGAGGTGACTTTAATGAGGCCCCAAATGATGATATTGATAGATTTCCACCCAAAAACTCGACATCCAAGGTTTTTGACTCCCTAAATAATGATTTACAGGTTATTGATGCTTGGCGCTTCTTATATCCGAACAACAAAGACTATACATGGTCTAATGCTGCTCTCACCCACAAATCTCGTATAGATTACTGGCTTTTACCTCTTAGTATGGTCCAATATGTTTCTGACATTTCAATTAAGCATTCCCCCTTATCAGATCACAAAGCAATTTTAATCTCTTTAAAATCCGAAGCAAATAAACATAAAAATTTACGAGGCTATTGGAAATTTAATAACAGTTTGCTCTGTGATGATATTTTTATAGACAGAGTTAAACAATGTGCAGATATCTTTGACATTGAAAGTATGAACTATACTCAGAAATGGGAATATTTTAAATTTAAAATTAGGCTTTTAGCTATGCAACGTGGTAAAGAGATTAAAATAGAAAAATCTAAGAAATGTCACAAAGTCATGAGTGAACTTAATTCAGTTCTGTGTAAGGATCTACTCAGTCCAGAGGACGAAAATATACTGCATATGCTTCGTAAGGAAATTGATGATCTCTATATGGATCTAGCTAGAGGCGCCTTTATAAGATCCAGGGCTAAATGGTTAGAGGAGGGGGAGAGGAACACCAGCTATTTTTTTGCATTAGAAAAAAGGAATGTAAAAAGAAACTCTATTTCAGCATTAACTATAGATGGTAAAATTTGTAAATCTCCGTCAGAGTTATCACAATATGTTCATTCCTTTTATTGTCAGTTATACAGCTCTAATTATGATAACAGTAGTGCTAACGCATTTTTGGAACATGTCAAACAGTTTTCACCGACTGTCTCAGATCACTTTAAAAATATCTGTGAAAACGATTTGTTGTTGTCTGAAATATGTGAAGCAGTACATCTGATGAAAAGGGGCAAATCTCCAGGCCCTGATGGGTTGTCTCTAGAATTCTACATTCACTTTTGGGACCTAATTCAAATACCCCTTTTTAAAATGTATAAGGAATGTGTTAATAACAAGGAGATGTCTACCACTATGAAACAAGGTATTATTGCATTGATCCCTAAACTGGGTAAAGATCGTTGTCCCATTCTTACAGCTTTAAAATTCTCCACATTCTCTATTGGGGACAGGTCAGGACTGCAGGCAGGCCAGTCCAGCACCCACAATCTCTTCTAGTTCTACAGTCATGTCTTTATAATGTGTGCAACATGTGGTCTTGTTGAAAAATGCATAGACATCCCTGAAAAAGATGTCACCTTTAAGACAACATCTGTTACTTTATGGTCTTAGTGTACTTTTCTGCATTAATTCTGTATCAAAGAAGTGTACTGACATACACCCTCATACCATGACAAAACCTGAAGTTTGGACTTGTTTCTGATCGTCTAGACCAGGGGTATTTAATTAGAATTCAGTTAGGTCCAGTTCGAAAAAAATTCATCAGGCTAATGTCCAGACCGTCGCCAATGTTAACTTGTTTTATAATTCAGTGTTTTATTCTGTTTACTGAAGAAGCCTATAGTAGTACTGTCAGTGTTTTATCAACATCTAAAAGACAAAACAAATTACACATACTAGTATATTTCAACAATATTTATTGTTTTAAATTATTTTATTGTGTCTATTATTATTATTATTATTATTATTATTATTATTATTATTTTTGACCTGTCACAATAATTACATTATCAACCTATCATAAAATAAATGGAAATACCCTGAATAATTTAACATATCGAGTCTAATAATGTGAATCTGTATGTTAACTTTGTTTTAAAATGCTATATTTATTCTATTTTATTTTATATATATTAGGTTTGGGCCTGCCTGTCATGATAATAATTACATGAATGATAAATCGTACAATATATGGAGAAATGTTTGCTGAACTTGGCCAAAATATCACCTTTTTTTTAAAAACAGTAGTTTTATTTTATTTAATATTATTACTGTATCAGACTTTATAATGTTGTGGATAAAACTGATGGGGGAAGTTGCCGATACTTTTTGTCCCCTGGTGGTTGCCTTAGTTTTGAGGTAGGGATGTTTTGGGAGTAGAGAGCGCCCCTCTAACCGAGGGGTTTTATTTTTTTCTTGCTGAGGAGTTTCAAATCAGGTGGAGTAAAGTGGAATATTTTGCACTCTTGTCTCAGTTGTTTCTCTTTAATTCCTCCAAGTAACACCACTCGGTTACATTACTGTTAATATGTTTTATAACTGTAGTATTTTAATGTTTTTTTTTTTTTTTGGTGCGCACCATCTGTATTAGCTTCTCTTGTTTTATTATCCCACTTCTCACCGCCTGCTTCGCCTGTGTGGCTCCGCCCTCCCGCATCTGCACAGATCTGATTGGCTGAGAAGAGCGTTTGGTGATCTTACAGCACACGTGATTGGTCTGTAAGTTTACTGCACTATAGAGCACGTAAACCATAAAGACAATAAACATTCCTCCGCTTTAAATGAACACGGTCAGAATTAAATTCTTCTCATTAGTTTATCGGTTTGGGTCCGGATTGGACAACGTCTGGGACTGAACCCGGACCACAGTCCGCCTATTAGTGACCCCTGGTCTAGACGGTCCTATTTTTCTTTGGTCTGGAGCACCTGGCACCCAGGTATTCCACAAAAAAGATCTGGAACACGAAGCAGGGAGTCATATGTCATAAACACCAATCAAAAACGGTGCCGTCTTTTCTGGGCCAAAGCTCATTTCCCTGAAATTACACATTCTGATTAATCTGACCACAGAATGTGCTTTAATACACTGTTAGCCAGTTTATCAGTGTGCTCCGGTGTTAGTCGCGGAAATGATTCAGACTGATGAGTTTTTATGCTGATTACTTCGCGTACACTACATTGCCTCCATTATCTATCTCCTTTATCTACAGTACAGTATTAATCAACATTAAATTAGTTAACTTCATCAGATATTTCACAGTTAATTAATTCATATCATTAAACCTAAAGGGATCTAATGGGTTTCACACCTGCAAAACACAAGAAAAGCCTAAATTACAGTGGTATGGAAAAGTTTGGACACTATTCCTTTAGTGTTTCAGTTAAATATATCATATGGCAGAAGAAGACAGTGATATTTGAGAAGTGAAATGAATTTTATATTATTTACAGAAAGTGTGCAATAATCATTCTTTAAACTAAATTAGGCAGGTTCATAGATTTGAACACCCCAACAGAAAAATCTGCCCCCAAAATCTGCTCGATTTAGGCCTGATGTAGGCCTGTTTTAGGCCTTCACTTTGTGATTTATCAGGTACAATTCAGTACAATCCAATACAATCCACCTCTCTCTAAGTAAAGCTGAAATAATACTCCTGTATCTGTCAAACACTGTTCATTTTGCTGTGTTTTAACTTTTTATTTTAACTAAAATATTTATTTTAACCCACAAGTTGGATTTTCTACTCGAAATGTTGGAAGAGGCTTCTGTTCAGCCCAGAAAACTCGGGTGTGACTTAACTTCCTATTTCTGAGATAAATAAACGCAGAATTACTTTAAAAGTTACAGGTCAATATTTTACATTCTGATTTTAATTGTTTTCTGAACTTACCCTGTAAAAATAAACCGCTGTTGAATCGTGTTGGTTGAATTTAGTTCGGTTTCTCCTTCACTGCGTCACACTTTATTCTTCTGTAATGGAGGATCATCTAACTTTCGATTTCTCTCTCTCTGCTCACGAGTCACTGTAACATTAGAAGAAGAAATATTAATCTTTATAGCTGTTCTGCTCTGATCTAAACTGTTTAAAATCTATAAATCATGGACACTTTCAAATTACTGTGTTCATGGACGTACAAACATACTTACTGTTTCTTAGACAAGCTCGGTGAACAAACAGTTTTATATTTAAATACATATTATTTGTGTATTTGTCATATAGGATCTACTAAATATTTATGTAACTTTTCTGCTGGGGTGCTCAAATTTGTGCATCTGCCAAATTTAGTTTAAATAATTATTGCACACTTTCTGTAAATCTTATAAACTTCATTTCACTTCTCAAATATCAATGTGATCTGCAATCTGATATATTTAACTGATGTGATATAATTAGCTGATCCCCACAACCAATGATTTATAAAGGAAAATCATGAAAATTATCAGGGGTGCCCAAACATATTACCATATTAAGTGGTAAGCACCACATACTAAGTAGTGAGCACAAGACTGACTGGTCTGTACATGACTTCACAGTGACTGCTAGTTGTGCTGTGCACATGCTCTGCAATCCTCCATTCAGTTATGTTAGCTAGCTAAACTATTCCCCACTGAAATAAAATAGTTAAAATTAGCTAACCTAGCTAACATTAGCTAAAACGTTCCCCACTGAAATAAAGTAGCTAAAATTAGGTAACCTAGCTAACATTAGCTAAAACATTCCCCACTGAAATAAGGTAGTTAAATTAGCTATCCTAGCTAAAACACTTTCTACTAAAACAAAGTAAACATTAGGTAACCTAGCTAATGTTAGCTAAAATATTCCCCCCTGATATAAAGTTATTACCATTAGCTAACACAGCTAACGTTAGCTCAAATATTCCACTCTAAAATAAAGTAGTTAACATTAGCTAAGGTAGCTCATGTTAGCTAAAACATTCCCCACTGAAATAAAGTAGTTAACATTAGCTAAGGTAGCTAACGTTAGCTAAAATCTTCCTCACTGAAGTAAAGTAGTTAACATTAGCTAAGGTAGCTAAAGTTAGCTAAAACATTCCCCACTGAAATAAAGTAGTTAACATTAGCTAAGGTAGCTAACGTTAGCTAAAATATTCCTCACTGAAATAAAGTAGTTAACATTAGCTAAGCTAGCTAACGTTAGCTAAAATATTCCTCACTGAAATAAAGTAGTTAACATTAGCTAACCTAGCTAAAACACTTCCTACTAAAACAAAGTAAACATTAGCTAACACAGCTAACGTTAGCTCAAATATTCCACTCTAAAATAAAGTAGTTAACATTAGCTAAGGTAGCTAACGTTAGCTAAAATATTCCTCACTGAAATAAAGTAGTTAACATTAGCTAACCTAGCTAACATTAGCTAAAACATTCCCCACTGAAATAAAGTAGTTAACATTAGCTAAGCTAGCTAATGTTAGCTAAAACATTCCCCACTGAAATGAAGTAGTTAACATTAGCTAAGGTAGCTAACATTAGCTAAAATATTCCCCACTGAAATAAAGTAGTTAACATTAGCTAACCTAGCTAACGTTAGCTAAAATATTCCTCACTGAAATAAAGTAGTTAACATTAGCTAACCTAGCTAAAACACTTCCTACTAAAACAAAGTAAACATTAGCTAACACAGCTAACGTTAGCTCAAATATTCCACTCTAAAATAAAGTAGTTAACATTAGCTAAGGTAGCTCATGTTAGCTAAAACACTCCCCACTGAAATAAAGTAGTTAACATTAGCTAATCTAGCTAATGTTAGCTAAAACATTCCCTACAGAAATAAAGTAGTTAACATTAGCTAACCTAGCTAAAACACTTCCTACTAAAACAAAGTAAACATTATCTAACCTAGCTAACATTAGCTAAAACATTCCCCACTGAAACAAAGTAGTAAACATTAGCTAACCTAGCTAATGTTAGCCTAAACATTCCCCACAGAAATAAAGTGGTTAATATTAGTTAACATAGGAAACATTAACTAAAACATTTCCAACAGAAATAAAGTAGTTAACATTCGCTAATCTAGCTAATGTTAGCTAAAACATTCCCCACTGAAATAAAGTAATTAACATTAACTAACCTAGCTAAAATACGCTAAAACATTTTCAACTGAAATAAAGTAGTTAACATTAGCTAATCTAGCTAATGTTAGCTAAAACATTCCCCACTGAAATAAAGTTATCATAAGCTTACCAAGCTAACTTTAGCTAAAACATTCCACACTGGAATAAAGTAGCTAATATTATCTTATATAGCTAACAACTTCAGTCTGTTGTTTCCAGTCTTTACTAAAGTTGCCTGCAATGACTTTTTAAATCCCGCAGATGTCACTATTAAGTGATACAGCAGCACAGTTTCAACACAGTGTAAACAGTTTGGGAAATGTGCCATAAACCCATTGAGGCCTCATCTGCCCATTACTAGTTGACTCGGCACCAACATTTTTACATATAACTTGTAACCTTAGAACTGGACATTAAGAGTAAAAGTCTCAAGTACAGAAAATGTCTGTAGAAATGAGGCACTTTTCACTTTTCTCTTCCTGCTTGCTGTGCAAGAAGATGTGTTTGTATTGACTGTGTGGATTTGCAGCCCATAGTCTTAGGCTGTTTTTAATTCTTACATACTGGTTACTGAGGTAAGTCAGTAGGAGTCACAATCATTTTTTAATTCATTACAACCTAGTGAATGTAAATACTTTTTTTGCACAATTAAAATAAAAGGAAAATCACTGGAACCCACCTGGAAGTGTCTATGCAGTATCCATGTGGGGGACTTTTACTAACTACCACATCACAATGACTTACTGATTATTAATTTACTAATTTTAATGTATTTTATTTTAGAAACAACACTCATAGCAACAGTTCAAACATATTGCATCTTTTTATTACGTTCGTCAGTATTTGTACAGTTTTCAGAAACAAAAGTAATCACAGCTACAGATCAGAGGTACAAGCACAGCAGACGTACATGCATGCCACAGTCTTTTAATTTATTTATAAGGATGTTTGACCTCAGGGTCATTTTTTTTTCATACTGTACTGAGATCAGTCAGGTGACTCTGTGATGTCATCAACACCTGTCCTAATTTACATGGTCAGCACTTTACCCTGGACCTGCTAAAACGTGGGGAGTCACTTCCCAGAATGAGCTTATGAACAGAAAAGCATGGTGAACAGAATTTGTGTATTCAGTTTCAGTCAGTGTAATTGTGCTTATGCAGTAGCGGAGACTCCGGATTGGGGTTGTAATGTTTGTGCAGATGTTTTATAAGAGTGAACAGTCTGGTTATAGAAAAAGTGTGTGTTGCGTCTGACCAGTAGCCTCCGCGTAGCCTCGGCTAATGGCTTTATGCTGCTAAGAAAGGCAAAGAAATGGCTTTAAGGCAAATAAATGGTCTAAAGAGTGATCTAATGCTTTCGAAACAATGCATAATGAGACAAACTACAACGTACAGTTGCAAGAAAAAGTATGTGAACCCTTTGGGATTACTTGCTTTTCTGCATTTTGGCCATTAAATGTCTTCTGATCTTCATCTAAGTCACAACAATAGACAAACACAGTCTGTTTAAACTAATACCACACAAAAAAAACAGACGGTCTACAAATGGAGAACGTTCAGCACTGTTGCTACTCTTTCTAGGCGTGATCGTCCTGTAAAGATGACTGTAAGAGCACAGCGCAGAATGATCAATGAGGTGAGGAAGAATCCTAGAGTGTCAGCTGAAGACTTACAGAAATCTCTGGCACATGCTAACATTTTTGTGGACAAATCTACAATAAGGAAACTAGAAACAAGAATGTAGTTCATGGGAGGACACTAGGGAGGAAGCCACTGCTGTCTAAAAAAAAACATTGCTGCACATTTGAAGTTTGAAGTTTGCAAAAAAAAGAGCACCTGGATGTTCCACAGCACTACTGGAAAAATTGATTGTGGACAGATGAACCCAAAATTGAGTTGTTTGGAAGGAACGCACAACACTATGTGTGGAGAAAAAAGGCGCAGCACACCATCATCAAAACCTCATCCCAACTGTGAAACATGGTGGAGGGAGCATCATGGTTTGGGGCAGCTTTGCTGACTCAGGGTCTAGACGGATTGCCGTCATTAACGGAAAAATTAATTCCCAAGTTCACCAAGACATTTTGCAGGAAAACTCAAGACCATCTGTCCCCCAACTGAAGCTCAACAGAGGATGGATGATGCAACAGGACAACGACCCAAAACCCAGAAGTAAATCAACAACTGAACGACTTCAACAGAAGAAAATACTGAGCCTTCTGGAGAGTTTGACCTCCTGAACCCAACTGAGATGCTGTGGCCTCATGACCTCAAGAGAGCGATTAATTCACACCAGATATCCCATAATATTATAGCTGAACTGAAACAGTTTAGTGAAGAGGAATGATCCAGAATTCTGTTCTGCAGGTCTGATCTGCAGCTACAGGAAACGTTTGGTTGAGGTTTTTGCTGCCAAATGAGGATCAACCAGTTATTAAATCCAAAGCTTCACATACTTTTTTTACCCTTACTGTGAATGTTAACATGTTATGTTTACTAAAAACATATATATTTTTGTTTGGTATTAGTTTAAGAAAACTGTGTTTGTCTCTTGATGTGACTTAGATGAAGATCAGAACACATTTAATGACCAATTTATGCAGAAATACAAGTATTCCCAAAGCGTTCACATACTTTTTCTTGCAACTTTATGTTACATTTCAGCATGAGAAGTACTTCATAAAGCTGGAGTAATCTGCAGTAATATTTGTAGGGGTAAAGAGTGCCTCAACTGTTAAACATGGTGGTGGGAGTATCATGCTCAGGGGAAGCAGGGACAGCTTCTTAGACTCTTCTAATATCCACCACTGTGAACAGTTTAAATAAAGACTTGGTTAATTTCTATAGGTGGGAGATTTCCCCATTAAAACCTTTTTTTAACAACTTTATTCCCATCTTGAGTATTTCCTGTAGTTGTGCAGAATTAAAATCAGTGTTAATTTACATTTTCGTTAACTTCCCTTACAGTTTACTCAATCCAGCTTTACAAAACTTCACAAAATAGAACAGAATTATGATTAATGGGTTTACTTCTACATGAGCTCTGATTTGGGACGGAATCAAGGCATCTTTACAACATCTCGCATCATCAATAACCAGTAACAATCAATAACAAAAGCATAGTACATATTACTCCGTTCATATAAAAGTAAATACAGTTTAATACACAGTCTGTACACCTGCACCAGATACGAACAAAAATACAGTTCTGTACAAATCTATTCAAACCCAAGGCTTATATCACATTACAGCATGGTGCATCAGACAGCCTTATACAGCATAGCCATCACAATACATTCTGTATGATGCTAAACGCTGCAGTATTTATTACATTATAACTCTAAGATGGTTCACAGGCTGTTCTAATATAATACAAGCTATTTTACAGACGGTACACCTGGAGAGGAATGTGTGAACTCTCAGATCATCAGGAACTGGTCAGTTAGTGCTGCCTAAAGTAAAAATAAAATAAAAATATGAAGAGGAAGTGTTTAGCTACTATGCAGCTCTTAAATGGAACCATTTGACAAAGAGCATTAGAAGCACCCCAACACATGACACTTTTAAATCCAGGCTGAAAACCTTCATGTTCACTGCAGCTCTGCACACTTTTATTCTGTAACGACACCTTTATTCTAATTAATTGTTCTTTTAAATATATGTATATTTTTTATTCATGCTTTATGGGCCGATCCACAGAATGGGTGCCATTTGCTTGTTGTAACTCTTCCAAATTAACTTATATTAATATTTTATCTTTTTAAACTCAGAATTTAATAACACATGTATTTAACTATTCAAAACATGTACAGGTCGATCTCAGGCAGCTTTAATTATTTTTTTACAAGGTTTCTAATCCGAAAATGCATGTTTAAAAGTATGTCCACTAATTCTTTTGATTTTCATTCAAAAAAGTCTTTATTTTAAAGAAATGTTTGACTGCATGTTCAAGTAATTGATATTTTTGCTAAAGAAAAAAACACTCCTGTTACTGGCACTCACTCCTGTTACTGGATCTGAAAAGTTATTTTGTGTGCACATTTATACATGCAATTTCCTGGGGACAGAAATGGCACCCATTTGGTGGAATGGCCCTTATTCTTATTTTATTTGTATTTCCATTTTTATTGTTATTCACTTCTTCCTTTTCTTTGTATCTTATTTATTTATTTTTATTTCTAATTTTCAATTGTGAGATCTATTAAATTCGCTTATTAAAGTCATATAAAAGCAAAATCCTTAAATAACAATTGCTGATATGAGATGATCATTGTATAGAATGTCTAAACTGTAGAAATTGTATAAATATTAAAGAGAATAATTGAGTTCATCATCACTTTCAGTCTGTATTACCAATCAAAACTTTAGTCGGGCTCAACTCTACTGCCAAAACCACCGTCCAACTGTAAATACTGAAAAGGACAAACGTTTGGACTACAGCTATGGCTTACGCAGGTACACCTCCCTTAATTATTAAGAGAGGATAGGGTTATTAAGTTTTACACAGCCTAAAAACCCCCTTATACACACATATATAACCCAACTAACACTCAGTTCAGTCCAACTAACAACAATCAGTTACACCACTCCATTATAACCACTCTAAAATACCAACAGCACAGGTCCCAGTACACAGCACCTCACTGTAGCCGGTAAATCAGGGCAGGATATATTGCATTTTTACGCTTCTGATAAGAACTTTGTTGACTAATTTCTTGACATCGTCTTACTTCAAACCTCTTCTCCACTTGGCCTGTCCTAATCGTTACATTATTATCAAATTATAGTGCAGGATATGGACGTGATAATCATTTTTCTGACCTCAATATTTACCCTTGGGTTTACTTTGCATGATGAACCAATATACATGAACAAGCTGGTACGTTTGAGACGCTATTTAAAAATTAATTGGTCACTTTAAACAGTTTAGCAATTTAATTTTCTGACCGTATCATGCTGAATTATAAAATAGAAAAATAGGTATAATACGTAATCATTATTGTGTTTCCATTCAGTATAGTAAAGAAGAAATGGGTTTTTAATCCAAATTATAAATTTTCTATTTTTTTTATTTCAGCCTTTCGCAAACAGTATTTCAGGAAAAAGGAAAAGGTAACCACTCCAGATATGGTCTGTGCAGTTTAATTCTGACTGTATCAAGCTGAATTCAAAAAGAAGCAAAAATGGGTTTTCATAAAAAAAAAAATCTAGTTTTTCATTTCAGCCTCTCACAAACAGAATTTCAAGGAAAATGAAAAAGTAAATCTTCTCTCGATTTTCAGATTTGTCCATTTTTGTATCTTGTAACACAAATCTGATTGTATAATCCAACTTGCAAAATGCAAAAAATTGAAAAACTAAGGAAAATAAAGGAAAATATTATTTTTTATTTTTCCGGAAATTCCTACTGTGAGGGGCAGAGAAGAAAAAAAACTAAAATTGTAAAAACAGATAAAAACTTATTTCTTGTACACTAAACTATATTTAAAAAAAAATTAATAATGAGTTTTTACATCCAATTTTCTATTTTTGCATTTAGTCTCAAACGGTCAGAAAATTAAATGAATAAACATTACACTGACCTTAATTGATATGTCTATTATTTATTAATATTAATGTTACTAATTTAGTATATTTAAGCATTTCATAATCAATTTCTTAATTCATAATCAGTTCTCCATGACGGAGACTGGAGCAGTATTAGCATTAGCCGCTAATCATGCTAAGTGCTAGGTCTTTCACTGTTCAGAGGTGAGTATATCAGACTGTAGTCTTCATGTTTACTGTGTTAAAACAAGCTACGTGGGACAAACCGCTAGCTAATATCACCCTGGGTTACCTGAACATTCAGGGTTCCTCAGTGTGGCTCTGTCGGGCTGCGTTTACAGTTAGCCGCTAATGCTAATGCTGCTGCACCCAGCCTTAGTGGAAATTCTAGTGGAATTCTAAGCTTACCATTTTAAATGTAAATTACCATTTTAGATGTAAAGATTGGTGTCAGCCAGTGGTTCATTTACTGTTGTGTTTAACTCCCACCCATCTTTAGATCTTAATGTCCTGATTGGATAAAAAGTAAATTTTTCATTTACTTTTTTTTACTAGAGCTGATTTCCTAATATCAGATAAATAAAAATCTCAATGCATTGTTTTGGCTACAGTTTCACAATATATTGAAGTTAATTAAATAATTTAATAGTAAATCCCAGTTTTGTGATTCGGCAGGTTCTGCAAAAACACAGTCTTATTCTCAATCTCTATTTTAACTGACTATAGGGAAGATTATGACTGGAATAAAAGCTGATGTTTCCGCAAATGATACACACTGTCATAAAAAAGGAGCAAAAACTAAGTACAGTTTCTAAAATTGCTGAATTAATTAAATAAAAATGATTAAATTAAATCTGATTTCTCCACATCCTGACTGATATATTTTTTATGTAAACTGACAGACAGTACTGTTTATTACTTACATTTCATACAAAACTTCAACATCTCAGAACCACCAATTTCCCTGATACTAAACATTGAAATTAAGAATTTAAGAATGCACTTGTGCATTTTATACAAGAGTATGCTTGTCTTGTTTTTTGTGCTTATTACTATTTTCATGTAAATATTTTAACTGTTGGATTAATATCAGGTTACAGTTTCAGCAAAATGTAAAGTTTGCAGTGGGCACTCCTTAAAAAAATCATAAGTTAAAAAAAAACTAATTTGCAGCACTGTTTTGAAATGTTGTACAGCAGAAATCAGTCAGAATTGTTTCTTTTAAGATTTTTTAAACAGAACTGATGAGAGTTGAAACCCATCAGCTTTATTTATTTTTTTGGATATTCTTATTGTCATACAAAAACCTTGCATCCTCAAATGAACAAATTTACAGCAGTAAGAAGAAACCTTCTTTTTAATAATCAATGGAAATCTATGTAAAAATATATATTTTTTTCCAATCAGTTTTGGAGCATTTCTATTGTTCCATTCATCAATAGATGTAAAAACGATGTAAAACAATGTACAAAAAATGGCAAAAGTAGGGGTGCAAGGTTTTCGCATATCAGCAATGATATTTAGATCAATTTATCAACTAAGTAAATGACTGTGCTGCTTTTTACTACCTTCATGTGCTTCTTCAGACTTATTATAAATGTGTTAATATTAAAATCATTTGTAAAATGATTGTATATATTTTAAATATGAGTTTCTGAGTTTCTGTGAAATCGCTGTATAACTGTTACAATGTTTTATTCATTTAGTAACAACTGTGGCTGATTTTTATTTTCTAAAAAACAAACAAAAAAAAAACATACTTTCAGTAAGTTTACCAAATAGTTTGGAGACATTTGCTAATGTTTGTTTAAATTTGATATTTAAGGCTATACAGATAGGGGGTGCTTCTACAGATAGTACAGTATTTTGCAGATTTTTTCTTCTGTATTTATATTTGCAGGAGGAAAGGAAATCCGTACCAACTGTTAAGCATGGTGGTGGGAGCATCATGCCATGGCTGCTTTGCTGCCAGTGGAACTGGCACATTTGTGTTCATGCTAAAGATTAAACATCTCTAGTTTAACGTATCTTCTGAGGTGAGTGGGTTACGCTACATTTACACTGCTCCGATGCGTCAACGCATATGAACGAATGCACTGCCTGCCTTCAACTGGTCGCATGTGGGCGTTACAAAGGCGTTCCCTGCGTCGTCCAATTAAATATTTTTATAATAAATGGGAAACAGTTTTATACAAGCTTTATTTTCTATGAACTAATGAATATAAATGCATATTTATAAATATAAATGTTCGATAATCTGAGCTTGAGACCCTGCAACCTTATATGGGGACACTGCTCATAGCGTCTAGTGTGTACATGACAATTACACATGGGAATCCCAGTCAGAAGTTTCTACAGCCAGTCCAGAAAGAAACATGGGCCAGCTAAAAAAATCTTATGCAAAATTATGTTTGCAACTAGTTTATTTACTTACTATAGAAAGCTAGAATTGGACTAATTGGGTCTGTCTGATTCTAAATAAATGTTAAAATAAACTATTCTCTCTGTATAAGGACAATGTTTTTTGCAAAAATGACTTTTTCCTCCACGCTGTATTACGCTGATCAGAGTCCCTGTAAATCAGCAGGGATTGATCATAAAGGACAGGAAAGCCTAAAACCGCAGTGATTAGCTTTTCTTCATGCTTTTTTGGAAGTTGGACAGATTAATTTGCATGAATTTCACCTCGGCTCAACGTTTTATTGCATGGCATCTTCCGGACTCGACATGCCGAAGCCATGAATGCTTCCTATTAAAAATTAATAGGATACAACGCTATACGTCGACGTGACAGAGCTGTGTAAATGCAGTGTGAGACGTCAGTCCTCTCGGATTGTATATAAAGCACTTAAACATAAAAATAACTTCAGAAAATGAACATCATTCTTCTGATTTAAGCATCCAATGAGAGCATGAAGACCGAGACAGACCCGGAGATCATACAGGCTCCTCTCCACAGAGTTCCTCATCAGTCTAGTCCAGGAACGGAGACTCAGTCCCGGTTCTGAGAGCCGGTGTCTCAGACCTCGTTGATAGTCCTCTCTGAAGGCCGGTACTCTCCTCCTTTAGCCGAGGAGAGGACGAACGACTGCGTCTTACGCTTCAGCCGCGCTCGCTTGGTGGCCAGAGACAGGCTGTGCTTACTGGAGGAAATGATGTCAGAAATGAACTTCTTACAGTCTACACACACCTCCATACTGCTCCAATCCTCCGTCAGCTCCTTGGGAAGCTCCGCCTCCTCCCGCGAGGAGGACGAGGACGCCTGGCGTGACGTCTTCGACAGTCTAGAAAAGAAGGTGGAGAAGGGACACGTTCAGTTTATTACATACAGTATATGTAGGGACGCATAGCAAAGATAAAGGTGATGGACTGGCCAATAGTGTGTCCAGACATAAACACAATTAAGCACCTGTGGGGCATCCTTAAAAAAATATATTATCATGGAGGAGTGGAAGAGGATTCCATTGGCAACCTGTGAAGCTCTAGTGAACTCCATATAAAGAGACATATAAAGAGAAAGAGAGAAGTACAGAGAAAGAGAGCAAGATGTAAAATGAATAAGAGTAGAGCTGGGCGATATGGGAAAAATCATACATCATGATATGGAATTTTTAATATCACGATAACGATATATATATCATGATATACCACATTTGAGTATGTTTTCAGTTATTTTTCGAAAAATATGACAAAATAATATCATTGCTTACTTACTTATCATATTTATTTATAAATAAATTAACAAACACGAAAATTAGGGTATTCAATCTGTAATTTCAGTTCGTTTTAGTTTTTTCTTTTAATTACCGTTTTTATTAGTCTCAGTTTTCGTTATTTCGTTCGTTTTCATTAATAATAATACTTGCTTACTTGGCAACTTGGTGATTATCATACCATAGCTTTATATAAAATAAAAATCGGGCAAAGAAATAAAAGTCAAAGTATCCTGCTATTTAAAAGAATGGAAAATTAATAACAATAATAATATAGTTCTGCCCGAACCCGAGCCCTGACTGACCCGATGCCCGAATATGAACTTCTGATTTCTTACTGCTTTCCTGGCGCGCTGTCGGGTTCGGCTGCAGAAAATGGTCTGTGACGTGACGTAGAACTAAGTACAATGTAACAAATCACACTGTGATTTTTGTGCTGATCCAAAAGTTACAGCTCATCCGCGCATTTAAAGCTCCGCAGGTGGATTAATGTCAGCATATAAATCAGGTGCGTTTTCCTACAGGACAAACCATTCAAACATGTTGATGAGCTCTCTGCACCTGATTAAAAAAATCTCACATTGTCTGTCTGGCTTAAAATAGTTAGATACAGCTATTAAATGAATAAATCAACATTCATTGAAAAGACCAGGGAGTTGTTCTGTATGCTAAATAACAAAGAAGGCAGCAACTAAGCTAATGAGCTAATTACATTTAATAAAAACAGAACAATAGATATGTAAAAGAAGAATAACCAACTAAACTAAGCTCAAAATGCTAAAAGAAATATAATTAACGAAGTAGAAATGATAGGGACGATAGAAGGTAGATAGCACGATAAACACTTGCGGCCCGTTTCCTGTTTTGGAGCGGCCCGTGAGGTATTTTAGAAATAGAATGAAAGTTGGCCCGCTGTTAAGCAGGTTTTTATAATCTGCGCATTTCTAGCGCAGAAAAACGGGGCAAAATAGTCTAAAAGTGGAGAGAGTGCACATTTCTAGCGCAGAAAAACAGGCCAGAGTCTAAAAGAGGAGAGAGTGTGCATTTCTAGCGCAGAAAAACGGGCCAAAGAGTCTAAAAGTGGCCGTAATAAAGGAGTTTAATATTAAGAGACATCATGAAATTAAACATCAATTTGAAAAATCTTAGTTTACACAACACTGTGGAAGATAAAGATAGTAAGTTAAGTAAAATGGTGTGTAAATGAAATAATCAGGAAAAAAGTATTATTTAAAGTGGTATATTTCATTATTTGTTTTATTACAGAGTCTGTGGCCCGTGACTTCAAATATATTTCTCCTTCTGGCCCCCAACAAAAAAAGTTTGGACACCCCTGACTTAGTGTTATATCGCACAGCACTAAATAAGAGAGTGAAAAGTGGAGAGAGCAAAAAATACAGAGAAAGAAAGAGAGATGTAGAGAGAAAGAGAAGTAGAGAAAGAGAGCAAGAAGTAGAGAGAAGTAAAATGAAGTACAGAGAAAGGAGAGCGAGAAATACAGAGATGTTTTAGTATCTACATGTATCCTAGAGGTGTGATTATCAAGAAAAATTAATCCGGCTGATGCTGTTTCTCCATGTTTTTTTTTAAAATAATAATTAATAATCCATGTAATGAACTATAATCAATATTTTTATGCTTCCTTTAACTCATAAACACTCTAGTCTAACCATTTTAAAAATATATCTTAGGTGTGAATATATTTAAAGTCTATACATTCAAAAATAAGTTAAAATAAAAACAGGCTTTTGGTAAAATTTTGACTAAAACACGGCTAGTTCCAGGCAAATATAACAACAATTCTGCTTCCTTTTACATTTTAAATGATTATATTTTTGAGCAGCCGTATGTCTTCTGGAGTAAAAGAGATCAGGGCATGTGTCTGTCTGATATAATTACTGTGTTATAAGACCTGAAAGAGGAACATTTTGACAAAAATGGAGAAAAAACACACCAAGTGTTCTAAGTGTTAAAGGTTAAGAGAGGATGTTACTTGGACATGGTGCGCTGCAGGCTGGGCCGGTGGTGGCTCGTGCTGGGTTTCTCCGGTTTGTCTCGGGTCAGTGTGGAGGTGGACGGACCGAGAGAGTAGATGGGCAGGGCGCCGTACGGTTTAGAGGGCAGCCGTATCTAAGAGAGAATACAGAACGAGAAAAAGCTTAGATTATCTGTTACCTTTACCAGGTATATAGTATATAGTATATACCTGGTATCATAGCAACCAAATGTTATAGAGTGCTTGTTTCGGAACATCAAACCAATGTAAATATAAGTCAAGACAACACAGGTAAACACAAAATGGTATTTTTAAATGAAGGTGTTTATTATTAAGTGGGAAAAAATTCAAACCTACATGGCCCTGTGTGAAAAAGTGATCGCCCCCTTGTTAAAACTGTGGTTTCTGACACCTGAGTACACCTGAGTCTCTAGCCACACCCAGGCCTGATTATTATTATTGTTATGATCTTAATCAAGACATCACTTAAATAGAACCTGCCTGACAAAGTGAAAGATCTCCACCAAAAGATCCTTAAAAGCTACACATCATCCCGAGATCCAAAGAAATTTAGGTACAATTGAGAAAGAAGGTAGTTGAGATCTATCAGTCTGGAAAGGGTTATAAAGCCATTTCCAAAGCTTTGGGAATCCAGCGAACCACAGTGAGAGCCATTGTCCACAAATGGTGAAGACATGGAACAGTGGTGAACCTTCCCAGGAGTGGCCGGCTGTCAGTCCACAGATTGTTTTCCCAATAGTCTTGGGGATCATCGAGACGTGTTCTGGAAAAGTTGAGACGAGCTTTAATGTTCTTTTTGCTCAACAATGGTTTTCGTCTAGGAACTCTGCCATATCGGCCATTTTTGCCCAGTCTCTTTCTGATGGTGGAAGCATGATCACTGACTTAAACAGGCAAGTGAGGCCTGCAGGTTCTTTAAATGTTGTTGTGGGTCTTTTGTGACCTCTTGGATGAGTCGTTGCTGCCCTCTTGTGGTAATTTTGGGAGTGTTTCTTTCACGCCAGATGTACTGAGGGACACGCACCTTCCAAAGAGTTCAACTTTTGTCTCATCAGTCCAGAAAAAGAACATTATACCAACAGTAAAACATGGTGGTGGTAGTGTTATGATGGTCTGGGGCTGTTTTGCTGCATCAGGGCCTGGAAGACTTGCTGTGATAAATGGAACTATGAACTCTGCTGTTTACCAAAAGATCCTGAAGGAGAATGATGTCCGACCATCTGTTCGTGACCTCAAGCTGAAACAGATCTTGGGTTCTGCAGCAGGACAATGACCCAAAACACACCAGCAAGTCCACTGTCTCTGAATGGCTGAAGAAAAACAAAATGAAGACTTTGGAGTGGCCTAGTCAAAGTCCTGACCTGAATCTGATTGAGATGCTGTAGCATGACCTTAAAAAGGCCGTTCATGCTCAAAAAACCTGCAATATGGCTGAATTACAACAATTCTGCAAAGATGAGGGGAGCCAAAATTCCTCCACAATGCTCTAAAAGACTCATACGCTTGGTTCCAGCTATTAGGTTTAGGGGGTAATCACTTTTTCACACAGGGACATGTAGGTTAGAATTTTTTCCCACTTAATAATAAACACCTTCATTTAAAAAATAGCATTTTGTGTTTACCTGTGTTGTCTTTGACTAATATTTAAATTGGTTTGATGTTCCAAAACATTTAAGTGTGAAAAATATGCAAGAAATCAGGAAATCAGGAAGGGGGCAAACACTTTTTCACATCACTGTACTATAACTACATGTACTACTAAATGTACTTCAGATTTTATAAAGAGAAGACTGTGATAATCACTGACCTTCTTACAGCACTGTGAACACACAGTCCTGCAGAGAGGAAGAACAGAAATGCACTGTAAAAACTGTACATAACTGATGTGTATTAATTGTTTATGATTATAATTATCATTTAATCTCAATGGATAAATCATTTGTACCTTTTGCAGAACTGGCAGGTGTAGGACCAGGTGAAGAAGGAGAACTTCTTGGTTCGACAGCAGAAGCAGAGCTGTTTAGAAAAAAAACACAGAACACTCGAGAGCTAAGACTCGTAAACTAACTACATTTGTATATTTTAATACATGTGCAAATTTTTTGCACTATATGGCGCACTGGATTATAAGGCGCATTATGCCACACTAGTAAGGAACAGGGATGTCACCATGTTTTAATTCTAATTCAGCAGATCTTACCACTGGGTAACGAGACCTGTAAAGCTACGCTAAGTTAATCTAAGTAAACAAAACTGTAATTCTTAAAAAAGTAAACATTTTCTTTTAAAGTTAATCGAGTGCTGGATGTTAATATACACAGATTTCTCTCCTGAAAACTGTTTATTTGGGTGAGTAAAGAGCTTCTGTTTATTTACAGTAAGCTTAGATTTACAGATTTCCACTAAGGCTGGGTGCAGCAGCATTAGCATTAGCAGCTAACCGCTAGCGGCACGTAAATGCCACCTAAAAGTGCTGACCTAAGGAACCCTGAGTGTTCCGGTAAAGCCAGGCTGATATTAGCTAGCGGTTCATCCCACATAGCTTGTTTTAAAGCCATAACATGGGGTGCTGAAATAAAGAATGGATGATAAATTAGATAAAGGGATTTTTTTTTACTTTATTATAAACATCTCAGCTTGGTTGTAAGGATTTTTGAATTAAAACTTAGATCCTAATTAGCTGAGTTTAAAAGAGCGCTTTTACACCTTTAGTTTTTAGGTTTCTATGGTCCAGATCAGTTGATGAATTTGTTTACTTGGGATTAGCTGCGTTTTTCCTCTGTTTGGTTTGGTTTCACACAGGCATAAACTTAACTAAACGCACCAAAATGTGCACCACTAAACCATGCAAGCACATTGTCTACTCTGATTGGTCAAAGCAAAGAAAGTAAATATAGCGAGGCTGGGTGCAGCAGCATTAGCATTAGCAGCAGTTAGCGCTAGTAAATGCCACCTGACAGCTGTATACTGAGGAATCCTGAGTGTTCCGGTAAAGCCAGGGTGATATTAACTAGCGGTTCATTTCACGTAGTTTGTTTTAGCACTGTAAATGTGCAGGCTACAGTCTCATATACTCACCTCTGAATGGTGAAAGAGCTAGCGCTTAGCACGGTTAGCGGCTAATGCTAATACTGCTCCAGTCTGGGTGCTGGAGAACTAAACTGAAGCTCCTGTATAACTCTGTACTTCAGCAGAGTGACTTTACTGCTCCTTAATACCTGACTGGTAGAATTCATACATAAGGAGCACCGGATTATAAGGAGAACTGATGATTTTTGGGATAATTAATGGATTTTAAGGGCAGTTTATAGTGTGAAAAATACTATTTTGCTTTTCTACTGTACCTTTCCCTTCTTCAGCGCGTTGTAAACATCTCTGCACTGCTGGACCTTCTCTAGCTCAGCTTTAACCAGAACCTGCCGGATGTGCATCACCTCCTCCACCGTCAGAGACAAACACTCCACCGGGAAACAGAACTCCTCCTACACACACACACACACACACACACACACTACTGAGAATACCACAGCAACACAGCTCTCACATCGCAGCAACCTGAGCACAGTGGTTGTTTATACTCAATTTAGTGATGCACTGTAAACCCATACGTTGTTTGAACTCAACTGATTTAAGTCTGTTTTACATTAAATTAGATATTTCGAGAAGGGTATAGCTGCAGCCTGGAGCACCTCCAAAGGGGAGGAACATACCTCCAAACAGGCGGAGCCTACCTCCAAGTAGGATGGTGCTTGATGGGGCTTGGTGTTACGTGATATGGTGTTTTTCACGACGTTTTGTGCTTGTAAATAACCCGAAAGATTAATCAATTAATCTATTTTGTTTATTAAATGTTTATTTATTTTAAAATGCATTTTCTAAGAGTCTAAAAGCATGTTGTGCACATTGAAACTACATTTTATTTATTTAAAACATTTAAACATTTGCCATGCTGTGAATATTTCAAATCATAAAATAGTAAAGATCTAAATAATAAATGCAGTTGTTTATTCATAGCCAATAATATTATAAATACATACACACTACACGTATTTTATTATATTGACATTTAAGAAATATAAATAATCAATAATTGTTGACTAATATATTTTTTGACATCCATGAGCTTTTTAATCACGGAGGACTTTTTTGTGGCATTCGGCTGAGAAATGGAGCTGTGTTGAGTGAGGTCTCCCTGCCTTACGATGTAGACTTTTATATAATATAATATAATATAATATAATGTGATAGTACATTCTATGTAACATTAAATTTGATGTAATAGAATAAAAGTATTAATAATAATCACGGAAGACTTTTATTATGACATTCGCCGGAGCCGTGGTGAGAGAGGTCTCGAGCCGTATACTGTTGGTGGACTTCCCACTTGGATGTAAGCCCCTCCCCTTTGGAGCTGTGGACTTCCCATTTGGAGGTAAGCCCCTCCCCTTTGGAGGTGCTCCAGTCTGCAGCAATACATACTTGGATATTTCTAAACATTCCTCAACTATTTTGAGTTAGTTGAACATTTTTGGGCACATACTCACATACTCTACTATTCAAACTGAGATCTTTGAGTTGAACCAACTTATAAATAATAACTGAGTTTAGTCTGTTAGCATTAACAACTTCTTTTCCATTGGCCTCTGTCACAATCTATTTGCATACTGGGCGTGTCCAACAGATTCTGACTAACACTTACCATCAGTGTGTAGTGATTCCCCCCTGGGCTACCTTCCAAATAAATAAACTTCCCCTTTAGTTGTAATAACTTGATGTTCTAAGTTATGCTAACTCAAGTTTTCATTCTCCATTACTTAACTTTTTAAGGCAACCGGTTTCCTCAAATTATTAAAGTAAATTCAACTTATCCGGGCTTACAGTGTAATAGCACCCCCTTGTGGAGGGACTATACAAGGGCTACAGAGTGCTCTATTTGAATTCTGACTTTAACTTTTGTTTCTAATACTGAACATTTCAGATATTTCAAGTATATTTTCTATGTTGTTTGTTTTATCACATTCAATTTAGTTAAAAATAAGACACTGTTGTTGTTAAAATCCTCTGAAAAACCACATGTATAATCAAGGGTTGCACAATAAGGACAGGATTTTATTTATTTCCTTTACTAAGCTCTGAAAGTGAGAAAATCCTGAGATTCCAGCGCGTATATCTGTGCAGAGCGAAGCTGCTTTAATACTGAATGCTGAAAATTTGCCGCTGGGCTTTTAAACACAGTGTATGTATAAACACATATGATGTGCAGAGCAGAGTCACATAGTCATGAGCAGTGAACGCTGCATATACTGCGCTCTTAGTGTGTAAACAGCATGGAGCAGCAGAGACAGTGTTTGTTCATAGCAGTATATTATCTGGCTAATATATCAGATTAAACTGTGCCTCATCAGTAGTTTAGCTCAAACAAAAAGAAGTATATTTGATGGTTGATAGAGCTTAGATCGGGCCCAAAAAATCTGACCTGACCGAGCCCGAACCCGACCCGAACCATAACCTGCCATTATGAGCCCGAACCCGCCCGAACCATAACCTGCCATTATGAGCCCGAACCCAACCCAACACGAACCATAACCTGCCATTATGAGCCCGAGCCCGACCCGAACCATAACCTGCCATTATGAGCCCGAGCCCGACCCGGACCATAAACTGGCTGTTTTCGGGCTGTTTGAATGAGGGAAATATGATCAGAATTATGTTAATCAACACTGTAACATAGAAGCGTAGAACTATTATTTAATTTAAATGATTTTAAGAACAGCTAAACACAGTGCTGCAAGTCAAACGCGGAGGAGTTCACGTGCGCCCAGAGCTACGTGATGATAACAGTTTTCATTTTTATCATAGTTAAATTTTATTTTGTTTTTATTTTTTCTCCTACAGTTCAGTAAGTTTTAATTAGTTTTTAGAGTGGGCTTGCTAGTTTTTATTATTCACACATCTCATCAGAGAGATCAATCTAAGAAACGAGAGAGAGAAAGAGAGAGAGAGAGAGAGATTTGTGTGTTCTGGTGTATGAGCTACTCACAGGTAAAGGTTCTCACACACTGTATCTCCTGTTTCTCTTTTATCTCCTCGCGCTCATATTTTAATCTCATACATAATTCTGCAGTTTCTCAGTGTTTTCTGTCGTATTTTGTGGTTAGTGCGAGCGCTTTAAACAAGAACTAACGCCACGGACCCCGAGGTGCTGCCGCGCACTGCCGCTGCTGTGCCGAATCCGACTCCCTGCTGAATCCGACTCCGCTTCCAAACAGAACGGCACAACACTGCCCGCTGTTCAACTCCGCTGTACAACAGCGCTATAAATTAAACACGAAAATGAGGGTATTGTATCAATAATTTCAGTTCGTTTTAGTTAGTTTTATAAACACACAATACAGTTCCAGTTAGTTACGTTTTTTCCTTTTAATTACCATTTTTATTAGACTCAGAACACTTTCAGTTTCACTTTCAGTTTTCGCTATTTTAATAGAATTAGAAAACAGATGCCTACATCTCGGACTATTTTCTGAAGCCGACCCGACCTGACCTGAGGAATGTGGTGGGAAATCTCGGCCCGATTTCGGGTCGGTCCTCGGGTCAGGTCGGGTTCGGGCAGAGAATCTAAGCTATAATGGTTGAGTACCTTGCTTAAATATAAAATATTCCTGGGTGCTACATAAGCATCACCTCAACTTTACCTGTATTAATAATAACAGTAATAATAGTAATAATAATAGCAGTAAAGATGTTAAAACTGTGGTGGTAGTGTTGTTATGACTCACTAGTGATTTGGAGCTGTGCCTGGACGGAGGGATGAACTGGCGGACGTTGGTGGGCGTCTCCTTCTCTATGGAGTGTCTCCTCTGGGCCGGCTGCTTCCTCTCAGGCTGCGGCGTGGAGGAGATGGGCAGGAACATGGGCGGGGCTACGAGAGGGGGAGGAGTCAGACAGGAAACAGTGTGTGAACAGTATGAGGATGAGGGTTGGGAATCACTGTACTCTGTACCAAGGTTATTGTCATTAACAAAAACGAACGAAATAACAAAAACTGAAAGTAAAAAAACACTTTCAGTAACTAAAACTAATAGAAACGGTAATAAAAAAAAAAAAAAAAACGGCAACTAACTGAAACTGTATTGAGTGTTTATAATACTAACTAAAACTAACTGAAATTAAAGGTAGAATACGCTTCATTTTCATGCGTGTTAATTTCTTTATTTATGTATAAGCGCTGGTTACGGGGGTGAGTAAAACAAAAGTAACGCGATAGTTTCTTTTACTGGTAATGTCAAGGATGACCCGGGCAGGGGGACGAGGAGACGGACGCAAGTGCAGGTAAGGGCGAAATAAATAATTTATTAAATAAATAACAATGGTAAACAAAAGAAACAAGTAAACAAGAAATAAAGAAATAAACAAGAAACGGAGGTGAGATAAAACTAACAAACAAACAGGGAGGCTAATAAACGAGAAACTAAACAGAGCTAAGAACATAAACATAAAGGAACATAAAGGAATAAGGAATAAACAAGCAACTAGAAACTAAAAACTAACAAGAACAAATGAGGACCAGAATAAATACTAAGCTAACCAGGGCAGGGATAAATATAAACAAGGAAATAAACAAGAAGCTAAACTAGACAAGGAAAAAAATAAACTAAGCAGGGCAAGGGAGAAAACAATGGATATAAACGGAGAACTACAAATAAACAGAGAAAAACACGGAATAAGGAGCAAAGGAAACAAACTAGGAATAAACACGGAACTAGGGCTAGAGCAACACAGAACCGCAGAGACAGACAACGGGGAAGGTGCAAAGACCAACGAAGGACAAGAGACAAAGGAAGGCTTTATAACACACAAGGGAAGTGGAAACACCTGGGGCTAGGGGGCGGAGCTACAAATTGAGACAGGTGGAAAAGTACTGGGACACAGGTCACGATGAAATAACACACAGGCACGAGGACAGACAGGAACAGGGCGAGGACGTGACAGGTAACTAGTTACTTTTATAGTGGAGTAACTCAGTTAGTAACTCAGTTACATTTTTGGAGAAGTAACTAGTAACTATAACTAATTACTTTTTCATAGTGACGCCCAAACACTGCTTACTTTTAAATTGATCATTTTGGTGAAAATGAGTGAAACCTGTAGAGTTTATTGGGTTTCTGAATTTGTTTTTGTTTCTCAGATTGAGCTCTCTGATGTGATTTGTGTTTCAGGTTCATCTGTGTTCTATCGTGTATTTTAAACAGCAGTATTACATATATTTTGCACTTAAGGCTTAACTTGTGGACTGTTGGTTGTTTTACAGTCACTGAATATTTTTTTTAAATGGTTTCTTTTGTTGAGTTTTTTCACATAACACCTTTTTCAATCCTGCACCTTACAAATAACCCCAAAAAAAAAAAAAAAACTAAGCAAAACTTCCTGGAGGAAGCAGGTGAGGTGTCACGTGATCAGGTGAGTGCGTGATGTCAGCGGGTGGTGCATTCTGGGTAGTGTAGTTGTTGACCTGAGAACCTCCATTAGAGCTTGGTGTGGAAGGGACAGAGGAGTTAACAGCACCAGACGTGACAAAAATAATAAAAACTAGCCACCCAACTCTAAAAACAAATTAAAACTAACTTAATTAGAGGAGAAAAAGTGAAAACAAAATAAACTGTATAACCATGCAGTGTACTCATTGAGTTACACTGTGTAAAAAGAGGACACTCACTCTTCTTGCCCAGCACGGACTCCGGAGACGTGTCCTCCACCATGGGCGTGGAGATGCTGGAGCTGCTGACCGAGCGCTGGCCGATCGTCTCATCCTGGAGCATCACAGAGACACAGAGATTAGATCACTACGTTAGAAGAGTAATACACTCTTTCATTTTCAACCCACATAAACTCTGTGGTAAAAACTGCATCCTTCCACCTGCGCAATATATCAAAGAAATGGTTGACAGAAGGTTCAAGTGATATTTATGACAAAATAATTACACTTGCACATTGTCAGATTTTCTAAAATATGCAAAGCCATTTTTATCTTATCAGGAAGACCCAAATCTGAAATTGATCAAATTTATTAACAAATGGATAAATGATGAACCAAACAAAATTGGAAAAAAAAGTGGTTTACATTAACTAGGGTGACCAAACGTCCGTATTTCCCGGGACATGTCCGTATTTCATGTCCTGTCCCGGGCGTCCCGGGTTTTTTTCAAAAAGTGAGGAAATATCCTGGTTTTAAAAATACCTTCATTGGACAATTAAATTTACAGGCACTAGGGCACTGCGCACGGCGCTGCGTGTGACAAAATCCCTGAGTCGCGTCAGTGAGAGCAGCCCTGTTCTTAATCAGAATGTAGACAGTGTGACTACCGACAAATCTAGCAAGTTTTTTTGATGTTATTGGAGACTTTTATTGACTCTGAGATGAACGCACGCTCTCTTCAGCCGCGCTGCAGCGGCTGCTGCCATAAGCCCCACCCACAACACTCACAGTGCAGTCTCTCAGTCAGAGCTTACACACCCCTCCACCAACACCGTGCCCACAGCCACCGCTGACTGACCCCAACCCATATTTACAGATCAGGATGTAAATATAACTGTCTTCAGTGTGACACGAAAAAAATATTGAATTTAACTCACACAGTCTCAGTCAGTCACTCACCTCATTCACCACACAGCCTGTCACTCACCTCCTCCACAGTGTCTGCCTCTTTATAAAAAGCTAAATACCTATTGAACCATTGAACAATTTGTCTATGATAGCTTTAAAAATAAAGAAAACTTAAAAAAATAATAAAATAAAACAAACAAAAACCCCTAAAAAAAAACGTAAATGAACACTTCTGGCTAATTGCTGCTCTTATAATAACATTTAAGAACACGGCAAAAAAACTCATTTATGTAATTCACGTAAAAATAAAGTTATTGAAAAAAAGTGACGACCTATTTAAAAAGCAACAGATGTTGTTCATTTGTATCATTTCTAACATATTTAACATATGTTTTTTACACACTTTTTTTCACTCCCACAACCTTAATCCTTTACAGCTTCAAAAACATGTATAAATTAGGTGTTGACATCATTTAGTGTTGGGCGAAGGAGTGAAATGGGATTGGGCCAGAGTATTGCAGAATCACAGTATTATTAATACTATATACCATATTTTTCAAACACCGAATTATAAGGTGCACTCTCAATGAACATCTGTTTTCTTATAAGGCGGGGTAATTCTTAAAAAATATATATATTTTAAAGTCAAACGAGTGCTGGATGTTAATCTACACAGATTTCTCTCCTGCAAACTGTTTATTTGGGAGAGTAAAGCACTTCCGTTTATTTACAGTAGGCTTTGGTTTAAGGCTAAGGCTAGGTGCAGCAGCATTAGCAGCTAACCGCTAGCAATAGCCGCGGTTAGAGCTAATAAATGCAAAGGCAAATGCAACTGCGTTACACTAAGGAACCCTGAGTGTTCTGGTAAGCTAGAGCGCTATTAGTTAGCGGTTTGTCCCACATAGTTTGTTTTAACACTGTAAAACACAGCCGCTAAGCTAATTAGCTAAGGCTAATGCTGCACCAGCAGTGCTAGCTGGGGTTAGCAGCAGACTACATGCCGATAATACTCACTCTGAACGGGGAAAGGAAATGCAATACCACACTTTAGCGCCCCCTAGCTGTTAGTACGTGTGACACTCACGTCTGAGTCGGAGGTCTCCAGTTCGGACAGGGTAGGCGCCTGGAGTCTCTTCCTCTGGAAGCCGCTGGCGCCGCCCTGCTGGACGGAGGATCCGTTGGCTAACGACAGCGTGCTGGACGCTTTCCTCGCGGCGTCGGGGGAGGACACGTCTGCACAGAACGACACACACACGCTCACCCACTGAACAACATACTGACCAACAGATACACCATATGGACATATAGAGTGTGTGTATGTGTTTGTGTGCAAGTGTGTGAGGGACAGCACAGTGAGTCCACAAGCACATATATATATAAGCCAGCTGGTGTTACATATACACACATACACAACTGAAAAAACACACTAAGTATGAGCTCAGATAATCATTTTGGTAGATTTTTTAATTACACTAAATTAAAGATTTTTATTATTTTTTTATTCGATTTTTACCAGATGTCTACTTATGATATTTGTGTGGGTAATAAATAAAAAGCGATTGAAAATGCTAATGTACAGAATAAATAACCTTTTATGTGCATAATATACATTTGTATACATAAAGGGCAATTTTTGCTGTATATGAGCATTTCTAATCTCTTTTTATTCTATTTTATTCTTTATACTGGTATTATAATGTCTTTCAAGCTTGTTTTAACTTTGTTCTGTATTATGTCTAAATCTTAAATCTCCCTGTAAATCTCTGTAAATCTATCTTGCCTCCATACATCCAAATATATATATATATATATATATATATATATAAATGGTATTCGCTCTTTGGCTGTTCTGTACGGCAGCATTAGCATTAGCCGCTAACGCGCTAAGCACTATCTTACTAGCTCACTGCTCAGAGGTAAGTATTATTGGTCTGTAGCCTGCTGCTAACCCCGGCTAGCACTGCTGGAGCATCATTAGCCGATTACCAAACTAAGTGTTAGCTCTTTTGCCGTTCAAAGGTGAGTATATCAGCACTGCTGGAGCAGAATTAGCATTACCCACTATCCACCACACTAAGCGCTAGCTCTTTCTCCATTCAGAGGTGAGTATATTAGACTGTAGTCTGCGTGGTTATCATGTTAAAACAAGCTACGTGGGACGAACCGCTAGCTAATATCTATTTATATATTTAATTTAATAATTTCTGCTGTGTGTGTGTGTTAGTTGGACCCTCTCTGTGGGCAGCTGGTGGTGTGATTAGTGGGTATAGCTGGGCATCACCACACAAACACAAACACGTGAAGGCCTCAGCGCGGCAACAGCAGCACGAAAGCTGTGAATGAGGCAGATCTGAAAACAGTAGACTGGCATCAGACTGGCATCAGACTGGCATTAAGAGACATCCTACCTAACGCTGCTGATGATAATCAGTTACAGGTGTAATCAGACAGTTACAGCGCTCTGTGCTTCATAGTTAGACATTAAGTAACACCAAAGCATGGAATGATATGGCAGATGTGTTGCAATGCACCATGGGAGAACCGGGCAGAGGCAGCAGAGCTTTACCTGAAGAGTCAAAACTCTGAGAATGGCCAAGAGGCCGAAATACTGCGAACACAAAACAACCAGTGCATTAAAACAGAGTACACCCCTCACTTCTCTACAAATATTATACACTTATATCTTTTAACGGAGCAACACTATAGAAATAAAACCTGGATACAACTTAGAGTAGTCAGGGTAAAGCTTGTATAGCAATATAGATTTACTGTGTTTTTAAAAATCGATACTGTATTGCATATTTAAATATTGCAATACAATACCAACACTGATATAATCTAACAATCCTGGTTTTATTCTTACATCATTTGACACTATACTAAAAATCGTCACACCGCTGAAATGTATGGGGCTGAGGTCAGCATGGCTGAAATGCAGCACAGCAGTGAGGAGGCGGAGCTTCTCATGCAGCTTTAAACCGACTTCCTGTCTTCCAATTGTCAATTTAAGCAAATTAAATTGACACAGATCAGATCAGCAGTCAATTTAAAGAACTCGTTTAGATGCTTCAAGAGGATGTTAACACTGTTATCATGTATGTTATGGAGTGTGTGTGTGTGTGTTCTTTACTATTTATTACTCTGTATTTTATTTTAGGGACTGTGGGATGAGTTATTACGATCATATTCTTTGTTAATAAGAGATTTTGATATTTACAGCAACATGTATATCAGAGATAGATGATACATATCTCCAGATGCTGAAACAAACTGTACTTTTAACTGTACATTTAAATTAAGGTAAAAGTAATTAAATTAAGTAGTTTGTATACATTTTAATTTGCAACCATTTATAAATGGTTAATTGTTTCTGAATCAGTTTGTCTGATTTTGCTATTTATAGGTTTATGTTTGAGTAAAATGAACATTGTTGTTTTATTCTATAAACTACAGACAACATTTCTCCCAAATTCCAAATAATTATATTCTCATTTAGAGCATTTATTTACAGAAAATTAGAAATAACTAAAATGACAAAAAAAGATGCAGAGCTTTCAAACCTCAAATAACGTAAAGAAAACAAGTTCATATTCATAAAGTTTTAAGAGTTCAGAAATCAATAGTTGGTGGAATAATCCTGGTTTTTAATCACAGTTTTCATGCATCTTGGCATCATGTTCTCCTCCACCAGTCTTACACACTGCTTTTGGATAACTTTATGCCACTCATATATTTCGTTTATGCCGTTTTCTTCCAAATTTACACAAACAATTACCCAACCCACTCACTAGTGATGCCCCAACACCAGGAGGGTGAAGACTAGCACATTCCTCCTCCAATACATGTGGAGTCAGACTCCACCTCTTTCTGATCTGCTGCTGATGCACTATTGCAGAGTAGCATCACAGCGCTAACTCTCGGAGGGAAGCGCAGCGACTCTTGCTGTTTTGATACATCAGCTCACAGACGCAGCCTTGTGCTGATCCACATCACCCTCGGAGTGATGAGGGGAAAGAGAGCACCATCTACTGTACCCTGTACCCACCCAGAGAGAGCAAGACCAACTGTGCTCTCTCAGGGCTCCGGCAGCTGATGGCAAGCTGCATGATGGGGATTCGAACCAGCAGTGTGTGCCTGTGCTTGTGTGTGTGTGTGTGTTTGTTTCAGTGTGTAGTACTCGTTCTGTCTTACCTGGTTTGCTCCTGCGGATCATGTCAGGTGACACTGGGCGGAGCTTCCTCTCAGATTTGATTTCCTCTAGGATTCGCTCGTGTAAACTCGGAGGACGCTCTACCTGAGGTTTCAACTTACGTGCTGCTACCTGCACACACACACACACACACACACACCTGCTTAAATCTTATACCTATTTGCATTTATGGTAAATATGGCATATATGCATATTGGTTCATTCACTATGAAATTATGATACAATATAAATAATAACTGACACATTATTAGTAAAAGAGAAAAATGGCTAGCACTGCTGGAGCATCATTGTCATTGGCCGCTAAGTGGTAGCTCTTTTACCATTGAAAGATGAGTATTATCAGTCTGTAGCCTGCTGCTAACGCCGGCTAGCACTTCTTTAGCAGCATTAGCATAACCCGCTAACCGCACTAAGTGCTAACTCACACTTTTGTCATTCAGAGGTGAGTATTATAGGCGTGTAGCCTACTGCTAACCCTGGCCAGCACTGCTGGAGCAGCATTATCCGCTAACCAGCTACAAGGTAACAAGCTAATTGGAATACTCAGGGTTCCTCAGTGTAGCCAGTGTAGTGGCTAGTGCTAGTTGCTAATGCTGCTGCACGCAGCCTTAGTGGAAATCTGGAAATCTAAGTTTTCTGTAAATAAACGTAAGTTAAGATCTGCAGAATTAGACGGAAATTATCGCAGCACCCCTGTTCCTTACTAGTGTCTCATAATGCGCTTTATAATCTGGTGCACCTTATAGAGTGAAAAATATCGTATATGAATTGACTTCCATTAAAAAAAAGGTAATTTCTTTGTCCTGTAAGGTTGGCATTGTTAAAAATACATGTTTCTTGCATGACTGGGATGATATGTATTAATAATAAGCCACATACCGTATATATATATTACCTTTATATATATTTTATATTTAAATGTACACAGAAACAGAGTACTTACCGAAACTGTAAGCCTTATCCCCCAGTTAACCCCTAATGTGTAAAGTGTGTTACTGAGGGTCACTTACTGGGTTGAGTGGAGGTCTGGAGCGAATGAAGTCCAGGATGACCTCGTGTGCACTCTTCTTTAACCGTGGAGGAATATCTCCGTTTACCTGACAAACACACACACACACACACACACACATGTTGTATAATAAAATGTATAATAAGCATTATTCTTATAGGCATGCTTTGCTCAGCTGCAGTTATTTCTGCTCATGCAAGACCAGACAGTTTGAAGCATTTGGCTTCATAATGCTTGGTATGGCTGCTGCGCCTGCGCAGATCTCCACATCAACCAGCTGATTGGCTTATTAGGTTAACCCTTGTGTGGTGTTCATATTTTTGTTACTCGTTTGCTTTGTTACTTGTATTTAATTCAGCAAAATTAAGCAATTCTACATTTAAATGCTTTACACATGCTTGCTTCACCTAAATTGCAAGCAATATAAACAGCTTACATGGTTAATATTTGCCTTTTACCTTTCTTATGTTACATTTCTTTTAAAAAGTGCTACTCTTTTTTTTATTAGTTTTTTAATAAAATGTAAAAGAAAATGAATTAAACTCAAGATATGAGTATGAAATTTGTTTAGTTTCAAATTTACAACTGAAGCAATGTTTATTAGCCCTTGGCCAAACTTACTGTATGTAATATAAATGTGTGTGTGGGGGGGGGGGTGTACAGTGTGCGTTTATGGAAAATGTGTTTTGATATATGTTTTTCACAAAAAATGAGCCAATGCCAATGAGTTTGAGTTAGAAAAAATATTTTTTAGTATCATTTGATGAAAAATGAAAACAGGTCCCACAGACCCGAACACCACACAAGGGTTAAAAAAGCTATTGTTTAATGATTCTTCAGCAAAGTTACTTGTTATATTCAGTTAGATATAAAGGTCTAGGCATCCCCCAGTCAATTTAAATGTATTATTGATGCTGTGAGTGTAAAATAAACTTATAAGTGTAAGAGAGGCTATTAACGGTCATTTATTAAAAGCTTTAGGCTCATATTACTGACCCAACCACTTCAGTCTTGCATTCACACAGCCATAAACACAGAGATCATGCTTCCAGACCTTCAGCAACTCACATTCACTACCTGTATTTATTAAGGCGGAAATACAGTCATGTTAATAACTACATGGACATAAACTCCCCTCCAAATGTATTGGAACAGCAAGGTTGATCCATTTATTTCTGCTGTAGACTAAAAACATCTGGGTTTAACATTAAAAGATGACTATAAGACGAAATATCAATATTTCAGCTTTTACACCAGTGACACAAAGAAGTTATGCGCTACCTGATAAAGGGAATTATCATCGAATTAATAAAATAAAAAGAGCAAGTATGGTCTCAACTTCTCATGCCTTGAGATGCTTATTCCTTGATGACCTTTGACCCAGGAAACAGTTTAACAGAGCGGTACCACTTTAAAATAAGACTACCTTTATAAAGGGTTTATAAACGGTTTACAATTAGTTTATTAATGCTTAATAATTAGGTTGTAAATGCCTTAAAAATGATTAATAATCAGTTATAACACATACATAGAAAGGGCAACACTGACCTGTTGTTTGCCAAATAGTGAACCCACAGCCATCTATACTGTGGCCCTTTCTACGTATGTGTTAATACTGATTATTAATGATTAATAATAATGTTTAAGGCATTTACAACCTAATTAGTTGCCATTAATAAACTTAATTGTAAACCATTTATAAACCCTTTATAAGTCTTTATAAGTCTTATTTTAAAGTGGTACCAACAGAGCTAACAATATTCATGATAAATATAATATAAGAGTCCTGATAACACCAGTGACCAAAATCTTTGTGACGAAAATATTTTAAAATATTTCTTTACACTAAAAATCTCACTTTGCTCAAGTGTTGAAAGTTGGTCATGTGACGAGCTATTTAACACATGTAAAGCGCCTTTGAAATATGATTTAAAAAAAGGAAAATCAAAGAAATCATAAAGAATGAAAATTTTGATTTTAATCTTAGGTAAACTGTGAAAATGTAAATATAAATACTGACTCTTCAAATTGTCCCTAATATTTTAGGCTTTTTTTAACCCTCCAACCTTTGTGACATGGTTTCCCACTCCAAACGGAGAATGACCCGTGTACAGTATGTGTGTTTGTGAACACTCACCATGACTTTGCGCAGTTTGTAGCGCTTGGCGCGGATGTCGTCCATCAGCATTTCATAGGGCGTGAGCTGGTACTCGAAGGGCAGGGGGTTATACAGACGCTCCTGAACCTTCTTCAGCTTCACCCCGTTCCTCAGATCCCTCATTACCTGCACCCAGAACCCAGCCTGGACCACAGCAGGACACACAGTCACCCCGTCATCAGTTACTGCAGTATTTCAGATTAGCCTGACTTAGCATTAGCATTTTTTACAAAGCATGGATGAATTACACTGAATTTAATAAGCAATTTGCACTAAATTTGAGGGGAAAGGAAAAATACATAATCAATTGCTACTTATTTGACGTAAAGATGTGGCTTTCTTTGAAGGATTCAATTATCCAAAGCCCTATAAATATAATATACTGTATTTTTTTGCACTATAAGCTGCCGGTGCTCCTTATGTATGAATTCTACCAGTCAGGTATTAAGAAGCAGTTTAGTTCTCAAGCACTGAGACTGGAGCAGTATTAGCATTAGCCTCTAACCACGCTAAGCGCTAGCTATTTCACCATTCAGAGGTAACTATTATCGGCCTGCTGCTAACCCTGGCTAGCACTCCTGGAGCAGCATTAGCATTAGCCGCTAACCACAGTGCTAAGCAGTAGCTCTTTCACCATTCAGAGGTGAGTATTATCAGCCTATAGCCTGCTGCTAAACCCGGCTAGCACTGCTGGAGCAGCATTCACATTAGCATTAGCCACTAACTGCACTAAGCGCTAGCTCTTTCTAGCCATTCAGAGGTGAGTATTATCAGCCTGTAGCCTGCTGCTAAGCCCGGCTAGCACTGTAGGAGCAGCCTTAGCATTAGCCGCTAACCACGGTAGTCTTTTTTTAGCCATTCAGACGCAAGTATATCGGACTGTAGTCTGCGTGTAGAAATCCAGCACTCGTTTGAATTTAAAAGAGAATGTTTTTTTATTTTTAGAATTACAGTTTTGTTTACTTAATTTAGCTTAGCTTTTGAATTAGAAGGAAAACAAGGCGACACCCCTGTTTCTTACTAGTGTCGCTTAATATGCTTTACACTCAAAAGTGCGCCTTACAGTGCAAAAAATACAGTATACAATTTATCATTTTGAAGATAGCAGGGAAAACATGCTTTTCTGATATTTGCAGTCCATTTAAGACAATAAAAGCAAGAAAAAGACATGAAAGCTCCTCTACAATACGATGGAACATTGCTATATTATATTTCTATATTTATGTAAGGTGTTTCTTACCCAATCTGCGTTCTGTAACTCATTTAGGTCTCGGGTTGGGTCATCAGTGGTATCACCCTCCATCTTCCGCAGATTCTGACCAATCACAGATGATAGAACATATAATAATAAAACACAGGAAAAGGATTATATTATCTGACCGATTACAGGTGAGTACATATTAGGGGTGGGATAATATATTCATACATTGTATTATTTCAATTGTTTTGTAAAGCTCTTCCCCCAATTTACTGTTAGTTACTGCGTCATTACTCCACAAGGTGGTGCTGTAATCAAATAATAGGGTAAACTTGTGGTGAAGAATATTGGTTGTGAAATTTTGTGACACCAATTAATCCATAATTGCTGGTATTTGATTAATTACAAGTATTTTATCCTCTTCAGTATCACAGTGGAGTATCATAGAGAATTGTTGTGCGATAAATCAAATATCGCAGAATCACAGTATCATGGTATCATTGCTATCATGGGCAACAGAGCTTGAAAATACTGTATTGTGAGATGACCTGTGATTCACACCCCTAATACATACAGCTCTGGAAAAAATAAAAGATCACTTCAGTTTCTGAATCAGTTTCTCTGATTTTGCTATTTATAGGTTTATGTTTGAGTAAAATGAACATTGTTGTTTTATTCTATAAACTACAGACAACATTTCTCCCAAATTCCAAATAAAAATATTGTCATTTAGAGCATTTATTTACAGAAAATGAGAAATGACTGAAATAAAAAAAGATGCAGAGCTTTCAGACCTCAAATAATGCAAAGAAAACAAGTTCATATTTTTAAAGTTTTAAGAGTTCAGAAATCAATATTTGGTGGAATAATCCTGTTGGTTTTTAATCACAGTTTTTTTCCTATATCTTAGCATCATGTTCTCCTCCACCAGTCTTACACACTGCTTTTGGATAACTTTATGCTGCTTTACTACTGGTGCAAAAATCAAGCAGTTCAGTTTAGTTTGATGGCTTGTAATTATCCATCTTCCTGTTGCTTATATTCCAGAGGTTAACATTTTTAAGGGGTCTCTTATTTTTTTCAGAGCTGTATATTTAGACCAATTTTAGGCAAATAATCATATTATAAGTAATCATTTAAACATTCTCGACACATTCTCTTTTATAGACAGATACGGCCAGTCCAGTACAGCCACATGGTTTTATTGAACACAACATGTTAACTGAGGTTGACTGACCTGGGACATGACAAAAGTCATGGGACACCATAAGAGAACCTGTTCCATGATATGTAACATTGAGTCTTGTATTCTGTCCTCATCTTTATGCTCTCTATTTAATTGACTACATACTGTATATTAGTCTCAATGTTACAGTGCAGCAGTTCATCAGCCGCTGCCCTTTAGCAGGATTATATAGCAGCACGGCTCAAACATACAGCTATAGGTCACGCCAACATGCGGCATAAGGTCAGAGTGCTCATCCATCCATGAAGCTCCAGAACCCAGTCTCTTTCTTATTATTGAATCATTAACACTGATCTTAACGGAGGTGAGTGAGATCCTGCAGTTCTTTAAATGTTGTTCTGGGTTCTTTTGGGATCTCCTGGATGAGTTCTTCATGCCCTTTTGGAGTAACTTCTTTAGGTCGGCCGGTCACTCCTGGGAAGGTTCACCAGTGTTCCATGTTTTTTCTCCATTAGTGAATAATATTGAATCACTGTGGTTCTCTGGAGTCCCAAAGATTTAGAAATTACTTTATAACCTTTTCCAGATTCTGATAGATGATCAATGTCGGGTGACATTTGCTAGCGCTAACTGCTGCTAATGCTAATGCTGCTGCACCCAGCCTTCTCGCTATATTTACTTTTTTTATGCTCCCGCACCAGACAGCTCTGACCAATCAGAGGAGACGTTGTGCTTGCGTGGTTTATTGGTGCACAATTTGATGCGTTTAGTTAAGTTTATGCCTGTGTGAAACCAAACCAAACAGAGTAAGAAACACTCCAAATAAACTTGTAAACTCATCAACTGATCTGGACCACTGGAGCAGCATTAGCATTAGTCGCTAACCATGCTAGGTGCTAGCTCTTTCACTGTTCAGAGGTGAATATCATCAAACTCTTGCCTGTGAGTTTACCATGTTAAAACAAGCTACGTGGGACGAACGCTAGCTAATATCACCCTGGCTTACCGAAACACTCAGCATTCCTCAGTGTATCGCTGTCGGGTGGCATTTACTAGCGCTAACCATGCTAGTAGATTAGCTGCTAATGCTAAGTCTGCTGCTTCCAGCCTTAGTAAAAGTCTGATAATCTAAGCTTACTTTAAGTGAACAGAAGGACTTTATTCACCCAAATAAACAGTTTTCAGGAGAGATATCTGTGTAGATTAACATTTAATGCTTGTTTTTTTTTAGAATTTTTTTAGAATTAGAATCAGTTTTGTTTACTTAGCTTAGCTTTACTTAACTTAGTTACCCCCCACCACCGAGCAGTAAGACCTGCTGGATTAGAAGGAAAACATGGCGACAACCTTGTTCCTTACTAGTGTCACTCTATAAAACATACTCTACATACTCAAAAACTGGTTAGTGTTGATAATTAGTACACAATTGAGACACACCCACATTTTTAGCTGTCCTTTATGGCCAGAAGCCACACCGTCCACCTTCTGCATGATTTAGCTGAGCTGAGCTAACCCTACAGTAAAAAGTTGAAGTATACAGGTGATATTTGTGGCTAGGGTCTGAGCTAAACTAGCTGCCTCATCTGTTACACATGTCTGACTGTTCACTCGCTGCCTAATACAGTATATCCACCCTATTACAGGAGCCACTGGAGCAAGATCATCAGTGTAGTTCTCTTTACCTGGCAGTGGTTTTATATGGTGTTATACAGGGGTTGTACAAGGAAACTGAAACACCTGGTTTTAGAGCACAATAATTGATTGTGGTGACGGACAGTTCTGGTGGAAACAGGAGAGTTGAGGTGCACATTGAATTCTGGTTTTATATTTTTTGGATACAATCCAGGTTAGCACCCGAACATCCCTTTCAGACAGCTTCCTCTTACAGCGTCCACAGTTAATCCTGTTGGATGTGGTCGGTCCTTCTTGGTGGTATGCTGACATTACCCTGGATACCGTGGCTCTTGATGCATCACAAAGACTTGCTGTCTTGGTCACAGATGCTCCAGCAAGACGTGCACCAACAATTTGTCCTCTTTTGAACTCTGGTATGTCACCCATAATGTTGTGTGCATTGTAATATTTAGAGCAGAACTGTGCTCTTACCCTGCTAATTGAACCTTCACACTCCGCTCTTACTGGTGTAATGTGTAATTAATGGAGATTGACCACCAGGCTGCTCCAATTTAACCATGAAACCTAAAATCCCACACTAAAATGATGACAAGTGTTTCAGTTTCATTATCCAACCCCTGTAGGTATCTGGCTGTTGGTGCACACTTAAATGGTTGTAATATGAATATAAACAGCAGTAATGACTAAATCGCACAGCAGGGTTTGTTTATCGCACCTCTTTAGCACTCCTGATCTTGTCCAGAAAGGTGCGCAGCTCCAGGGTCTCGGCGTAAAGGGCACGGCACACCGCCTGGTAGTGGGCGGGGGCATCCTCTGGGCTCGGGAGGTGAGACGTACACAGCTAGAGAGAACAGAGAACAGAAACATATCATAATTAAGGTTTTTTTCAGACCTAAAGGAATGTGGATGTGTGTTTGACATACTGTATTCTGTACATTTAATGTTTTTACATGTGGTAAAATCAAAGAAACTCATCATTTTTATGTGAGCTCTTGTTTTTTCTAGAGCTGTACATCCATATTTGAGTAGCCTACCATTTTATCTTGTTGCAACCTGATCTAGATCTCAGTTATGACCTGCCCCCACTGCTGTGAAATAAAACCAATGAAGACTGCCAATATTTACTGTTGTTTTATTCCTTCTTTAGTCATTGAGCTTTTTTGAGACATGCTAAAGCTTTTTAAGCTGTGTAGCAACTAATGTTTAACTGCTAAACCAGCCTGATTGCTAGCTTCCATGCTGCAGCACCACTGCAACTGAATTGTATTCTATTATGTGGCTGTGCTGTGAATGTTCAAAAGCAAATCACAATGCACAGGATTACAGTTCGTCTAGGAGCACTACTGAAACTGGGACTGAGGTTTGTGTGCAATTTTGACACGAATTCAGCATTTGGTTTTGATATGTAAAATTTAGTTATTGTATGCTGTTTATCACTAAAGGGATCAAGTCAGTGAAATGTAATGTAATAGTGGTTTTGCATTGCATTTTGCACATATTCTGCATCTTGTGGATTGCATTTATATTTTTCCACGATAGTGTTTGCTTTTCAATCTGGCAAAAATTCCTCTCCATAGATGAAAGCTCTCAGACTCCCCATATAATGAAGCTCATTCCCATGATCCTCCAGCAGTACAGTGTTACAGTGTCTGGTTTCACACCTCCCTCAGCTCCTCTGAGATCACACCATCCTGCTGTTTACGGTGAACGTCAAACTCTCACAGTAAATCTGAGCTCAGATCAGTATAACTGAGACAGTAAACAGGTATTAATGATGTAGAGATGTAATAGATGTAACAGATGCAGATGACGGGCTGTTAGTTGTCCGGTAAGCATTTCTAGTTTCTGCTAATGGGACAGACGGTGCAGTGAGTCACTCTCGGCTTGATTCCGGCTGCTGAATGCCAGCCTGTGCCTTTTTTTCTCTTTCTCAGCAAAAAACAGCATCGCTTCTCACAAAAGCCCAGTATCCTTCCAAACACACTCTCTCAGGAGCCTGGTATTTAACCCATACAGCTCCCAGATACCACCAGCAGCAGTAACTACAGCACACTGTGATTCAATACTGATCATCAATATTACAAGGCCCTATCACTAATGATGCTCCAACACCAGGAGGGTGAAGACTAGCACATGCCTCCTCTGATACATGTGAAGTCAGACTCCGCCTCTTTTTGAATTTGCTGAGTAGCATCACTCAGAGAGCGTTCAGAGAAAAGCGCAGTGACTTGGTTCTGACACAGCAGCTCACAGATGCAACATTGTGCTGATCCACAACACCCTTGGAGTGATGAGGGGAAAGAAAGAGCGCCATCTACTGTACTGTACCCACCCAGAGAGAGCAAGGCCAACTGTGCTCTCTCAGGGATCTGGCAGCTGATGGCAAGCTGCATAACCAGGATTTAAACCAGCGATCTCCTCCTCCTGATCATAGTGGCAGCGCTTAGCTCGCCAGAGCTAAGAGCTTGAAGCCGAATAAGGATCAGGTGATGTGATATGTGCATGTGATAGTATATGTGATAGTACATGTGATAATGCAGGCAATAGCACATGTGGTAGTGCATGTGATAGTACAGGCAATAGTATATGTAATGGTGTATGTGTTGGTACATGTGGTAGTACATATGATATTACAGGTGATAGTATACATGCGATAGTACAGGTAATAGTAGATGTGATAGTACGTGTGATAGTGCATGTGAGAGTACAGGCAGATGATAGTTTATGTATTCGTATGCAATAGTACAAGTGTTAGCACATGTGATAATACAGCCGATAGTAGATGTGATAGTATAGAACAGGCGATACATTATGTGATAGTACATGTGATAGTACACATGGTAGTGCATGTGATAATACAGGCGATAGTAGATGTGATAGTATTGTGATAGTACAGGTGCTAGTATATGTAATAGTACAGGCAACAGTACATGTGATAGTACATGTGATAATACAGGCGATAGTAGATGTGATAGTACTGTGATAGAACAGGCGATACATTATGTGATAATACATGTGATAGTACGGGTGATAGTAGATGTGATAGTACAGGCGGGCGATAGTATATGCATTAGTATGTAATAGTACATGTGATGGTACACGTGGTAGTGCATGTGATAATACATGCAATAGTAGATGTGATAGTATTGTGATAGTACAGGTGCTAGTATGTGTGATAGTGCAGTCAACAGTCATGTGATAGTACATGTGATAATACAGGCGATAGTAGATGTGATAGTATTGTGATAGAACAGGCGATACATTATGTGATAGTACATGTGATAGTACGGGTAATAGTAGATGTGATAGTACGTGTAATAGTGTACAGGCGGGCGATAGTATATGCATTAGTATGTAATAGTATGTGATAGTATATGTGATAGTACACATGGTAGTGCATGTGATAATACATGTGATAGTATTGTGATAGTACAGGTGCTAGTATATGTGATATGGAGCAGGCAATAGTGGATGTGATAGTAAATGTGATAGTACATGTTATAGTACATGTAATAGTGCATATGATAGAAAAGGGAATAGTGCATGTCTTGTTTCCTCCCAATGTTTCTTCCTCCTCCAGCTCTGAGGGAATCTCTGAGCTGCTTCGCTACAACATCAGTTAAAAAAAAGATATATAAATAAATTTGATTTTATTTGATTTAATATGACAGTGCAGTGGGTGGTAATTACACACACACACATACACATATATCCAACAGGTCAGTGAACGCTGATACAGGAGCCTAAAAAATGCTAAATCAGCACTGCCTCCTCCTCCTTCTACCCGCCTGGACATGATGACTCCCGCAGCGTCATGCTTTTCATGAAGGATAGAGGGCAGATATTACACAACACACAGTGTACAGTACCGACAGAGAGACTGACACAGAGAGAAAGGTGTGTTAAGTGTGTGTTAAGTGTGTGTGTCTCAGCTAACCTCAGCTAGACTCCCAAACATCCAACATGATTCAACAAAATAAATATATAAACTACAGACTCACTGAGCACTAATAATACTGGGTAGGGTTCAGCTGAGATAAACTGTGGTCATGAAGGGACGCACATGGTCAGCAACAATACTTATAACAGTACTTAGATGTTTATATACTAATATCAGGGCAATACACTCATAACTTTGATGTGCATCATTTGAAAATGAGTGAAATACACCCTATATGTAAAAAACGAAAGTATAAAACACCATATCCAACACTGTACAGTATTCCTTGTTAAATACTGTATATATTTAATTGAAAATCACAGAGTCCACTTCAGTTTCTGAATCAGTTTCTCTGATTTTTCTATTTATAGGTTTATGTTTGAGTAAAATTAACATTGTAGTTTTATTCTATAAACTACAGACAAGAAATCAATCAGAGTTCAGAAATCAATATTTGGTGGAATAAACCTGGTTTTTAATCACAGTTTTTTTCATGCATCTTGGCATCATGTTCTCCTCCACCAGTCTTACACACTGCCTTTGGATTACTTTATGCTTTACACTCCTGTTGCAAAAATTGGTGGTTTGATGGTTTGTGATCATCCATCTTCCTCTTGATTATATTCCAGAGGTTTTTAATTTGCTAAAATCAAAGAAACTCATAATTTTTAAGTGGTCTCTTATTTGTTTCCAAAGCTGTATATGATGTTATCATGCACTAAACTGCAGGTATAGAGTACAACTAGTTCAAATCAGATGTGCTACTATATACTTCTACTATTTATTACTAAATATAACCGCCTCAAACTGTTTAACGTACCTTCAAGACGTCTCGGTAGCGCCGAATCCCGCTGCCGCACCCCCGCCCTTCCTCCTCCTCCTCTTCCTCAGTGGCCTCGTAGCCCTCGTCCCTGCAGGGGTCGGTGTACGGACCGGCCGTGTTGGTCATCAGGTCGATGAGCTTCTCCAGTGGTGGACTCAGCTCCCGCTCCTCGTTCTCCTTCAGACCGTAATCCAGAGCTTTATAGATCATAATCCCCAGAGACTCGATTACCTGTTTAACACAAACACACACTGTTAATTATATCATCATAAACAGTGAATTGGTGATAAATCTGGAGATCAGACGGAATAAGAAGGTGTTGTAACCTGGTGAAGACCTTCCCAGGACACCTTTTTGCTGCTTGCTGTGTGTGGGTGAGCATTATCCTGCTGAAAAAAAAGGCCCATGAGGTTTTTTTAATCTATAATGAACGATAATGAAAAAAACGATAAAAAATAAAATGCTTGTGCCCGCACTGTTAAAGTAGCGTAAAAGTTTAGGAATTAATCTACACTGATGGTTTAGCGTAGGTCTGGAAGTGAAATACAGGTGCGCTACTGACTGATTAAAACCCTGACAACAGTCAACAGTCAGGCTCAATCATGCAGGAGTGCCATACGTGTTGCACACCCATAACGCAGGTTCACCCAACTTTTAACTAAACAATAAACATATATATAAATATATGTAAAGAATAAAATATCATTACTGTTCCCTTAAATAAGCTGCTGGTGTATCTTCACAGAGTGAATGAGCAGATCAGTATCAGTCTCTGCTGTGACGCACAAAAGCACCACACTGTTGATATACGAACGCGCCAAAGTCAGAGCTAATCTGGCTCTTAAAGGGAATGACGACTGGCACACTGATTGGTTTATTTTACACTACTTCCAAAATAAACTCACCCATGATTAATTAAGAGAATTAGTACATGCCTTTTGCACATTTTGAACCATGCTAGGCAATTTTTTTGAGGCTTTATGATACCAAAGACACACCGACATAATAAATAGCATAATAAATGCTAAAAACGGGTCCTTGAAGTCTACAAATTTTTGTAACCGACATTGTCGATTATATCTAATGGTGATGTAATCATCAATCACGCTGGTAGCAAGATTAAATATTCACTACAAAGCCTCCATATTTAAATCCAACCGCTGTCGGATCCCAAACAAACCCTGGATTCATTGGTAACAGACAGCACTTTAGGTATTCTGCTTATGTGGCTGTTCAATAGATGACCTAGATGGAGGGCAACTTGCTAAAATACCTCTCAAAGTCTGTTAACTGGCTAAAACGTCTTTGAGTGCCTTTTAGAGACAGTCTATCAGTTAACAGTCTCTCACCAGGAGGTACACTACCCAAGAGTAGCCTCTGAGAACCTTTTTATAAGGCCGTTTTAATCAGACCACACCTGTAATCTCCATATTAATTTACATCATACCTGTCAAGTCTCCCGTTTTGGCCGGGAAACTACCGTATTTTACTCCTCTTTCCCGCCGTCCTCCCGTATTAGTATTTTCCTGTAAATTTCCCGTATTATATTAATATTTTAAAAACTTTTTTATTGAGGAGACAGGGCACTGACCGCTCTGTGTCTCTTAACCAATCATGGTGCCGCTTCAAGGAGAAAGTCCCGCCTTTCAGGAGAAACAGCCAATCCGCTTGCTGGTTTTGCGGAGCGCGAAGGAGGGTCAGTGTGGGGAAGCCCCCCGTCGCTGTGAGTTCAGGCAGCTAGTCGGAGCTGCTGATGTTAAAACATATCTGGATATTCAGCGATTTTTCTAAAAGAAAGGTAAGGGTAGGCTAATCATGGAAACTGTGATGAGATTTTTCTGATAGCTGCTTAAAAATTCTCGTCTACGAATAAAAACACACAGATTAAACCTTTAAAAAAAAAAAAAATACAGCTTGTGACTCAGTTTAAGCAGAAATGTGGAGAGGACCGAAATTAACTGAACTAATCAGGGGTGGAGTGATCAAAAGAAAGAAGTATTAATTAAAATTTATTGTGCAGGCCCCTTAGGACTAATTTTTACTGATGGAATAGATCTGGTCCATGTCCTTGTAGTAAAAGCCCATGATACTATTTTTTCGTCACCAACAGTCATTTTGCAGAATTTGTGCACCCTTTGTTCAATTTAAAATCCATTAAATAAATAAAAAATATATCATATAAAAGAGTGCATTTATGCCAAAAAAGACATAAAAACTTAACTTTTTAAAAAAATATCTAGAAAAGGGTTTTTAATTTGGCTGTATTAAAAGAATGACATGTAGGAATGTCCACAACATTTCAGTGTCAACAAAGGTAGGCCTATCAGATTCTGATAATCTAATTCTAGTGTGTAAGTGGTTCACATGTGGTTATTTTAGATTTCTTAAAATGTAAGGGATACTAAACCTTCGCTGGGCTGGTGGGATAGCTTTAAGTGGACGGAGGAAAATATCCTTTATTTTTTAATCTAAAACTTGACAGGTATGATTTACATATCTGCCTGAGACTGATACTGTAACTCAGGGATCTGCTATTATTAGATCAATAAGTGTACAAAAGACATCTTTAATCTATTATAGCCTATTAGATGTCCCAGTGTCTGGTCAGGGCTGGAGATGGGAGGAAATGGACGAGGGGACAGTAGTGTCCACATACAGGCGAGGGAAACACTAATCCCTCTGCATGTGTGACGTTATTTTCTCAGTAAATCAGTCCTACTGACCGCAGTGTTGGATTTACTCGTGTTTAAATCTAAAACCCAATTTACTCACAGCAGCAGATTACAGCAAAAACACAGACAACACAATTTCCCCCCACGCTGTCCTCGTCTGACCAGCCCACCACCCCCCCTCCGCCATCCAATCCTGTCCAAACCTCCCAGTCCTTTTCCTCGAATGTCTCGCCTGCTCAGAAAACACCAGCAGTGATGTTTTGATTTGGCTGCTGACCTTTAATACGTCTCGTCAGTCTGATGATGAGTTTCTGAGTACTGTGGAATGCTGACCTCCTCAAAGCTGGGAATGCACTAACGTCTACAAATTCTAACATTTTAGGAAGCATAAATAACAAAAATAGCTTTTTTAATAACATCTAAAACATGATATATTAAAAAGCCTGAGCCTTTAATTCTTAGCACAACTATTTATAATTTTATTCCACCTTTTAACGCAGGCAAAAAAAACACCAGACACCAAATACACTGTTTATAAAGGTGCTAAGTTTAAAGGAGTAGTAAGGGACAGGCAGGTTCAATAACAGTACGGCAGCAAATGTAATCAACAGACTAGACAGTAGTCTGGCAAAACAGAGTCAAACACAGCAAATCCAGCAAAGGCACAAGGCAATAAACAAAGAAACATGTTAAAGAAGAGCTAAATCACTAGACTCAATACTCAGCAAGGAACAGATAAAAACAGATGGGTATTTATACTAGACAGGCCAGGTGCAAGCAATCAGTAACTGGGGGAGCGGGAACACCGTAGCACTACGAGTCGGTGTGAGCGCATGCTGAGAATTAGAGTCTATGTTATTTAGTTCAGAGTCCGGAGCAAGCAGACTGACAAACTTCTAGTATTTACTAACCAATGCATAGAACAAAAATTATTTATTATTTCTGAATATTACATAGTAGAAACTGAACAATTTATAGTATCTACTAAATATTTTATAGTAGATACTGATTGATTCATAGTATGTATTGGATATTTCTTAGTAGATACTGAATAGTTTATAGTAGATTCTAAATAATTCATAATAGATACATAATAATTTACAGTAGATACTAAATAAATCATAGCAGATACTGAACTATTCAGAGTATGTACTGAATAATTAATAGTAGATTATTAAGAATTTTATAGTAGATATCGAACAATTAATAGTAAATATATACTAATTCACAGTTGATACTGAATTATACATAGTAGATACTTAACAATTAATAATAGATACTAAACGATTTACAGTAGTCACTGAATAATACATAGTAGATACTAAATAATACATTGTAGATACTCAACAATTAATAATAGATACATAATAATTCATAGTAGATACTGACCAATTAATAGCAGATACTGAATAATTAATATTATGTACTGAACAATTAATAGTAGTTACTGAACAATTTATATTAGATTCTGAACAATTCATAGTATATACAGAACAATTAATAGTTCATAATTAATAAATAATAGTAGATACTACATAATTCATAAAGTTCTGCTCCTCTAATAAACTATATTTAAGGTAATATATAACAACAAGCCCCTGAAGACTGGAGTGCGGAAGATCTCCTGAGGGGAAATGTAGATGCTAAACAGACCAGCACTTCAAACCTCAAGTCTTTCCATATAAAGCCCAGTCCAGTATCTCCTCTCTCTCTCTGATACATCGCCTGCTGTCTGTTAGCATCACCAGCCTCCATCAGCGCTACCATACCCAGCCTCCTCCTCCTCACCATGGCAACAGCAGCAGAGCCAGGATGGAGGCGGACTGCTCAGACTGGAGGAACCAGTTGTATCAACATACTGTATACGGACACAAGTCTTGGGACCCTTACTTATTGTTATTTTTACAATTCAAGTGCATAAAGGGACACATATATTATATTTTTTGTAACAACCCATATAATGATGAGAACATGAGATCAGATATTGGGAAATCATGCCAAGATTAAGCTCAGGCATCTCTTCATCCAGTATGCTTCTCTTTATGTCTGATAGACGGACACATTTTAGAGCCCAGAAGGACTACAAGACGGACCTTGAGCGGCTAATTTTCGCCTGAAGAGGTAACGATAAGCTCAGCTTGAATCTCGTCGCTTTCCTCAAAGAAGGCCTAGAATATACAATGACCCTAAAACTGAGATACAGCACAGTAGTGAATGGAATTAGGTTCTGCACGGTGGCTTAGTGGTTTGCACGTTTGCCTCACAGTATTGTGCTCTTGGGTTCAAGTCCCTATCTGGGAGGAGTTTCCATGTTCTTCCTGTGTCTGTGTGGATTTCCCCCGGAAACTCCGGTTTACCCACAGTCCAAAAACACTGAGATCAGGTAAATGCCCAGACACTGATTGGCAGTCTGTGCTGGGTCAACTTTTTTGTCCGACATAGTCCTCCAGGTGGTCGGTCGTTTCTGAGAGGACGTTGTGCGTGATTGGCTGCTGCTTCTCACCGTTCTACATTTTTTAATTTAATTATTTATTTATTTATTTATTCAATTAGTTATTTTAACATTTCTATATTTATTTATTTATTCATTTTTTTATCGATTTAGTTATTTCAATCTTTCTTCATTTATTTATTTATTTATTCAATTAGTTATTTTAACCTTTCTAAATGTATGTATTTATTTATTTATTCATTTTTTATTCATTGATTCAGGTATTTCAACCTTTCTAATTTTTTTTTAATTCATTTATTTATTTATTTATTTATTCATTTTTTATTTATTCATTTTAGTTATTTCAACCTTTTTACATTTATTTAGTTAGTCATTTATTTATTTTTACATTTAGTTATTTTAACCTCTTTACATTTATTTATTTATTCATTTTTTATTTATTCATTTTAGTTATTTCAACCGTTCTACATTTATTTATTTAGTTATTCATTTATTTATACATTTAGTTATTTTAACCTTTCTACATTTATTTATTCATTTTTTTATTTATTCAATTAGTTATTTTAACCATTCTAAATGTATTTATTCATGCATTTTTTATTATTTAGTTATTTCAACCTTTCTACATTTATTTTTTATTCATTAATTTAGTTATTTTAACCAATCTACATTTATTTATTATTTAATTATTTTTATTTATTTATTCATTATAGGTATTTCAACCTTTATACATTTATTTATTTATTCATTTATTTATTTAGTTAGTTAGTTAGTTATTTTATTATTATTATTATTTATTTATTAATTTAGTTATTTTAACCTTTCTACACTTATATGCTCGCATCAAATTCAAAGCTCTTACAATCGCCTACAAGGTGATGACAGAACAGCTCCTTCCTACCTGCACTCACTCCTGAAGGCTTACGCTACCTCCCGGCCGCTGCGCTCCTCCAATGAACGTCGCCTCGCTTTGCCAAACATTCACACAAAGCAATCCAGACTGTTCTCATACAGAGTTCCCCAATGATGGAACAAACTACCTTCTACTACCAGATCAGGAGAATCTCTCGCTATCTTTAAGAGACTCCTGAAGACAGAGCTCTTCAAAGAGCACTTATTCTCCTAACACCTCTAACAAACTACCTTCTACTACCAGATCAGGAGAATCTCTCACTATCTTTAATAAACTCCTGAAGACAGAGCTCTTCAAAGAGCACTTACTCTCCTAACACCTCTAACTAACTACCTTCCACTACCAGATCAGGAGAATCTCTCACTATCTTTAATAAACTCCTGAAGACTGAGCTCTTCAAAGAACACTTACTCTCTTAACACCTCTAACACACTAACTACTTCTAACCTCATTTCCTTCTTCTCCTCCTTCACTCCTCTATCCTATTATTCCCCTTTGACCTCCTTTTATCCCTATCCAAAGATGTTTTACCTTTAAACTTATTTTACATTGTACTTGACTATTGTAAGTCGCTTTGGACAAAAGCGTCTGCCAAATGTAATGTAATGTAATGTAATGTAATGTAATGTAATGTAATTTATTTATTCATTTATTCATTCATGAACATATTTTCATGTTAATTAAGTAGGTGGTCCTATTCTCAGTCTAACTTGTGAATCAGACAGAAGCAACTGGTTTTTAATTGCTCTAATGTAAAACCACCACATGTGGAAATAAATAAATAACAAAATGTGGAATTAAATGTTAAAACAAAGTAATTAATAAAAACAGAAATGCAGAAAAAAGCCCCAAATAAAGGTTAATAACGGTTCGTTTTAAGTGTGTACGTTTTCACAAAGGTCATCCAGCAGTTTTCCAGCACAGGTTCCACTCAGTACTCAGAACAGACCTCTGCAGGGTGTACTGAGTTTCGGGGAGATACTCTACAGTGTAGCTCACCTAAAACAGCCAATCAGCAGCAGAGTTAACGTCGGTAATAAAGGGGTCTTTGTCTCAGCAGGTCAGTGTTCCTCTCTGAAGTTATCTGAGGACCCCAGCAGACTCTCTCTCTCATCTACTGAACAGAAACAGCTCTGTTATAATCAGGAATTCATCCCAGTCCAGAGCGAGATTACCTGCTAATAACAGACACGGCTAATCGGCTAGATAAAGCTAATAAGCTACGCTGTTTGTGGAAACACTGCTCTCTGTAATTACAGAGATTAAAAAACAAAACAAAAAAAAGAGATTGTCTAAAAGGGGATGTTTTTAAAGGTTGCTGCTTTTTCATTTAATTAACTGTAAACAAACTTACAGACTTAAAAACTTACAAAACCAGCGACACAAATACAGCAACTTTATTTACGATCCCATCCCATCAGTGAATCTGTACAAGTCAACTATGATTTAACTGGAAGGACGATGCTGTGAGATCTAAAAAATATATTTCGTCCCACACAAGATTGTCTACATGTTCCTCCACCATTTTAATGATACGTGATTTTAAAATCATCCAAAGATCTCAGTACTGTAGTTTGTAGTTCAATTACTGTACTGCAATTCATTTACAGTACTGTAGTTTGCTTAAAGTATTGTAGTTTGATTACAGTACTGCAATTAATTTATAGTACTGTCTTGTTTACAGTATTGTAGTTGAATTACATTACTGCAATTCAATTCCTGTACTGCAGTTCATTTACTGTACTGTAGTTTGCTTAAAGTATTGTAGTTTAGTTACAGTACTGCAGTTCATTTACAGTATTGTAGTTCAATTACAGTACTGTAGTTTATTTACAGTATTGCAGTTCATTTACAGTATCGCTGTTTATTTAAAGTATTATAGTTTGCTTAAAGTATTTTAGATCATTTACACTACTGCTGTTCATTTACAGTATTGCGGTTCAATTACATTAATGTAGTTTACTTTTAAGTATTGTAGTTCATTTAGAGTATTGCAGTTCAATTACAGTATTGTAGTTGCTTTACGTATTGTAGTTTGATTACGGTACTGCTATTCATTTACAGTACTGTAGTTTGCCTTAAGTATTGTAGGTTAATTACAGTACTGTTGTTCATTCACAGTATTGCAGTCTTTTGTTTACTGTATTGTAGTTTAATTACTGTACTGCAGTTATTTTATGGTACTGTAGTTTGATTATGGTATTGTAGTTCAATTACTGCACTGAATACTTTGTTTACAGTGTTGTAGTTTAATTACAGTACTGCTGTTCATTCACACTACTGTACTTTAATTGCAATGTATTTGTATTTCAAGAAGTACAGTTCAATTACAGATAAAGGTAATGTTTTATATCTAATAACACACAGTGATCAGAAATGAAAGGAAAAGGCCCTGTAGTAAAACGTATAACTCTAAATCAGATTAGTGTTGTGCATAAATAGACTGATATTCTATAGTTGATCGGTGACTGTGATTGGCTGGTCTTTAGCAAAGTCCAGGGCTAAATATAATGGCCATATACTGTAAATAACACAATGGTGCATTAATTAAGCAATAAAAGATTATTTAACTGCTAACAGAGTGTGAATTATTGCAATTCTTACAGTGCTAAACAGAAATGGGTCATTTCCTCCACAGGGAAGATAACTGGGCTACTGGGCTGGAGACTCTCCCGCTGTGAGGAAGAACATGAAAAGGATTCAAAGACACTAAACTGAGGAAGAGGAGCAGCCGGTGATGGAGAAACTGAAGAGCTGATATACTGTTTTATACAGCTTTTCATTTCAGTGCAAATTAAATGGTTTCTGGTTGAATTGTATTTAAAATAAATGCAGTCTGGAGTAGCTACTGCGGTTCAGCAGCTATAAAACAAATCTGTCCCTGAAACGTCTCACATGCTGCACATTGATACCTGTATAAACGCCTCCTTCTTCACCAACAACAACAAAAAATCATAAAATCAAAATCACTCATATTAGAGAGACGAGAGACTGGTAGTTTCATAAAGTTAGCTGCTCATATGTGGAGCATCTTTTTTTGCTGGAGTGGAGAAACAGGAAACAGCTGCTCTGAAGTTCATGCTCAGGTCCAGAAGGTGAAAAAGGACCAGGTGGTTTGCTTTTGCTGTTTTTTTTTTTTGCAGCTATAGATGCACAGCTGCACCAAGAGATTGAGAGAGTGTGGGTACGAGAGAGAAAAGCATGTAGCACTTATGCTAATACTAATGCGTAAAAGCAAAAAGACGCATTAATTCTAATTTGATTGTTCACATTGATGTTGCATGTCCACGAATTGGATACATTTCCAATTTAGCAACACATATGAAAGTGACGGTGTTCCAAGGGGAAGGTTTACACTTGAAAAGAAGGGGTAGGGGTAAGTGGTAGGGCCAAGGGGTGAAATGGAATTGGGCCTAAGTGCTGTTTAAAAACTTTATAATAAATAATGTTGGATCAATCAGTATAGTTCAAACAGCAAAGCAATGATATGAAACACACTATAAACCAACTAAGTGCTAATCCAAGAACATGGAAACTCCATGTTAGGTAGGGACTTGAACCCAAGACCCCATCACTGGGAGTTGAACGTGCTAACCTCTAAGCAACTAGTAACACCAGACCAACCACATCGGTTACCACAGTGACCAAGAGGGATACCATAGAAACTGACCAGGAACACCCTTTTATGTGCAAAACTTTAGTCCAGTTACAGTACTGTAGTTTATGTGCATAAATTCTACATACATTTACATACAGCCCTTTAAGATACTGGATCTTTCCATAAGAGAGCATGAAATTTCCTTCTCCACTGCCCTGGAAATAAGCTTTTAGAGGATACTCTTGGGTAGAGTACCTCCTGGTGAGAGAACGTTGACCTGCCTCTACAACACACTCAAAGACTCAAATTTTGCCCAGTTGACAGACGTTGAGAAGGGGGTGCATCACTTGACTAAGAGAAGCCTCCTTTTTTTGCACTATAAGGCTCACTATTAATAAATGTCTGTTTTCTGGTCTATTTCTATACATAAGGCTCATCGGATTATAATGCGCAATATGCGACACTAGTAAGGAACAGGGGTGTCGCCATGTTTTCCTTTTAATTCAGCTAAAGCTAAGCTAAGTTAAGTAAACACAACTGTAATTCTTGAGTCACACAAAGTCAAAAAAGCGCTGGATGTTAATCTACACAAATTTCTGTCCTGAAAACTGTTTATTTGGGGAAATAACGCGATTCTGTTTATGTACAGTAAGCTTAAATTTCCAGATTTTCACTAAAGCTGGAGCATTAGCATTAACGGCTAACCACTAGCAGTAATGCTAATGCTGCTCCAGCAGTGCTAGCTGGGGTTATCAGCAGGCTACAGGCTAATAATACTCACATAATACTCTGAATGATGAAAGAGCTAGCGCTTAGCTTGGTTAGCGGCTAATGCTAATGCTAATACTGCTCCAGTCTGGGTGCTGGAGAACTAAACTGAAACTCCTGTATAACTCTGTACTTCAGCAGAGTGACTTTACTGCTCCTTAATACCTGACTGGTAGAATTCATACATAAGGAGCACCAGATTATAAGCAGCTCTGATGATTTTTGGGAAAATTAAAGACAGTAAGTAGCGCTGGCTGTATTTTAGAGGCCTGTATTTAAGCCTGATTGGCTGTTTTGCTTTCTGAGCCGATGCCCACCAAAGACTGGCAGCCGAACCCGAACCCATCACCAGAGCAAAGCTGCTTACCCAGGATTCCTCCTCCGAGTCTCACAGTCACTCAGTCAGGGATGGGCTCAGAACACACACTGGCTAAGTGTGTGTCAAGATATGTGTGTGTGTGTCTGTTTCAGTGTGTGTGTGTGTGTGTGTTTCGGTGTGTGTGTCCCAGTCAGTTTCCATCTGCCAAACAGGCCCCCCACTGCTCGCACACACAGAGTGTAAGACGTTCCACATTCATTCAGACGAGCTCTGAGTCTCTATACAAGATACATTATGATATAAAAATACTGGAACAGCTGCTCATTTAGTTTTTCTTCTGAAATCAAAGGAATTAAAAAGAGTTTATCCGCCTTTGTTGGAGAAACTGTTTCTCTACTGTTCAGAGAAGGGCTGCAACAATTAGTCTTAATCATAGACTGTATATAGCTGGACAGAGCATCGTCTCTCAAAAGTGAAGCCACCACAGGTCGGCGCCCCCTCTGCTGTTCGGTTTCAGAAAGCTGTGTAACTCCACCCATCCCCATAGGTTTCAATGGCAAATTTCTAATATACTGTAATTCTACCTCCATTTTTTAAATGCAACAGCTAGCATAACCTCTGTTTATATTGTCAAATTTTATATCCCCAAGTTATTAACGTTTTTTAAAACATTATTCAGCTCTATTCAAAAAGGTGTGGTTATTGTAAAAGGGCTGGTTATGGGTGGGACCAATAACAGACCGTCAACTCCGCTCCTCTCCGCTCTGCAGCCTGTGACCTCGAGGCAGCCCTCAGGGGCGGGGTTATTTAAATGAGTAGGCTGTCTCTCCACAGTCTTTCTCTCTCCTCTGGTCTCTACTGCACAGACTCGGGTATCAGGATCACCAACATGGAGGAAGATTTTGGCTTCATTTTCACTGAATGAATGGGAACAGAGACACGGCGTCCACTTTTTTTTACAGTGTCTGGTCTTGATAATCAAAAATATCAATACTAAAAACTTGTCGACTCCAATGTTCATCATTAGCTTAGCCTACGTCTCCAAAAATGCCCAAACTCAACAGATTACACATTTCCTCACTAAACAGCAGCACCTTCTACATTTACAGGGCAGTATTTAAATCCCATGTTCAGACGTTTTTTTGCTTTTTTTTTCATAAAAAAAATTTGACTATTGTATATTTCACTGAAGTTTGTGTTAGAGTTTGGATGAAGGGGATTGGTGTGGTCCTGCTGTTCTTGTAGTAATTTGTCTCATGAGTTTTTGCAGACGTCTGAGTACTTGGCAGTTGAGGCACGGACCATGAACATAGTTCGCTATGCTTCTGGATTCTTGTCGAGCCAGTATCAGCTGGTAGTGGTTGCTGTGTTCTGCTCACGCAACTTATAATGTGATTTATTGTGTGTGATTGTGCTTAGGTAAGTGTGTTGTTACCATAGTTAAAGGAAGTGAGCTTAGATTAAGGAGGGATTCTGTTTGTTCATTGGTTATTTTTTGGTAGGTCTGTTACTTGGCAGTTGAGGCAATGGACCATGAACATAGTGTTAGGCTGTGCTTCTGGATTCTTGTCGAGCCAGTATCAGATTGTGGTGGTTTTGCTATTGTTGTTAGTTGAGTGAGTAGTAGATCCTGGCTGAGCCCTATGCATAACCCCAGCTGTTAGGGGCAGGATTTGTCAATTTCCTGTATTATATTACACACTATAAGGAGCACTTACAATTCTACCAGTTTTGTTCAGTTTAGTTTTCCAGCACCGAGACTGGAGCAGTACTAGCATTAGCTAATAGCTAACCGCGCTAAACGCTAGCTCTTTCACCGTTCAGAGGTAAGTATTATCGGTCTGTAGCCTGCTGCTAACCCCAGCTAGCACTGCTGGAGCAGCATTATGCTGCCTTCAAGTCGTGTCAGAAATCACTGCTATTTCCTGCTAACTGCTAATGAATATAGCCCTGGCTTACTGGAACACTCAGGCTTCTTTAGTGTAGCGCTGTCGGGTGGCATTTACTGTTAGCCGCAAATGCTAATGTTAATGCTGCTGCACCCAGCCTTAGTGGAAATCTGTAAATCTAAGCTTACTGTAAATAAACGGAAGAACTTTACTACAAATAAACAGTTTTAAGGAGAGAAATCTGTGTAGATTAACATCCAGTACTCGTATGACCTTAATTTTTTTTGTTTTTAAGAATTACAGTTTTATTTATTTAACTTAGCTTAGCTTTACTTAACTTAGTTACCCCCTCCACCCCCGGTGAGACCTGCTGGATTAGAAGGAAAACATGGCGACACACCTGTTCCTTACTAGTGTCTTACAATGCGCCTTATAATCCGGTGCACCTTCGATATTTTAATGCTGTTATTGAATGAGAAGGTGTCCCAATACTTTTGTCCATATGGTATAGCTAGAGAAGAACAAGCAGAACATGGATATTTCACGTTTAGTGTTTATTTACTGCTGTAATTCCAGTTAAAAGAGGTCTACGCCTCCCGCAGTGAGAGGATTTACCTCCTCTCTGACTCTGATCTTCAGATTCCTCACTGTGAGGTAAAGGCCATGGCTGATCAGAATGTGAATTCTGGGCAGAGGTCTTTAATTGGGCTGTAAATGTCACCAGCTGGTGATATGGGAGAGTAGTGAAGTCCCAGGGTGGCATTTCCCCTCAGTCTGACCGAACGTGACCTCAGCGGCCACAGGAACCGAGTGACGGCTGAAATGCAATACGTCTCACAGAAACAATAAAGTTATGAATAATAAATGTGAGGTAGTGATTCTGAATTACTCTGGTTTTATGCATAAAATCAATAGACATCTCCTTTATATTACATAAATTATTCAATTATGTGTTTGTATTGAAACTAATGAATGAATGAATAAATAAATACCCAGTGTGTTTAAACACAGTAAATATTATTGTGTTTATTGGGTCCAGCACGCTAAGTGCTGCCACTATTTTCGGGAGCTTGCTAGTTCGAATCCCAGTCATGCAGCTTGCCATGATGTTGTGTCTGTGAGCTGATGTATCAGAACCGAGTCGCTGCGCTTTCCTCCGAGCGTTAGCACTGTGATGCTACTTGGTAATGCTACATCAGCAGCAGTTCAAAAAGAGGCGGAGTCTGACTTCTAGGGTTGCAACGGTATGAGATTTTCACGGTATGATAACCGTCTCGGAAAATACCGCGGTATCACGGTTATCACGGTATCACAGTTTGTTACATATATTATTATTTTTTTGTTCAATTAACTATTTACCATAGTAAATAGAAACTACACCATCAGGTGAAGGAAACCATGTTTTTCCACTACTCTTAAGGGCATTAAGAGTGTATATATATAAAAAAAGTTGGTATATAACCAGATACTGCAGAAAGAGGGGATTTATTTCTGACATGATCCTCACAATAGAGATTTCTATTTTAAGACTTTCACTACTTAAAACCTTCAACATATGAAAAACAGGCACGTCAGAATTTGAAAATGAACGCATGTAAATGAATGGCGTCTTTCACATCCAGTCCGGCCAGGACCTTTACACGGACACGTGAATCCGTCGTAGCACGCACTTCACGCCTGTACCTGCGTGCCCAAATTTCGGATAACTCAGCGCTTTTGCGGGCGCTTACCGCATGGGTTATGCACGACTACAAAGAGGTTTTTATTTATGTTCAGATTAAAATTATAAACTGAACACATACTTTGCGCTGCACAGCGGGGTGCTGTTCTCGGAGATGGGAGATCAGGTTTGATGTATTTCCTCCTTTAGCTGTGACTTTACGGCCACATTGATTACAAGCTTGTTGATTACAAGATTAAAAGTCTGTTTTCAGGCTGTTTGAATGAGCGAAATATGATCAGAATTATGTTAATTAACACTAACATAGAAGCATAGAACTATTATTTAATAAAAATGATTTTTAAGAACAGCTAAACACAGTGCGGAGAAGTTCACGTGCGAGAGAGAGAGAGAGAGAGAGAGAGAGAGAGATTTGCGTGTTCTGATATGAGCTACTCACAGGTAAAGGTTCTCTTTTATCTCCTCGTGCTCATTTTAGTCCAATACATAATTCTGCAGTTTCTCAGTGTTTTCTGTCGTATTTTGCGGCTATCGCGAGCGCTTACAACTAACACCGCGGGCCGCGAGGTGCAGCCGTGCTGCCGCTGTTATGCCAAATCCGACTCCCTGCTCAATCCGACTCCCGCTTCGCGGACAGAATCGGCACAACACCCCCCGCTGTAGAACTGCGGGAGTGAAAACAGCGCTTATAATTAAGTTAGTTAAGTTTCAGTTTTCGTTATTTGGTTCGTTTTCATTAACAATAATAATTGGTTACTTAGCATTAACATTGTGATTATCACACCAGAGCTTTATTTAAAAATAAAATATATAATTAAAAAACAGATGCCTACATCTCAGACTATTTTCTGGAGCCCAACCCGACCCGGCCCGAGGAATGTGGTGGGAAATCTCGGCCCGAACGGACCCGATTTCGGGTCGGTCCTCGGGTCAGGTCTGGTTCGGGCAGAGAATCTAAGCTCTAGTCTGATGCACTTTCTGCCGTTCTCACCGCTGTGTGCTGAGTAGCTGAAGCGGAGCAGAGTTGCGCATGCGCGGGTGAGTTTCTCCGCTGGCTTGCGTTTTACCGGTAATAAGCAAACACACACGGTATGATAACCGTGCATTTTAATACCACGGTATACCGTGAAACCGGTTACCGCTGCAACCCTACTGACTTCACATGTATCAGAGGAGGCCTGTGCTGGTCTTTACCCTCCTGTTGTTGGGCCATCATTATTGATAGGGGGAGTCCTAATGAGTGGGTTGGATAATTGTCACTATAGTTGTAGAACCCTAGTTGAGGTCAGTCCAACTTTCTTTGCACTACTGCACATGCTCAATTTGGCTCTTTAGTTAAACATGGATGCTGGTCATGCTATTTACATATTGGGCGTGTCCATCACATTATTTTATGTGATTAAATGTGATTAATCACACTTGTTCTTCTTAGGACGCATGTTTTTATAGTGGATGTTTAAATGTAAATTAAAGAATGAATGTAAGTAATGTAAAATCTAATTATACTTATTTTAGTGGTGTCAACTAAAATACTAGCATATACTGCCAACGTGGGGCGCTGGAATAAAGAATACATGATAAATTGAATAGAGGAAACTTTTTTTACTTTATTATAAACATCTCAGCTTGGTTGTAGGGATTTCTGAATTAGAACTTAGAATTTGCTGAGTATAAAAGAGCGTTTTCACACCTGTAGTTGTGAAAATTTCTATGGTCTGGATCAGTTGATGAGTTTGTTTATTTGGAGCGTTTCTCCCTCTGTTTGGTTTGGTTTTTTACATAGATAGATCTCTGTAAAAATGAAGGTCGCACTTCAGTTTCTGAATCAGTTTCTCTGATTTTGCTATTTATAGGTTTATGTTTGAGTAAAATGAACATTGTTGTTTTATTCTATAAACTACAGACAACATTTCTCCCAAATTCCAAAATAAAGAGCATTTATTTTAGAGCATTTATTTGCAGAAAATAAGAAATAACTAAAAATTACAAAAAAGATGCAGAGCTTTCAGACCTCAAATAATCCAAAGAAAACAAGTTCACATTCAGTTCAGAAATCAATATTTGGTGGAATAACCCTGGTTTTTAATCACAGTTTTCATGCATCTCGGCATCATGTTCTCCTCCACCAGTCTTACACACTGCTTTTGGATAACTTTATGTTTCAAACTAAAATTTAAGCAGTTCAGTTTGGTGGTTTGATGACTTGTGATCATCCATCTTCCTCTTAATTATATTCCAGAGGTTTTTGGTATAATTTGGTAAAATCAAAGAAGCTCATTATTTTTAAGTGCTCTCTTATTTTTTCGGTTACTGTGTTTCTTTTACTCTTTTTAATACCATTGATTTCAGAAGACACAAGGAATGAGCAGTCTTGTTCCCAGTACTGCCATTGTCCAATGACAGTCCCTGTTTAGGAAGTTATCAGTGTTGATATAGAGTAGCTGTACTCACCCACACTGCTGAGGATGCCGCCTGGCCTTTACCTGCGGAATAAGAAAGAGCAGCACTGTCATTACCGGACAAGCACAAATTTGGATGATGTTTATTGATTATTAAGGCCTACAGGGTTTAGCGTTTTTCCTTTGATTGCAATATATTGAGTAAGACCACACAAGCTTATTTTAGACACCAAACATAACATATCAGCTGTACACTTGCTTTTCTGGACAAGCTGAGGGACACAGAAGCAGCATATGAAATATTTTACCAGAGCCTACAGAAGAAGGCCTACACAGTGCAGTTGTGTTGAAAGGGATGGTACTTTCATTCAATTTCATGGCGCTGTATTTAGTGCAGACCTAGTTTAGTGTCTTTCCTGCTGTATCACACCTGCGCCAGCTCATCAGGAGCCTGTTAATCAGCTGAGGAGTGAGTCAGAGCAGAGAACACACCAGGCCAGGCTGTGCTCTGAACCTGTGCTGGTCCTGATTAAGAAAAACAAGCTGCTGTTTCTTCCCCTATCACGTCTCTGAGGCCAGAAAAGTGAAACTAAGAGTGATGTGAATACTGGACACGCCCATTCAGGCCATGTTAGAGATGGTGTACACAGTGTGTGTGTGCTGCCTGTGGCTGTGTACTCAAAGGGTACACCTATTAACTCACTTAGCTCCATCTAATTACACCGTAAACACACAGCATTCCTGAAGAGCGGGCACTTTAAAGCCACAGCCAGAGAGTTTTAGATGTTTTCACTTGAGATGGGAACAGTAGGCCATTAGCTCAGACATTAGATCGGTTACAGCATCAGATTTATTCTTTTTCTAATCAGTTTGAATTCACTCAATTGTAAGTTTATAATATATACCCATCTATGCCCATCCCCAACCATCCATACTAATTCATATCCATATTCATAAACAATAAAATCCATCCATATCTGTCCATACACATCCATCCTAATCCATAACCTTCCTAACAATTCATACTCATCTGTATCCATCCATATCTATACCTTTTCTAACCTGTAATCCTGTAATTCTCTAATCCAGAATAAACCACACATAGAAATACCCATCCATACATACCATTAGCCATCAATCTGTATCTATACTTAAACATTCTTATACATTCCCATTCTAATCTGTATATACCCATAATACATGCCGATACTCATCCATGCATACCCTTAGCCATTAATCTGTATCCATCCTTATACATTCCCATACCCATTCTAATCTGTATATACCCATAATACATAGCCATACCCATCTATACATACCCATTTACACCCATCCATACATAGCTACTCATACCCATCTATTCATACACATACCCATCCATACATAGCTACTCATATCCATCCATACATATCTATTCATACTCATCCCTATCCATACATCACAGTGTTTACATTGTCAGATCATTAACACACTGCCCTCTCTCGCGCTCGCGACTGCAGGCCTGACTGAATGCACTGTGTTATATAACCAGCCATTCCTTCACGGGGCTCGAGATGCAGATGGTGATGATGCCTACTGGAGCTTCCATAGAGTGCTCACTGTGCTAAACGCACAAACAACAAATGCATGCATGCACGCATTCACACATGCATGCTTGCACGCATTCACACATGCATGCATGCACGCACGTGCTGGTGCATGCACCCTGCAGAGGATGCACAGATTTTTCTGCAGCTGGTTATTGCAGTTATGTGATTATGGGATGCAGGAGATCAGTGTTTACCTGCGGGCTGAAGCCGCACTGTGCCGTTCTGGTGTATCCACACGTCCTCCGGACCCTCGATGACCCCCCGGGGGTGCAGCCCCGCGCGCCTGGGTCCCGGGCCGCCCCGCTCCGCCAGGGTCCGGCAGCACTGGTAGCACACGGCCCAGGCCTGCTCCTCATTTATGGGCTGGTTATAGAGGGTCAGTATCTCCTGCAGAGTCAGCTCCTCTCCTTCATCTTCATCCTCCTCCTCCTCCTCCTCCTCCTCGCGCACCCTGGCCTCCATCAGCTCGCGCGCAGACATCCTCTCATCCTCTCCTCATCCTCTGCTCATCCTCCGCTCGCGCTGTCCGCGTGGGTATCAGTATCTGTGGTCATTCAGAGCCCAATACTGCCCAATACTGCCCACCCGCCCCGAAAGCGCAGCTCAGCACAACACACCAATCACATGACCGCGCAGCGCAGAGAGGGGCGGGGCCTCAGCACTGAACACACAATATATATATATATATATATATATATATATATATACACGTATATATATATATATATATACGTGTATATATATATATATATATATGTATATATATATATATATATATATATATATATATATACGTATATATATATATATATATATATATATATACGTATATATATATATATATATATATATATATATATATATATATATATAACGAAAACATATTAAAAAGGTGAATATTAAAAATATTGAATATATTCTTATCACTTCATACGTATCTCTGTCAGTTATGTACTTATACTTACTTATAAAAATAGCCCCAAATATTTTTTTATTAATTAATTAATTTTATTTACTTATTTATTTTTGATGATAAGTAATGTACTATCTTGGTCACTTACTGATAGACAAAGGATATAATGTATTCCTCACTTTTGTGTTTTAGTATATTTTTTTGTTACTTTGCATTATTTTAATTTAATTTATAACATATGTATTATTATTATTTTATACAAAATATTATATGCACGTTATTATCTTGGTCAGCTCCTGCTGTTTACGAAGGCTTACAGATTTTCTGTTTGTACTAAATTTAATCTAATTATAATATATATATATATATATATATATATATATATATATATATATATATATTTTTTTTTTTTTTTTTTTACTGTAAAGCTTTAGGGATATTTTTGTATAATTTTTGATATATATTTTGTGCAAATAGTTTTATACAATAAGTTACTTGGTGAATCTTGGTAAGATTGCTTGTTTTTGTCTAATAAATATTTAAAATTGTTATGCTAAATAAAACATTTAACATTTATTTTGTTAGCATATTCTTCAAAATAAACAAATATATTGTCACTTGCCTGAAGTACTATAGTAACCACAGAGTAACACCACAGTAACCACACTTTAACAACTTTCTAACTCTATGACAACCACCCAAAATACCTAAGCGTACATGCCAGCCACCCAGGTGTCCTAGGTGGTTACCATGCAGTTGCTTGGTTATTGCTATTCTTCCTATGCTTGGAGGTGCTATGCTGTTGTTAAGCAGTTGGTATGGTATCAAATGTGGTTTCTTTGAACTTGCTTGCTGGTGTCATCCTGTTTCATCCCGATATTAAGCCAGTACTTACTTGTCCCAGGTGGTTGCTAGGTGGTTGCTAGGTAGAGTATGCTGTAGCTCAGCAGTTGCTATGGCATCCCGGGTGGTCGAGATGCTGTTGCTGCTAGGTAGTTGCTATAGTTTCCGAAGTGCTTGCTTGTTAGGGTGGTTGTGCGATATTGAAAGTGCTTTCTATGTGGTTGTTGTGGTGTTTCAGGTGGTTGCTAGTGTGTTGCTATGGTGTTGTCCCACATTGTTTTAAGGTACTACCATCACAAAAACACAAGAGGGCGATCAGTCATTGTTATGGGGAGATAATCAGTGTTAAAATATAGCCATCTCTATCTACACGGCTCTGATTAGCTGGATGTGTCCTAAATCGCACCCACGCTGCCTACTTAGGCGGTATTCGGAGGCAGGAAGGTTCAATATGTTATCCTACCCGTCTTAAATGGAAATAAAGCTTCAGAACTTAAAACTCTAATATGTAAAAGAGCGCAAGTGATCCTGTGGAAGCGTCAGTTTGGGTTTCGGAGCCCTTAATCCAGAGGCTGCTCCCTTTTTCTGAGCTCCCTTCAGTTTGGGACACCGCCGTTTACAGAGCTAGGGCGCAGCTGAGTGAGGCGCATGCGCAGAGCGCGTCTCCTCCGGCCGTTTGAAACCATGGCGGCAGATAGCGTATCAGTAACAGAGCAGTGGATCCGGGAAAAGCTCAGCCTGCAGCACCGCTGTCTGGGTAAACTTCACTTTATATATCTGTACAGACTCTACACACCTTTATTAACCGTATCACTATCTTATACGTATGTTATAAACGCTTTAAAGCGTTTAAATCGCACAGTGTTTTCAAGCTAGCACCGTTGTCGCGCAGGTAAACAGTAATTTGTAACGTTAGCTAGTTAATTTAGCTAATCTAGTTACCTTAGTTTAAAGCAGCAGTCCTTAAAGTTTTGTCTTTTAAATTGATAATAATAGTGTTTCTGAGTTTGGAAAAGGGAAAATATCCTGATAAATAGCGTCAGTGTGCTTCTGCTACTATTCCTGCCAAGCCACATACAGTATATTCATTCTAAAAACACAGTTAGTGGTCTGGTAATTAGGTCTCAACAGGAGCTTTTTCTGACTATGAAACCTTAAGCTGTTGCTGGTTACCCGATTAACTATGGTGCTGCTAATAGTGCTGATACTAGAGCTACTGCGAACATGGAGATATCAGACCAGCAAACTCACCAGCCTTTATTTGCACATTCACTCATTGTAAGCCAAATAAATGCAGAATTAGAACTAAAGAGAACAAGGGCTGTCGCGATAATTACGCTGTTGACTAGGGGTGGGCGATATGGCCCCAAAAGTAATATCACGATATTTCACGGTCTTATCACAATAACGATACTCTTGCCGATATGACAAAAACATAAAAATAAAAAATACACTACTGCAACAAAACAAAACTTACATTTTATTATTGTATACGTTATGATACAGCACACCCCTAACTGACATATAAAATAAAATACAATAATTTTATCAGATTTGTAACAGAAGTCAATGATCCAGAATGTCATGATACTAATAATAATGCACTCCAAATATCTCCATATATCCAGGATTAAAGTAAAATAAATGATACTGGACAGATATAATCTGTCTCTAGTAGATATTTAATTGTAAATGAGAAATGTGTGACTTTTTTTTTCGCTTAATCAGCAAAAAAGTAGGATAAAAAAGTGATAATTAGGGGTGAGTGTTATGGCACGATATTTCAGGGTATAATATCGTTCACGATATTCAAAAATGTTGGCGATATTATCGCGTACGATATGATATGGCACACCCCTACCGTTGACGTATCGTAACATGATGTTGATCAATATTTTGTTTATGTTTATGATAGTTTGTTTATGTTATTCAAGCTAGGGCTGGACAGTTATATATATATATATAAAAAAAAGAATTCTTCAAATATATGAACAAGTCTAAATTTTGATTTTGATTTTACAGTGGTATAAAAAAAAAGTTTGGTCACCCCTGATAATTTTCATTATTTTCCTTTATACACCATTGATTGCTCGGATTAGCAATTTTAGTTAAATATATCATATATCAGACAAAGTAAGATATAGCGAAGAAGTAAAAAAAATTAAGTTTATAGGATCTACAGAAAGTGTGCAATAATTATTTAAACAAAATTAGGCAGGTGCGTAAATTTCAGCAACCCAGCAGAAAAATCAAATCAATATTTAGTAGAGATCCTCCTTTTGCAGAAATCTAAACAGCATTTAAACTCTTCCTATAGCTTCCATTGAAAGTCTGGCCTCTTGTTGAAGGTATTTTGGATCATTCTTCTTTACAAAACATCATCTGTTCAGTCAGGTTTGATTCAGGTTTATGATCATGAACAGCTGCTTTAAATCACACCACAGATTATATTTCAATAATATTCAGATCTGGGGTCTGAGATGATCATTCCAGAACGTTGTAATTTTTGTTGCTCTGCATGAATGCTTTAGTGCTTTAGTAGATTTTGAGTAGTGTTTAGTGTTTAGGGTCGTTGTCTTGTTAAAGTATCCAGCCCCGGCGCTTCAAACTTCAACTTTCTCACTGATTCTTGTTCTCAAGACTCTGCTGATATTGACTGAAATCCATGCGACCCTCAACTTTAACAAGATTCCCGGTACCTGCACTGGTCCCACAGCCCCAAAGCATGATGGAACTGGCACTAATTTTACTGTGGGGAGCAGTAAAGTGATTGTGTTGGAATACTGTGTACTTTTTCCTCTGTGCATATAAATAACCACCCTCCAAATAACCCTGAAATTTTAGTTTCATCAGTCCACAGAACCTTATTCCAAATGTGCTTTAGCTTTAGCATACCTGAAGCGACTCTGTTTGTGGCGTGTGCTCAGAAAAGGCTTCTTCTACATTAATTTTCTCCCATACAGCCTCTCCTTGTTTAAACGATGCACAGTGACTCCATCTGCAGTAAGATGATGATGATGTCTTTGGAGCTCTGGAGGTCTGTTTGTTGACTATGACTGTTCTCACCATCCTTCTCCTCTGATTATCTGAGATCTTTCTTGTTCTGCAGCTTCAGTTCTTAACTAGACCTGTGCCTGTGGTTCTTCCATTTCCTCACTATGTTCCTCACAATGGAAAATGTAGCTGACAGTACGGACTGTGACTTTCGCGACCTAAAGCATAGTCAGGCTCTTGATTGATTGATTATCTATAGTTAATTTATCAGTTTCTGTTTGAACCCACAGCGGATGTCCGATCACTGAGCCTCCCTGGATCTGGATATGAAACGGGGAAGATCTGTCATCTGGGAATCTCTCTGAAGAATTTTGTCCGTCTGAAAAGTCTGGATCTCTCTTACAATGTACTGGATTCAGTTCAGGTAAGATACACACTAGGGGTGGGTGATATGGCCCTAAAATAATATCACAATATTTCATGTTTTTTTTTTCGTGATAACGATACGACAATATGATATGACATAACATGATATGACAATAACGATATGACAAAACACTGAGTTAAATAAAAAATATTTCCAGAATACACTACTGCAACAAAATGAATATTAAATGTTATTATTGCATATGATATGATATGGCAAACCCCTAATAATGAGATATTAAAAAAATACAAGGATTGTATCAGAATTGTAACAGAAGTCAGAATCCAGATGATACTACTGATATAATCTGTCTCTAGTAGATATATCATGGGAAATGAGTGTGATTTTTTGATGACACATCACAATATACAGTTTGATCAATCAATTAATCAATCAATCTATCAATAATACCACCCCACCCCTTGATGACATCCAACCATCTATATCTCACCACTGCTATCAGAGGCACACTACTCAGTCCAATCAGCTCTCCCTCCTGGCCCGCCCCTAAACCCATACATCACCCAGTGCCCCTCCCAAGCTAGTCTAGACTTTTTTAAATTTGAGCTCTACCTCTTTACAACTTTACAACTGATGCTCTTAAACATATTATGAGACAAGAAATTCAAGTAATTAACTCTTGATGAGTTCAGCACAGCTGTTAACTGAAAACCTGAATTCCAGGAGACTCTACCACATAAAACTGACTGAGAAAATCCAGCAGAGATGTGCTAAACTGTCTAATCTAAGCAAGAGATGCTACTTTGAGGAATCTAAAATATAAAACATATTCTGGTTTAACACTTTTTTTAATTTATTTTTTAAATAATTACCTTTTTTTATTCGTAGATCATAGCAATCAAGTTTAAACAGGTTTGTTGCACATAGTAAGAAATAGTAGGAAGTGCTGAACTATTTTATATTTTATGGTAAAACACAATCTAATCTTTATCTCACATTTGATTTAATTGCATGTTTCCCTCTGTTATTTTGTTTAAATCCTGCAGGGAATTGTACATTTGAAGCTGCTGGAGAAGCTGAACCTGTACTATAACAGGATCTCGTCTCTGGAGGAAGTCCTGACTCTGTGCAGACTCCAGAACCTGCAGGAGCTGGACCTGAGACTCAACCCTGTCGTACAGAAACACCCACACTACCGCCTGTACCTCGTCCATGCCATCTCCAAGCTCCGCAAACTAGGTACCAACATCCATATTGATAGTTTGATATATTTTATGGTTTTCAATTGCAATACATAATTCATATGTGACTAGGCCTGTCACAATAACTACAATATCGACTTATCGTTCACTAAATGAACATGACCTCAATCATTTTAATAATCGTGATATCAATATGCACTTTTTTTGCACATATATTGTGACTGAGGGCCTGGCCATCGTGACCCGGTAGTCGGAAAAAATAACACAAACACAGGAAAGAATGAACTTAAAATGTGCCTTTTATAAGGCAAAACCCCCTCCATCAACACTATCACCATCAGCATATCTCTTGATTAAAGGCTGAGGCAGGGTCTTGATGCTGGTGCAATGCGGGCCAGCTGGGACAGACTGGGGGTGTATTTCATGGTGTGGGGCAGACCCACGGTTCACTATATAACTTACTATAACCTACTTTGGTTTCAAAATTAGGTCAATGGAATAAGAATGGAAAGTTTATTGTCTTTAAAAGGCTGTAATTCCTTTGTTATGATATTAAGTTATCATTATGTTAGTGCCATTTAATGGTCTTAAAATGCCAACAATATTGTTTATCCCAATAATTTCTGGGACAGCATATCGTTTGCAAAAAATTGTTATCATGACAGGCCTATGTGTGGCGCCAAAGCTAGATTTATTTTTTTTATGGAAACATATTCGCTCCCAATTAGACCTGATTATTTACAGTTAATGTACAATTTACAGCTCAATATAAATATTTGTGTGGACGATATATCGTCTGATTTCTCCTGTGTGCTGTTTGTGTTGCTCTGTTGTAGATGATTGTGCTGTAAGAGACAGAGAGAGGAGTGCAGCTCTGATGCATTTCTCAGTGGAGTCGGCACTCGAGCCAGACCACAGCTCACAACTTCTCACTGAGGAGAAACGAGAGAGGTGATGCACCTAAATAAGGCAGATAGTACAAAATGAATTGTTCAATTTCCTATTATTCATTTTAAACATATGTTTTTAGGGGTACTTTGACATCTACCTTCTGACCTTTCAGTTTGGGTCCAAATCAAAATAGCAGTTGTGAAATGGGCTGTGATCCACTGTCTGGACCAAAGCACCAAAATTTGATCCAACCAAAAGAGGTGGACCAAAATTTGATCGGACCAAAACCTGATCGAACCAAAAAATATGGAGCAAAATTTTATCCAATAAAAAAAGGTGAACTCGGCCCGAATCTCCTAAAATATGGTCCGGACCAAAAGCACCAAAATGTGATCAAACTAAAAGAAGTGGCCAAAATTGGATATAACCAAAGTTTGATCCAACCAAAAGAGGTGGACCAAAATCGAATACAACCAAAAGAGGTGGACCTAAATTTGATTCAACCAAAAGAGGTGGACCAAAATCTGATCCAACCAAAATTTGATCCAACCAAAAGAGGTGTACCTGAATTTGATCCAACCAAAAGAAGTGGACCTAAGTTTGATCCAACCAAAAGAATTGGACCAAAATTTGATCCAACCAAAAGAATTGGACCAAAATTTGATCCAACCAAAATTTGATCCAACCAAAAGAGGTGGACCTAAATTTGATCTAACCAAAAGAGGTGGCGAGGTTGGCGAAGAGGAAATTCTAGAATAGAGGTTGCTAATTGAGTTTGGCTGTGGGCCAGATATTTTCCGAACCATTACATGGCCACAATAAAAAATAAAAATGTGTAATGGGATGGAGTGCTACAGATTAGTAGCTCTCCTGCCCAGAGGGATGTTGAACCCAATTGCAGAACAGTTGATCTCAAAGCAGGTAAACCCAAGAAGAAATAAATAAATTAATTAATAGACACACCGCTCCTCACGCAGAATCGAACCTGTGTCGCCAGGGTCTCGTTCCAATACAATATCAGTGCCCCGGCTAGTGAATTGGGACACGGCTGAGAAAAAAAAACACCCTTATAAGGAGATAAGGAGCCCGAGAACGGGTGGAAACTAGGTGTGAAAACGCCTTATGTTGGTTTATGTACCAAAAACCTTTTTTAACCCATATAATTAATATTACAATAGTTATTGTTTTCTAAACATTATTTGTAGGAGTAGTGATCCCAGAATTGCCTCAGTGAAGAAGATGATGATGAGGAAGCTGTCTCTTCGGGAGGGTAATGAGGAAACGGCTCTAAATCACAGATTCAGCTCTTCAGATCCTCTTCCTCACACTGAGAGGAAGACTACAGCAGAGTCACAGTGCACTCATTCATCAGACAGAGGTATGCCTGTCTTATTCACAGTGTCGTGACTTTTACAATCTTTCTCAATCTCTCTCTAAATTGTGTAAAGTGTTTTTTTTCCATCATTTTAAAACTAAAGTCACCCAAACTATTAAGAAAAAACATGGCATTTTTCAATGAACAAAAAAGTGTTAAACAAACCACATCTCTGCTTTTCTGAAGTAGAGTCTCCTGGAATGGCTTTCAGTTAACAGCTGTGCTGAAAAAAGTATGGGATGAATTTTACAAAACTCGACTACCCCTAATCCAACCATCCATTTTCTGTGAATTCGCTGAAAGAGCTTAGGTCAGGAATCATTTGCTTCTATGAGATGTTTGTTTGGATGCTCCTCCCTTATTGTGATGTCACAATAAAAGAAAACCTGTATAGAACCACCCTGGCTCCACCCCTCACCCATCACCTTTCACCAGAACCCCACCCACTAGAAGAAACAGTAGAAGAAACAGTGGAAGAAACACCATTTCGGTCTGCTGATTGAGAACTTCAGACAGTACACTGCTGGATTAGCCGGCAGACTTCTTCTGAGTGAGGGATCTGTACCTACTGTCCGTAACAAGTCAGCAGATAAAGGAAATGTAAGCTCTTTAACATAATGATAAGTTTTGTGCTTATATCGCACTTAAGCATGAACTAGCTTGTTCGTGTTTTTTGCCATTTAGCACAAGCTAACACTAAGGTATGGAAACAGCTTATTTCCATAAAAGTGTCAAAGCCCTTAAATGGCTCATTTAGAAAGGGACTGAAACTGGTAAGAATGGAGCTGGTGAGATCTTAACTTTATGTGAGAGTGATTTTAGTGTAAAGAACTTCATGAATATGTTTAGTAAACTTTAGTAAACTTGTGTAGAGACATTTATAATATGTCCCCTGTAAATAAAAGCACCAAATGTTTAGGCCTGGACGATGATCCACAAAGCTTGTAGAAAAATATTCTTTGGAAGATGAAAGAAAATTATTCCAGAAATCAAATTAACTCTTAATATACAGTTTCTGCAGTACGAGGAGAAGGTGGCTCAGGTACTTTATTGCTCTCTCACATATTTTCTCTCATTTTTCATTTTTTCCAGAAAATGCCTCTGAAATAATACATTTAATCAATACATACGATTCTGATGCGTCGTCAGCACAAAATCAGGTACAATCTGTTTTTATTTTCTGATACCATAATGTAGTATATGGAAAAAATAGAGAGCACCTAAAAATGATGAGTTTGGATGGATGATCACAAGCCATCAAACCAAACTGAACTGCTTGAATTTTTGCACCAGGAGTAAACCAGCATAAAGTTATCCAAAAGCAGTGTGTAAGACTGGTGGAGGAGAACATGATGCCAAGATGCATGAAAAAGAACTGTGATTAAAAACCAGGGTTATTCCACCAAATATTGATTTCTGAACTCTTAAAACTTTATGAATATGAACTTGTTTTCTTTGCATTATTTGAGGTCTGAAAACTCTGAAAACTTTTTGTTATTTCAGTCATTTCTCATTTTCTGTAAATAAATGCTCTAAATGAGAATATTTTTATTTGGAATTTGGGAGAAATGTTGTCTGTAGTTTATAGAATAAAACAACAATGTTCATTTTACTCAAACATAAACCTATAAATAGCAAAATCAGAGAAACTGATTCAGAAACTGAAGTGCTGTAGTGTTGTACGTTTAAATCTGCATTTGTTCACTTGTTCTTTTCAGCATCCCAAAACAGGACTTGGGAAATCTCACCGTAAACATGGTAAGTCCTGTTTATTATCTATATACAGTACTGTATAGGGGATTTAGGCTCCTGATCACATGATTATAACTGGTTTCTGGACAATGAACCACCCAGAATAACTAAAAAAATCTAAATACCACCTTCGAGTCTTCAGCATATACAATATATGCAAACAAACTAGGGGTAAACGATATGGACAAGTGTTATGTGTTATATAATGCTGGGTATAATGAGATCAGTGTGGAAAACAATAAATTAATGCTACAAGTAGCCAGCATTTTTGAAAATGGTGAACCCTTTTGATATTATACCCTAAAATATGTTGACATATCACCCACCCCTAATTATCACATCAGGTACTACTATTAGTTTTTACTTTTTTACTGTTTTTATAAAAGAAAAAATCACACTGTTCTCATTTCCCATTATATATCTACTAAAGACTTTATTATAGATTATATCTGTCCAGATTATATAATTTCATTTAATCCTGGATTTATGGAGATATTTGGAGTGCATTATTATTAGTATCATGACTGATCATTCTGGATCATTGACTTCTGTTACAAATCTGATAAATTTATTGTATTTTTTAATGTGCCATATCATATCATATATTCAATAATAAAATTTTATGTTCATTTTGTTGCAACAGTGTTTTCTTTATTTTTTTTGGTTTAATTCAGTGTTTTGTCTTATTGCCGAAAGTATCGTTATCACAAAAATACCATGAAATATCATGATATTTTTATTTATGTATTTTTCATTTAAATTTTTTTTTTACTTTTTTATATACTTTTTTATATAAAATTGATGTGAATAATGCAAAATACTGGAAAAAGGAATATATCGAATTGTATTTGTATTGCATTATATTGTACTATGTGAAATAAATAAATAATAAGTAAAAAAAAAAAGAAATATCATTATTATTTTAGGGCCATATCTGCACACTCCTACTTTCTGTATAAGTGTAATAATATTGTTTTACTGAGCTTAGAAACACTAGTACAGTAGTGTATATTTCTATATTTTCACTAGAGGGCGATATTTCTCTTCTGTAGTTTTTTGGTACAAACTGTTCTGATTGGTGTTTTCCTGAACACCAGTTCCTGTAGATATGACTGGTACAGTTTCGGTTGTGTTTTAAAGGGCAGAAAGATAAACAGCGCTGAGCTGTGAAGTCTTTAAGTACCTGAGCTGCAAATCACAGATTAGTATTAGCTATTTCACAATTCTTCCTCTGGCAGTTTTAGTAGTAATACTAATTTAAGTGTAGATAAGGCCTGAAACCGTGTTTTAATGGGTGTAAATGTAAAATGTCTACATCATTTATAAAAAATAATGCATTAACCCTGGATTATAGATATTAAACCCACTATAAAAGTCATCTTTTTTTATATTACTGTTGGATCTGATTGGTATCGGTTGATTTTCAGAGTTAAGAGATCAGACAACTTGATTGGGACTTCCCTAGTGAATGGTTTATGCCTTGGACATACAAGGTTTTGTCAGGTACAGACCCTTTACACTACCTGGAAGTCCTTTAACTTAAAAAAACAACTTCCATCTCATTTCCAACAAAGGTTCTTTAGATTTTTGAGATGAACAGATCAGGTTCTTGCCTGTAGAATATAACTTTGACTCCTCCAGTCTTAAGAATAGGGTTAAGAGCAGGGTTGAGTGATTTTCAATTAATCGATGTTTGATTATAATTGATTGGTATTTTAAATAAAAACAAATAGGGATTATATTGGTATTAAGCAAAAGTATACTGTAGAAATAGCCAACAATTTACCTACCATATTGTTCGCACTATAAGGTGCGAATATTTGCATTTTTGCTGTTTAGAGGTGAGTATTATCAGACAGTAGCCTGCTGCTAACCCCGGTTAGCATTTCTGGAGCAGTATTAGCATTACCTGCTAACCATGCTTAGCGCTAGCTCTTTCACCGTTCAGAGAGGAATTTTATTAGACTGTAGCCTGCTGCTAACCCCGGCTAGCACTGCTGGAGCAGCTTTAGCATTAGCTGCTAACTGCGCTAAGCGCTAGTTCTTTCGCAGTTCAGAGATGAGTATTATCGGACTGTATCCTGCACTTTTACCATGTTAAAACAAGCTACATGGGACAAACTGCTAGCTAATATCGCCCTGGCTTACCAGAACAGTCAGGGTTCCTCAGTATAAAGATGTTGGGCAGCATTAGCCGGCTAGCCGTGGCAAGCCTTAGTGGAAATCTGTAAATCTAAGCTGTAAATAAACAGAAGCGCTATACTCACCCAAATAAACAATTTTCAGGAGAGAAATCTGTGTAGATCAACATCCAGCACTCGTTTAACTTTAAAAATAAAATGTTTAATTTTTAGAATTACAGTTTTGTTTACTTAGCTTAGCTTATCATGCTATTCCTAACAATGGTGTATCACTGCAGCCCTACTGTTACTTTACTCTGCAGATACTCACACTCAGCGAGCTGTTCGTCACAGAAAGTCCACGCTGAAGACCAGTGAAGCTCCCAGAGTCACGTTTGTTGATGTTAATGGGAGTCCTGAACGACGGTGCTCAGAACCAGTGAAGAACTCCCCCATACACAGCAGGACACAAGCTGAGAGCAACTTCACCCCACATCCCAGCAACAAAAGCAAAACGACTGTAAAGCCGGGTACTGTTTCAAAGCCTGGGATAGGTATATTACACCCCATCGACAGATTATTTTCACACCTTGCGCCCGTGCTGTTAAAATATCGTCAAAGTGTAGGAATAAATCTATACTGATGGATGTGGTCGTCTGGAAGTGAGGTGTGTTCAGGTACATTTCTGGTGTGTTTCTATATATTTTGGTGCTGGAAAACACAGGAGCTCCACTGACTGATTAAAACCCTGACAACAGTCAGACATTAGAGTCCATTCCTATTGGAGATCCCAGCCCTTGTGCACCCCCACTCATTAAACACACACACACACGGACGCACTGCAGAGCACAAACACGACTTTTAACTCTACAATAAACAGAATAAAGAATAAAATAACATTACTGTTTCCTTAAATGAGCTGCTGTACAGGTGTTGGACAATGAAACTGGAACACCTGTCATCATTTTAGTGTGGGAGGTTTCATGGCTAAATTGGAGCAGCCTGGTGTTCAATCTTCATTAATTGCACATTGCACCAGTAAGAGCAGAGTGTGAAGGTTCAATTAGCAGGGTAAGAGCACAGTTCTGCTCAAAATATTTAAATGCACACAACATTATGGGAGACATACCAGAGTTCAATACCAGAGGACAAATTGTTGGTGCACGTCTTGCTGGAGCATCTGTGACCAAGACATCAAGTCTTTGTGATGCATCAAGAGCCACGATATCCAGGGTAATGTCAGCATACCACCAAGAAGAACCAACCACATCCAACAGGATTAACTGTGGACGCTGTAAGAGGAAGCTGTCTGAAAGGGATGTTTGGGTGATCAAAACAACTGGACCGAGACTGGTAGAGGTTCGGTCCCAAACAAACTCTGGAGGGGTTTCACTTGTGGTGAGAATGTAATCCGGTCTCGATTCGACCCAGCTATCCCACCTCTTACAGCGTCCACAGTTAATCCTGTTGGATGTGGTTGGTTCTTCTTGGTGGTATGCTGACATTACCCTGGATACCGTGGCTCTTGATACATCACAAAGACTTGCTGTCTTGGTCACAGATGCTCCAGCAAGACGTGCACCAACAATTTGTCCTCTTTTGAACTCTGGTGTGTCACTCATAATGTTGTGTGCATTGCAGTATTTAGAGCAGAACTGTGCTCTTACCCTGCTAATTGAACCTTCACACTCTGCTCTTACTGGTGCAATGTGTATTAATTAAGATTGGCCACCAGGCTGCTCCAATTTAGCCATAAAACCAGTTTCATTGTCCGACCCCTGTAGTTTAATTTAATCAATCCAACACTGATTAGTTTACTTACATTTAAATACCCATTATTAGAAGCTTAAGGAGAAGAAAAACTGTAAATAATCACAGAATTCTGTGTAAGAAAGCTGTATATTAGTTTACAATATGCACATATTAGTTATTTGAAAAGAAATAACATTCTTCTCTTGTTCTCTTGTAAAGGAGATGATAAGAGAGCCCAGGTGGTAAAAAATTACTTTGAGAGCAGAGAAAACCCAGTTCTGCATCCTCCCAGACTAACATACCCAAACACTGGTGAAGATGGACCCCAACAGAGACCCTCAACTAAACCAGAGACAGCAGGAAAACCCTGTAAGGTGAGAGAGTTAATTCACTAAAGAGCTAAATCAGACTACCTTATTTTTTCGCACTATAATCTGCACTTAAAATCCTTTCAATTATTCAAAAATCATCAGAGCTTCTTATAATCTGGTGCTCCTTATGTATGAATTCTATCAGTCAGGTATTAAGGAGCAGTAAAGTCACTCTGCTGAAGTACAGAGTTATACAGGAGTTTCAGTTTAGTTCTCCAGCACCCAGACTGGAGCAGCATTAGCATTGGCTGCTAACCACAATAAACGCTAGCTCTTTCACCGCTCACCAAGATGAGTATATCAGACTGTAGTCTGAGCATTTACGTTGTTAAAACAAGCTACGTGGGACAAACCGCTAGCTAATATCACCCTGGCTAACCGTAACACTCAGGCTTCCTCATTGTAGCTCTGTCGGGCAGCATTAGCTAGCGATAGTGCTTAGCTGCTAATACTAATGCTGCTGCACCCAGCCTTATTGGAAATCTGGAACTCTAAGCTTACTGTAAATAAACAGAAGCACTTTACTCACCTAAATTAACAGTTTTCAGGAGAGAAATCTGTGTAGATTTACATCCAGCCCTAGTTTAACTTTGAAAGAAAATGTTTTTGTTTTTTTTTAAGAATTACAGTTTTGTTTACTTAACCCAACTTAGCTTAGATTTACAGGTCTCACCACCCAGTGGTAAGACCTGCTGAATTAAAAGGAAAATATGGCAACACCCCTGTTCCTTACTAGTGTTGCATAATGTGCCTTATATTTCGGTTCACCTTATAGTGTGAAAAATATGGTAAAAATAATGCCTTTAAAACTTATTTGTCCCTATACAGATTTCTTTTGTTTTTGTTTTGTCATACTGATATTTTTCATATTATCAAACAAACTTAATATCAGACAAAGCTAACCCGAGTAAATATAAACAGCTCTTTTTAAACAATGATTTCATTTTTTAAAGGAAGTAAAACATCCAACCCAATCGTTTTTAGAAGAGAAATCTGTGTACAGTAACATCCAGCACTCGTTTGACTTTAAAATATATATATTTTTAAGAATTACAGTTTTGTTTACTTAGCTTAACTTAGCTATATTAGCTATATTAGAAGAAAAACATGGCGAAACTCCTGTTCCTTACTAGAATGGCATAAAATGCGCCTTTATAATCCGGTGCATTTTATAGTGGGAAAAATACAGTAGTCCAGTCATGTTAAGCTAAAGAGCTAAAGTCTAAAGCTGTTGTTTCCATGTGGGTCAGCCAGATGTCTTCCTGTATCAGTTTTCTCCAGTTTCTAAGAGTCTTTTGAAGGTGTAGGAAACGGTATTTACTGCCCTCTGGTTTCATCTGTAATTTATCTAAAGAAAAAAACTTCTACTTTTAATATTTACAGAGTTCTGTAGCTTTTAACATCCCCAGGCTGTGAACCGGTTCACTGACGCACATAATTTCAGCAGCATTTGCTCCAGTTGGTCACTGTCCTTTGTCCAGGGTCAGCCTAGCATTAGCTTTTAGCCTCCAGTAAGACTTTCTTCTTCATTTGTTGAGCTGCTATTAGCCTTCAGCCAGTCACTGTCTCTTTTCCTGTTAGCCTAGCATTCGTTAGCCACTTATTAGCCTTGGCACGTAGGGTTGTCACGATACCAACATTAAGTGTAGTATCATGATTCTCGATAATAAAGCAATGGCCAAACATTGGCCAAAAAATGTCTTCTTTTGTCTCAAGATTATTTAGCATTTTTAAGATGAAAATGCAACATTTTTGCAGTGATGATTTGTGGTAATTATTATATTCTTTCTTTCCTTTTCATGAATATATGAACATTTCAATGCACTTGATCTAAGTAAACATACAGTACCAGTCAAAAGGTTTGGACACGCCTTAAATCCAGTGTTTTAAAATGTTCTGCATTGTAGATTAATACTAAAATCATCAAAACTCTGAGGAAATCTCTGTTGGATTTCCTCTGTCATCTTTTTTGAGGTAGAACAGAAACAGAAGTAACTGGAGTGAGTGCCAGTAACAGAAGTGAATGCCAGAAACAGGAATGAGTGTCGGTAACAGGAGTGAGTGTCGGTAACAGGAGTGAGTTCCAGTGATGGGAGTGAGTTCCATTAACAGGAATGAGTTCCATTAACAGGAGTGAGTTCCATTAACAGGAGTGAGTTCCATTAACAGGAGTGAGTTCCATTAACAGGAATGAGTTCCATTAACAGGAATGAGTTCCATTAACAGGAGTGAGTTCCATTAACAGGAGTGAGTTCCATTAACAGGAGTGAGTGCCAGTGACAGGAGTGAGTGCCAGTAACAGGACTAAGTGCGAGGAACAAGAATGAGTGCCAGTAGCAGGAGTGAGTCACTGTAAAGACCATCAAAAATGTTATGATGATAAAACTGGCACTCATCAGGACTGTCTCAGGAAAGGAAGAGGAAGAGTTTCCTCTGTTGTACAGGATAAATTCAGAAACCACAAGTTAACAGCTCCCCAGATAAGAGCACCTAAATGCTTCTTCACAGAATATTTTGGTTTATTTAACACTTTTTTTAAGTTACTACATGATTTCTTATGCAGTGTTCCTCTACAGACTAGCGTTTATGTGGTGAATTTGTTCTCAGGGAGGTTATAAGAAGCCGATGGAGCTGCTGCTCAGCCTGGTGGATGAGTACTGGTCTGGGAAAAAGAAGAATCACAACACTAAACACTTCTTCAGTAAGTTCTCATCCTCATCCTCCTCCTCTATCTCCTCACATTTAATGTCCCTCAGGATTTCTGAGGCTAATGTAGCTAAACAATCCATGACCATTCAATTTAATATGGCATATTCTACCGAATCAGTGCCATTATTTCATAATAAATTCATAATATTTAAGTTAAAATACACAATTTATTTGTGTCCCCGGGTTTCATTCAATCCTGTTACCGTAGCACATTACCCCATCTGAAACATCAGGAACATTCTACAACAGGAAGCGACTTCAGCTGCCTCTTCTGAAGATCATGAGAAGACCAAAATAAAGTTCTTGCATTAGTTGCTTTTGGATATTTTATTGATCCTATTGTAAAAATGACTGAGGAGCTCAACACTCCTTCGTCAACATTTCCTCACCTAAATTAATTCTTAGTTCTTATTTGTTTCTTTTTTAATCTAAATTTTGGGGAACTCACTATAATGTGCTCAGTGTCCTTATGCTAATAGCATAGCCGCCATTTCGCTTATTCCTGTTACTTTCAGTCCTGCTACTCATAACATAAAAAGTAACAGTAGTGAGTACCAGTGATGTGAGTGAGTACCAGTGATGGGAATGAGTTCCAGCAACATGAGTGAGTGTAAATAACAGAAGTGAGTTCCAGTGAGGTGCCAGTAACAGGAGAGAGTGCCAGAATATTAGTTAGTTTCCAATTCTGTTTGGTTCATCATTTATCCACTTGTTTAATAAATTGCATGATAATACAATTGATCAATATCAGGTTTGGGTCTTCTTGTAAATATAAAAATAAAAAAATAGCTTTCCATACTTTAGAAAAATAAAATATGCATGCACATAGTGAACAATTGTAACAGGACTAAGAAAAATTTAACCATCTTCGGCTTAGAAACCTTGTAGAAAAAAGTTAAAAATAAGATTAAAAATACATTTAAATTTTGAAAAGTTACAAGTAAATGCCTGACCACTGATCCTGGTGCTCGCTGCTGTCCACTCTGTGCAGTGCATGCAGTGCGGATCCTCTGTATGATGGAGCAGGAGGTGGTGGGTGGGGAGGAGGAGATGGAGGCTCTAAAGCAGAAGATCCAGACGCTGAACAGCCGGGCGGAGCTCCAGCAGAAACACCATCAGTCTGAGATTCAGAGTCTGACCAATCAGCTGCAGCGAGCGCACGCCTCCATCGTAAGTATCAGACCAGAGTCATTTAGAATGAATCACACTGAACCTGATTCAGTCAGAACCAATCAGATTGAAGCTTCCTCTGTAGAGCAGCTGCTTTTAGAGATGCAAAACCTCTTTTCCTGATAAATGAACCCACGTTTTACAGGATAAAAGAACAATAAATGGCAGCTGCTGTTCTGTTCATTATTAAAATTTGACCTAAAGTTTTCTAATAAATGCACATGCCGGATGTCGTGGGACGTGGGTCTAGTATTATTTATATAATGTGTAGTGTAGTATATTAGTATATTAGTTACAGATTTATTTAGTTTTTTTATTATACATTTTTCAGATTATGAAACAAATTTTTATATTAGACTAATATAATCTGAGTAAATATAAAAAGCCGTTTTTATATGAGTATTTCACTTATTACAGGGAAAAAAGCTATAAAAACCAACCTGGTCCTGTGTTAAAATTGCAACCATCTAGAAAAAACATTAGCAACCGCCTAGCAATCGCTTAGCAACACTATAGCAACCACAAGAATCATAGCAAAACTGTAGCAACTACCTACCAACCACATAGCAACCATGTGTATCATAGCAACACCCTAGCAACCACTTAGCAACACTATGGCAACCAAGAGTATCATTGCAACGCCTTAGCTACCACCTAGCTACACCTTAGAAACCACTTAGCAACAATATAGCAACCAACGATATCAAAGCAACACCTAAGCCACCACCCAGCAACACCTTAGCAACTATCTAGCAACCAATAAGCAATACTCTAGCAGCCACAGATATCACAACAACACGATAGCGACCAATGGTATTATAGCAACACCTTAGGTACCACCTAGCCACCACCCAGCAACACCTTAGCAACTACCTAGCAACCAAAAAGCAATACTATAGCAGCCACAGGTGTCATAGCAACATCCTAATAACCAATTAGCAACACGATAGCGACCAATGCTATTATAGCAAAACCTTAGACACCACCCAGCAACCACCAACACCTTAGCAACTACCTAGCTACCATTTACAACACAATAGCAATCACATGTATAATAGCAACACCCTAGCAACCACTTAGCAACACTATACCAACTACAACTATTATAGCGACACTTTAGCAGCCACATAGCAACCACTTACCAACACTATAACAACCCACAAGTATTATAGCTTAGCAACACCATACCAACTACGAGTATCATAGCCACACCTAAGCTACCACCTAGCAACATCTTAGCAACTATTTACCAACACTATAGCAACCACAGGTATCATAGCGACACCTTAGCAACCACCCAGCTTTTGAGCAAAAGTTTTGCCATTGTAGTCACTCTCGCAGTTCCCATTCATTTGCACCCACTATCAGACCTCACACCAACTCCCATAATTCACCTGGGATTCATAAATCGCATAAATTAGATTTTAACTTCTCTCACAAGATAACACCTCACAGTTGCACCCTTCTGTCCCATGACTTTTGGCATGACTGTGTATGTGAAAATGTACAGGTACAATTTTTGAAAAATAATATTCATTAGTATTATGGTGGAATGTGTGTAATACAGAATGTGACTGTGTGTGTGTGTGTGTGTGTGTGTGTGTATTACAGCAGCAGCTGGATGAGCAGCTGAGGAGTGTTCTGGAGGAAAACGTGTCGCTACAGAAGCAGCTGATCAGATTAGGGCAGAAACTCCTGTCTGATCAGCTGAGGGAAGCATCCAGCTCTGCAGACGCAGGTCTGATAATCACCTTTTTATAATAATAATAATAATAATAAAGTTAAATATAATTAAATACATATATCGTACCGCAACACACTATAAATCGCACTAGATTATAAGGCGCATTAAGCAACAGTAGTAAGGAACAGGGGTCTCGGCATGTTTTCCTTCTAATTCAGGGTGGCGAGACCTGTAAAGTAAAACAAAGTAAACAAAACTGTAATTCTTAAAATAACATTTTCTGTTAATCTACACAGATTTCTCTCCTGAAAACTGTTTTTTTTTTTTTTTGGGTTATTTGGGTACAGTAACCTTAGATTCCCAGATTTTCACTAAGGCTGGGTGCAGCAGCATTAGCATGCGCAGTTAATCGCTAGCGCTAGCTAGTGTTAGTGAGTGTTTCACAGAGAGCCAGGGCGATATTAGCTAGCGGTTCGTCCCACTAAGCATGCAGTCCAATATACTCACCTGTATATCTGTATACTCACCTGCTTAGCACTGGGGTTAGCGGCTAATGCTAATACTGCTCCAGTCTGGGTGCTGGAGAACTAAACTGAAACTCCTGTATAACTCTGTACTTCAGCAGAGTGACTTTACTGCTCCTTAATACCTGACTGATAGAATTCATACATAAGGAGCACCGGATTATAAGCAGAACTGATCATTTTTGGGAAAATTTAAGGATTTAAAGTGCAGCTTATAGTGTGAGAAAACGGTATTTGAACTGGCCTTTGTGTTTAAGTGTGTGTGTGTGAGAATAAAGAAAGATTCGGCAAAATTAATCAGAAAGGTGTGTTTTTTTGGCAGGTGAATAGAGGACAGCAATGGATCCAAAATTTAAGACGACGCCCAAAGACCCACCTACCCTGCCAATCAGAAGTCTGGACCCACAGAAGATATTGATCAGTTTTGTATTTTATACACAGTGTTTGTGCAGTTTAGGTTACAGATCATAAACTATTCATCACAATTTAGTTTTAGATATTTTATTTAATATTTAATGTATTGTGATGTAATCTGAGAAGAAGACGTTACAATAAACTCTAGATTAATATATTGTATATATTTTCTGTGTGTTGTCATTTCTTGGCAAGTTACCTGCAGTAGAGTTTGGATATGTGCTTTTATTATATACTATCTTTTAATAACAATTGTTATTTGTGGAAAAAACAAACAAAACAAACATAAATATATGTTCAGAAATAGGAATAGAAAAAAAACAAACAAATATACACTACCTTTTAAACAGGTAAATAGGTAAGAGCCTCCCTTTGGATAATAATTCATGCATGTGTGATTAATATATTTCAGCTGGAAACTAGTTATTTAACTCTTAACTGATGCAGGGAGTAGCTTCTCATTTGTTATACCACCATGTGGAAATATTCCTTAATCCTGTAGCAGTGGAAACTAAAATAATCAGATTCAGAAGGGTCAAATTATTGTATTGTATTGTACAAAGTATTGGCATGCATCAATCAGAGAATCGCTTGAGAAGATTGCTAATACTACTAAACTTAGGTTAAGGACAGTGGGGAATCATCATCTTCCAAAAAGGAATGTGGTCGATTACGTAAATACCTTTGTTAAAATTTTAGAAATGGTAGAAAACCAACACTAGAACTCATAGATATGTTTAATAGGGAAAGTAAGAGCTTTACCCGCACTCACAGTGCAGTGAAGAGAACTCAAGGGATAATAGACTGTGAAAATAGACTGTTGATGGGGTGTAAGATAGCAATGAGCATTGTGATGCACCTTGAGCAGGGTGTAAGACAGAGCCCAGTATATAACATACTTTTTGCGGTAAAGAGCTACAAAGTGTCCTATATTCTCTCAGTGGGATTTTGGGTGGAGTTGTCCTTTCTACTGTTTCAGCTGATGCATGATGTAACTGAGTGAAACAAGTGATGAGCTCATCCCAAGTGAGAATGAATGAAAGAATGACAAATATATAAATAAATAAATCACAGGCAGTCCCTCAGGTCACATTTTTCCCATTCTTTTGTCTTCCTTTTTTTATTTTTTATTTTTCTCTTCTTTTATTCTGAACGACGCTACAAAACACAGACGAAGTTAAGGTCTCCAACATCACCACGACCACATGAACATGCAGCAGGGCATCGTAACACGTTAAAAAAACACGTTATATGAAAAATAAAATAAGACGACATTTTGTTCCTCGAAAAAAACAGAGGGATTACAGTATTTGGCAGTATTTTTAAAGCACACGAGAAACATCAACAAAAAAACTAAAATAAAAATGAAGAAAATAAAAGAAGTCATTCGTTAAATACAACAACAATACTCCTCCTCGCGGTTTGATATAAATATGTCACTTCCTAAGCAGGAACTACAGGAACAGTGCGCCACTTTCATCTGAAAATAGACCTTCTGCAGAAGAATACGTCTCTGTACATGCTCGTTATCTCGTCACAACAAACCTGCTGAAGGGTTTCGCTGGCTTTGTGTAGTTTAAGTTGATCTAAGTTGCACTAGTATGGAGTGAATTTTGTGCTAAAAAAACATTAAATCAGCAAACAAAATGTTTAGAAACAAAGGGAAAAAGTGTATGTTGCAAATTCAAAAGAGAAAAAATAGCAAATATATATTTTAAATATACTTGGTTACTGTATTATCCTTTGCAGTAATAAAAAAAAAATTGCTTTCATTTTTGTGGATTTTCTGTGGATTTTTCTGTCAAAGACTTTTGGGTACCACTTTAAAATAAGACTACCTTTATAAAGGGTTTATAAATGGTTTACAATTAGTTTATTAATGGTTACTAATTAGGTTGTAAATGCCTTAAAAATCATTAATAATCAGTTATAACACATACGTAGAAAGAGCAACAGTATAGACGGCTGTGGGTTCACTATTTGGCAAACAACAGGTCATTGTTGCCCTTTCTACGTATGAGTTATAAATGATTATTAATGATTTTTAAGGCCTTTACAACCTAATTAGTAACCATTAATAAACTATTGTTTATTAATTGTTAATGCTAAAACTAGATTCCAGAAGTATTTAGCAGAAAAATCCAAAAAAATCTGCAGAAAATTCACAAAACACAACAAAATGAAATAATTTTCAAAATTACTGAAGTAACCAAGTGTATTTAAAAATATATATTTGCCATGTATTTTTCTTGAATTTGCAACATACACTTTTTCCCTTTGATTCCTAAGCTTTTGTTTGCGGATTACATTTTGTTTTGCTTAAAACTTTTTGGCATTAAAAAGTCACTCTGTACGCTAGCGGCTAACGCTAAGGTGAGGGAGGAACACTCTGAGCGCGAGGTTTAGTAAGAGGACACTGCAGGTTATTTAGCTGAAGTGCTTTTTTTCTTGTAAACATTTGTTCATTAGGCTGGAAAAATTGCACATACTTAAAAAAAAATGTAGCAAAAGTGCTGTGATATAAAATGACTCCTATATTACTGATGATACTGAAACACGGAAATTGTACCAGAAGGGAAAAATAAATAATAAATAATAATAATAATTGTAATTTTTCTCTACATAGATTTGTTGTCGGTTTTACCAAATATAGGTCTGTCATAATATTCTCTAAAAGTAAAAATGTATTATATGTAACTAAGCCTTTCATGGTAATTAAATTTAAATCGATTTATCGTATAATTATTATATTTGAACAACCTCAATTATTTTATTTATCGAGTACTGCCCAAAAATGTATAATCAATAATAATTTATCAAATCTAAAGCACTGGTTTTGTTGTTTTATATATATGACAGACCTATTAGACCATCAAACTATTAAATTACATTTTTTATTGCATTTCTAAGAATTTTCAAACATTTTTGAGATTTGACCCCAATCACCTGATGAAGCATAAATAAAGATTTTGAAGAATTACTAATATATCTAATAATAACTGACCAGCTGTCAGAACTATAGATCATTTACGACAGAATAGAGATATTAAACAGTCCCTTATGTTCTAAAATAATACACAAAAAAATAATTTAATAACAAAAGTTTGAGGCTTTAATCTGGTTATTTGTAGAAACGTTATTATAAAACCTAATATTCCTCTATATGGATTTCTCAATGTCATGATATAAAACTATAACACTTTAAACTGTCACTTTTAAACTGTAGCAAATAATTGCTAAAAAAAAATGACTTTTTATTTTGAGGACATTTTTATTTTTAAGTTTGTTCGATTTTCTATTGTCGTGTCGTATCAGTAAATATGTCACATAATCAGTTTTTCCAGAAAAAACCTTTCTTTTTCTTTTTCTTGCTTTGATTCTATGACTCCTGATGATCACTTCGTGAACAGTTTATGGAGGACAAAATATGATGTAGGTATAAATAAATAAACGCACATATTAATGAATAAATAAATAAATACATGCATAAATAATTGTATAGATAAGTCATTTCTACATTTATTGATATATTTATTTCTGCATATATTTTTTTTAATTCATTTATTTATTTCCACATATCTTCATGTATTTGCTGTATTTTTGTATTTGTATGTTAATTAGGTAGGCGGTCCTATTCTCGACCTAAAGCAAGATTGGTGAACTGGTAAAATAAAGAAAAGTATTAATTAAGTAATTTACAATCTACACAATTATTTATATGTGTATATATTTATTTATATGTGCATTTATGTATTATATACATATATATTTTTTTTGTCATTTTTCGTCCTCCATAATAGTTAACACTTATTATTATTTTTTCTTCTTATAAGGATTTGATTTGGTGCCGTGCTATAAAACTTCTAAAAATATATATATATTTTTTTCGACTGCTGTAAATTGTATTTTATTTAAATTTTATTTTATTTTTTTGTACCCAAAACAATTTTTGGTTTGGCCCCAATTGTAGTTTATAACAGGAAATGCTAGGCTAACGATGCTACTCATAATATTATGTTCTCACTGGTTTTACTGGTAAAAGAGACGATATTACAGATAATTAGATGTCATTTCAGTCGTGGGATTTGACCTCATGGCCTCCTGACAGCAGAGTAAAACCTCAAATACGCTTAACACTTAATATTCCTCCGTATAAACGTATAAAATGTATAAATGTATAAAATTTCATTGCTGATATTTGTGGTTATCAGGAAGATCTGTGTCTATTTTAAAATAAATTATGGAAGTTTTAATTCTGCAAAAACATATGATTCAGTTAATATTAACTTTTTTTTTATTTAGGTAAGCTTGAAGTCACAATAGTTATGTTATTAACTTATCCTTGCATCTTCTCCAGTAAACTGACTTTTTAAAGAAAACAGTGATTTTATTCATTTATTTAAGATATATTTTTTAAGATACTTGGTTATACTCCAATTCCAATGTCTGAATATTTGTGACAGTTAAAAGTTCATGGTGGAATTTAGCTTTAGTATAATATCACATTATTAGTGGCACAAAATGGGTCTGAAAATGGCAATAACATCTTAATTTATCTCTTATTATTTTTAAGACAATATTTCATCCACAAAATGTGTTATCATGACTCAAAATTACTAGCATTGATATGCAGTATCTCCTAGAAGTGAGTAGAGCCCTTGTATCAAATTTCTATTTTTATACATAGATTATTATTTTATTTCTTTTCCTATTGTCTCCCAATTTATTTGGCCAACTGTCTCACCCATTCAGCTGCTACTCAGCTGTATATCCCCAATCACTAGTGATCCCCAACACCAGGAGGGTAAAGACTAGCACATGCCTCCTCTGATACATGTGAAGTCAGACTCCACCTCTTTTTAAACTTTTTGCCGAGTAGCGCTAACGCTCGGAGGAAAGCGCAGCGACTCTGTTCTGATACATCGGCTCACAGACGCAGACTTGTGCTGATCAACATCACCCTAGGAGTGATGAGGGGAAAGAAAGAGCGCCATCTACTGTACTGTACCCACCCAGAGAGAGCAAGGCCTATTGTGCTCTCTCAGGGCTCCGGCAGCTGATGGCAAGCGGCATGACCGGGAATTTGAGGGGTGTAATCACTTCTAGGAGATTCTGTAAATTTTGTGCATTAGTAGTCAGACTAAAACTGAGTTTAAAAATAGGCTGTGCATAGTTTTAGAGCGTGCTGTACCTGGATACTATGGACAGAACTGATTAAGCTGATTAAAAGTACGGAAAAACTATGGAAGATCGGAATGCTGTTGTAAATTCCTGCTTCCGGCTGCTCTTATCTCCAAAAAAAAAAAAAAACAAATCAAATAAAACAAAAAAAAAGACAGCCAGTGTTTAATATCATGCCACCAAGCGTTAGCATCAGAAATACATATAGTTACACCATAAATATTTTTGACCCTAGATACTGGATAAAAACATCGACAAAATATCACGCTATACAATCTCAATCAGCGGCGGCGGCTTTACGCTTACGAACCGTCAGATTTTGTTACTGTTATTAAATGTGCACAAATTTCACAATAAGAATATATATATTTATATATATTTAGTATCAGTAGAATTCTTTAAAGCTCAATAAATTAGCTGATGGGTTTTGGCAACAGATCAGAGCCGGGCTTTAGTCTGCAGTGAAGTCGCTCTGCTTTAGAAAAAGGAAACATGGAGAAGAAATGTACACGAGTCTAATCCGTCTAATCCGACCACAGGGAGGGATGCACAGTAAAACACACACAAGTATAAAGGTCAGGATTAAACATGAACGAAAAGTAAAATATCCAACAAATCATCTGTGAACTTTACAGCTCATATTTCATAACCAAATACCCTTCCTTACTGAGTTTAATACAGGAAATTTAACCAAAAATCAGATGAGTGTTATTGATTCATTATCCATCAGCCAGGATTCAGTCGATCAGCCATCAAAGACATGCTGGGTATCTTCAATTTACCCTTAGTTTAAACTAGAACAGAGATGCTAGGCTAATGCTGCTCATATTAAGTCATATTATTAAATACATAGTTTAAAAATACTGCAAAACAAACATGCCTTTTTAAAGCAACAATCCGTAAGATTGAATGATTTGAGGGATTTGGAGCCCTCTCTGGTGAGAATGTGTAATTGCACAGAGTATGTGGAACAGTACTTTTAATGCAGGCAATTTCCACATAATCCAAAAAGCCCACCAAACCAATCTGTTTCTAGAATGAATAAATTAGCTTTCAAAAGTCTTGGCATGTTCTCCTCCACCAGTCTTGCACACTGATTTTAGGAGAACTTCACAACTTCCTGTCACAAAAATTCAAGCAGTTCATTTTGGTTTGATGGCTTTTGTTTATCCATCTTGATTATATTCCAGAGGTTTTCAATGGGTTTCAAGGTTATTCCATAATACATTAATTTCTCAACTCAACCATTTCTTATTTTCTCTAAATAAATGCTCTAAATGACATTTTTATTTGTAATTTGGGAGAAGTGCTGTCAGTTATTTATAACCTAAAACAACAATGTACATTTTACTTAATTGTATACCGTATTTTTCACACTATAAGCTGCACTTAAAATACTTTAATTTTCCAAAAAATCATCAGAGCTCCTCATAATCCGGTGCTCCTTATGTATGAATTCTATCAGTCAGGTATTAAGGAGCAGTAAAGTCACTCTGCTGAAGTACAGAGTTATACAGGAGATTCAGTTTAGTTCTCCAGCACCCAGACCGGAGCAGCATTAGCATTAGCATTAGCCGCTAACCACGCTGAACACTAGCTCTTTCACCATTCAGAGGTGAGTATTATCGGACTGTAGCACTACTGCTAACCCTGGCTAGCACTGCTGGAGCAGAATTAGCATTAGCCGCTAGTGTGGCTAGCATTGGTGGTTTGCCGCTAATGCTGCTGCACCTAGCCTTAGTGAAAATCTGCACGTGTATCAAAAACTAGTAATGTAAATTATATTTGTCAGATATAACATGTCTCTGGTAGATATTTTATAAAAGTTATAAAAAGTGTGAATTTTCCTTTTTGAATCAAACTGCAAAAAAGTAACAATATACAATATATTGTGTAGATCTACTCCATTATAATGAGATCACTAGTGGTGTGTTTTACATCAACACATCCCTATAAAGGTACACTTTATACCATTGCCGTCTGTCCAGGTCTTTGGTGGTCTTGTGCAAAATTATATATATATGTATAACCATATATTGTTCTGGTTATTATTGTTATTAATTAGGTAAAAGTTGCTTATTTTCATGTTTATAGACTTAAAGTAAATCACATCATGGTCTAAACATGATAGTTTGTCAAAAATGAGGATCTAAAAGGGTTTTGAGAGATACATTTGGTATATATTGGATATTGGTATGGTTGGTATGTTCATAGGGGATGAGACTGTGTCAGGTGTCTAACAAGTCCAGCAAATGTTAGCATAGCGTAGCATCGTTAGCCTAGCATCTTCTGTCACAAACTAAAGCAGCAAGCCTTCAAATACCAAACATGTCTCGGCTGATCGACTGTATCTGGGGTGAGTGATCAATAACGCTCATATGATTTTTCACCAAATCACTTCTTTAAGAGTTTACAAACTGCAGACTATTATAGGCCACAAAATGCTAATTGCTAATGTCTTCATTCCAAATACATCACCACATCACAGATCATCACTATGAATAGAACATGTGATACTGCGGACACGTTTAGTTTTGTGCTTAGTGTTGGTGTTTATAAATCTTGGCACCGTTCTTGGAATCGTCTTGGCAGCAATTTTTAAGACCTTTTTTTGCTTTTTTTGAGCTTCAAACTCGATTTCTTTTCTGGTTTTTGTTCTGCCACTCTGAGATTTTAGCCTCACTGGAGTTGGGAGAGGATGTTGGAGCGGGTCAGGAATGTACCAGCTGGCGGCGGCTCTGTAAACAGTGTTCCAGTTCTCAGACAGCAAAGAGGAAAAGGAACAGAAAACTGATCTCATTCACAGAAAAAGAGAACGGATATGAACATACCCTCGACGGGAAATACGGAAAATACTAATCCTGTTGTGCTTATTTCTCCTCTTGTGTTCGTTCGCGAGGCGGCCGATCCTCACATGGGCTTAGCTTGGGGTTTGGGTTGGGTTTTTTTCTCGTAAGATCCGGCGTGTTTGTATCCGGAGACGTAGCCGGAGGTGTCCACCATGTCCACCCGGCCGGCCTTGCCCTTCCCGCGGCCCGTCTCGTCGAAGCGCTCCTTGTGGGAACCCGTGAACTTGGAGGTGTCCGTCAGCCGCGACACAGTGGGCGACGCCACGGCCCTCTGGAGAGATTACAAAAAAACATGTTAGTGCTTAAATCCTGTTAAAGATGCTAGAAATTATACATATCTCTTGTTTTCTGGTGTTGGACAATGAAACTGAAACACCTGGTTTTAGAGCACAATAATTTATTGTGGTGACGGACAGTTCTGGTGGGAACAGGAGAGTTGAGGTGCACATTGAATTCTGCCGTGATTTGATCAGCCGTGGTTTTATGTTTTTTGGATACAATCCGGGTTAGCACCCGAACATCCCTTTCAGACAGCTTCCTCTTACAGAGTCCACAGTTAATCCTGTTGGATGTGGTTGGTCCTTCTTGGTGGTATGCTGACATTACCCTGGATACCGTGGCTCTTGATGCATCACAAAGACTTGCTGTCTTGGTCACAGATGCTCCAGCAAGATGTGCACCAACAATTTGTCCTCTTTTGAACTCTGGTATGTCTCCCATAATGTTGTGTGCATTGCAATATTTAGAGTAAATCTGTGCTCTTACCCTGCTAACTGAACCTTCACACTCTGCTCTTACTAATTGGCCACCAGGCTGCTCCAATTTAGCCATGAAATGAAACCTCCCACACTAAAATGACAGGTGTTTCAGTTTCATTGTCCAACCCCTGTATATCACTAATATACAGCTCTGGAATAACCCTGTTTTTTAGACACAGTTTTTATGCATCTTGGCATCATGTTCTCCTCCACCAGTCTTACACACTGCTTTTGGATAAATTTATGCTTTACACTCCTGGTGTAAAAATTTAAGTAGTTCAGTTTGGTTTGATGGCTTGTGATCATCCATCTTCCTCTTGATTATATTCCAGAGGTTTTCAATTTGGTAAAATCAAAGAAACTCATCATTTTAAGTGCTCTCTAATTTATGTTCAGAACTGTATATATATAATGGGTGGGACTAAGGTGTTGTTGGAGACTGAATGGGTGGGGCTAAAGTGTTGCTGGAAGCTGAATGGGTGGGGCTTAAGTGTTGCTGGTGGCTGAATGGGTGGGGCTAAACTTGTGTTGGGAGAATGACTGGGGCCAAAGTGTTGCTGGAGGCTGAATGGGTGGGGCTAAAGTGTTGCTGGAGGAAAGTGGGTGGAGCTAAACTTGTGTTGCCTTAATGGGAGGGGCTAATCTTGTGTTGGTGGAATGGATAAACCCTTTTGTAGACAAGAAGTCTAAACTTGTTAATTTTACTAAACTTTACTTTTATTTGATTATATTTGACCAAGTTTGTGGCATAATCCCTTGCTCCCAGGTTAAGAACCCCTGGTTTAAGTTTTTCCCAGTTTATATAAATAAGGAAAGCAGATCTGGAATGCTGGTTTAGTGCAGGAGCCTCCGTGGCCCTGTTCATTACCGTGACTCCTGCTATAACTGGCGATTTCCCTTCTATCATCTTGAAAACCTCCTCTGCCGCCTCCTCGCCGGACTTATCTTTAAAGCGCTTCCTGGCCAGCTCGGACAGGGCCTCTCTGAACTGGCTGTACGTGATGGTGCGTCCGGATTTGTTCCTGGAAAAGAAGAGCAGAGGAAGAAGAGAGCTCACCGTTAATCTGTCGTCATCATCATCTGCACAGAGAGCTGTAAACAAACAGGAAACAGCACCAGAGCAGGAGATGATGGTGACAGTTGAGGAGTTAAGCTACAGGAGAGCAGCTCTGGCACCTTCTTCTTAAGAGATCTGTACGATCATCACTGTTTTCTTATCGCTGGAGGTCAAAACGAGCCAATAAAACCCACCAGATTTATTTATACAAACAAAATAATCTGTTTTCAGTTGGCTAATTTATCTTTCTCGTTTAGACCCTAAACACATAGAAAGTTACCATTACCACATTTCTTTTGGGACCTAAAAACATCTTTACAAACAGATTTTGCTAACCATCTGACTTTGCCAACCAATTCTACCCAACAGCCAGTCAATATTACCAACCAAACTGACCAACTAATCAAATATCTCTGCTAACCAACTATAATCAACAGCCAGACAACTTTACCAACCAACTCTACCAATCTACCTTCTGACTCTACTAAACAGCCAGCCAACATTACCAACCAACTCTACCAACAAACTCTACCAATCAATCTACCAAACAGCCAGCCAACTTAAACAACTCTACCGGACAGCCAACTTTACCAACCAACTCCACCAATCTACCGTCCGACTAACTAACCAACTATAATGAACAGCAAGCCAACTTTACCAACCAACTCTACTGAACAGCCAGACAATTTTACCAACCACCTGTACTAAACGACTCTACAGAACAGCTATTTTTACCAACCAACTGACTCTACCAAACAGCCAACCAACTTTACAAACCAACTCTACCAACTAATTTTATCGAACAGTCAGACAACTTTACCAACCAACTCTAACGAACAGCCAGACAACTTTACCAACCAACTCTACCAACTGACTCCACTGAACAGCAAAAAAAAAAAAACTTAAACAAACAACTCTACCAACCTAATCTACCCAACAGCCAGCCAACCTAACCAACTCTACAGAACAGCCAGCCAACTTTACCAACCATCTGTACAAAACAACTCCACCGAACCGCCATTTTTACCAACCAACTCAACCAACTGACCAAACTACCAACCAACTCTCAAAAACACAGGCAACTTTACCAACCAACTCTAACGAACAGCCAGAGAACTTTACCAACCAGGTCTACCAACCGATTCTACAACAGCTCTATAACAGCCAGAAATCTTAACCAACAAACTTTACCAACAGTCTCTACTGAACAGCCAGAGAACTTTACCAACCAACTCTAACAAACACCCAGACATCTTTACCAAACAACTCTACCAACCAACTATACTGAATAGCCAACCAACTGACTTTCCTGAAATTCCTCATTGTGTGTTATTCACTAGTTGATCCTCAACCTTACCAACAAGCAAACCAAAAAAACATCTTTACCAACCAACTTTACCAGCCTACTAACCACACATACCAACCAACCAATACAAACTTACTTTAGCAACCAACATTACCAACCAACTAAACATACTGACTTTAACAATTTTACCAAACTACTGTATTAACCAACCAAATGTACCATTTATCAACTAAAATTACCTACAGTTCCTAATGATTGATGTATACTGGATGGTTTTAATCTTGTTCAGGACTGGGCTTGGTGCTGCAGCTCTGTCTGAATGCTACTGTTGCTAAATGCTACAGCACGTGTCTGTAGAGTGGGACCCAGCACTGGAACAGGTACAGGGCTCTTTTAGTCCAAACACTTTTGGATGTTTACGGTGTTTCCTTGAATGCCTTCACCCCTGAACGAGCCGGTGCACCACATCTCCACTTCCACCGCAAAAAGTGCATAGTAACACAAATACAAACAGCCAGCGCTGTGGTGACCAATCACCTAAACAACAGTCCATAAAGCCTGCGGTCTCCCTGAGTAACCGGGGCGGTCATGGCAACAGGCGGGGTAAACACGCCCCCTTCGGGTTTATTATTAATCTGAGCCGCTGGGAGAGCGGGAGGTTCTGTTTGGGTGATCCTTCAGCGCTCCATTCCTCCCGGCCGGCTCCACGCTGCCTAATGTCACAGCGGAAATTCTCCTACTCCCACCGGACCGCCGACGTGAGTGTGTGTGTGTGTGTGTGTGTGTGTGTGTGCACAAGCATGCACGTCACGTGCAGAACAGAATGTCCCAAAATCTGTAGCATTAGGGTTACTGTAAGCTACTGGACACAATTGGCTTCAGAGTGAGTTTCTACGTAAATGAAGGTGATACTGTTTGCTGCAGGCCTGAAACACACTCTGCTTTACAGGGAAATTTAACCCCACTGGGACAATAAGAACTATGTTGGCTTTTCTACAGGGTGTCACACTAGAGATGTTCACAAAACGCAAAAAAATAAGGCTAAATCAAGTCACAAGTCTTTACACTAGAGTCTAATACAGTCAAGTCACAAGTCTTTACACTAGAGTCTAATACAGTCAAGTCACAAGTCTTTACACTAGAGTCTAATACAGTCAAGTCACAAGTCTTTACACTAGAGTCTAATACAGTCAAGTCACAAGTCTTTAGGCTAGAGTCTGATATAATCAAGTCACAAGTCTTAAGGATAGAGTCCAAGTCAAGTCACAAGTCTTTATGCTAGGGTCCAAGTCAAGTCACAAGTCTTTTAGGCTAGAGTCTAACTCAAGTCACAAGTCTTTTAGGCTAGAGTCCAACTCAAGCCATAAGTATTTAGGCTAGAGTCCAAGACAAGTCACAAGTCTTTATTCTATAGTAAAGTCAAGTCACAAGTCTTTAGGCTAGAGTAATGTCAAGTCACAAGTCTTTAGTCTAAAGTACAAGTCAAATCACAAGTCTTTAGGCTAGAGTCCAACTCAAGCCACAAGTATTTAGGCTAGAGTTCAAGTCAAGCCACAATTATTTAGGCTAGAGTAATGTCAAGTCACAAGTTTTTAGTCTAGAGTACAAGTCAAATCACAAGTCTTTAGGCTAGAGCAATGTCAAGTCACAAGCCTTTAGTCTAGAGTACAAGTCAAATCACAAGTCTTTAGGCTAGAGTCCAACTCAAGCCACAAGTATTTAGGCTAGAGTCCAAGTCAAGCCACAAGTCTTTAGGCTAGAGTCCAAGTCAAGCCACAAGTCTTTAGGCTAGAGTCCAACTCAAGCCACAAGTATTTAGGCTGGAGTCCAATATAGTCAAGTCACAAGTCTTTAGGCGAGAGTTCAAGTCAAGCCATAAGTCTTTAGGCTAGACTCCAAAATAGTCAAGCCACAAGTCTTTAGGCTAGAGTAAAGTCAAGCCACAAGTCTTTAGGCTAGAGTCCAATATAGTCAAGTCACAAGTCTTTAGACTAGAGTCCAACTCAAGCCACAAGTCTTTAGTCTAGAGTAGGGTTGCAACGGTATGCGATTTTCACGGTATGATAACCGTCTCGGAAAATACCGCGGTATCACGGTTATCACGGTATCACAGTTTGTTACATATATTATTAAACTGACCCTTAAAGAAATTACAACAAAGGTTTTTTGTTCAATTAACTATTTATTGTAGAAACCTGGAACAACTATATAGATAATGTCTCCTTAAAAAAATAAACTGTACACCATTAGGTGAAGGAAACCAGGTTTTTCCACTACTCTTAAGGGCATTAAGGGTGAATATAGTTATATATATATATATACACTACTCACAAAAAGTTAGGGATATTCAGCTTTAGGGTGAAATTTCAGGACGAGCCTAAAATTCATTGAAACCTTTACAGGTGAACTTAATGTGATCTACTCTAAGCTTTTGAATGCAAATGTCCAACTGTTAAATGGTTCAGTACTTTTTGCACAAGTTGCTGTTCTCTAACGAGGAGCTTAACGGCAAAATTCACAACAGGTGTTTGATCCTCGAATGGACCAATAAATGTCTTGGTTCAATTAGAGCTGGTGTTTAAACAGCTGTCCTCATCATGCTGTTCACATTTTGACATCATGAGACCAAGACGACACCTAACAATAGATCAACAGTACCTTGCTATTGCGATGCTTCAAACGGGACGTTCTCAGACCGAAGTGGCCACTGAGCTTAGAGTGTCACAGAGTGTCATCAGCAGGTTGCAACAGAGATACAGAGAGACTGGAAGAGTCACAGAAAGGCGTAGAAGTGGACGTCCTTTGGCCACATCCCAGGCTGATGACCGCTACATTGTGAACAATGCCCTGAGAAACCGGATGATGAATGCCACTCAACTCCAGGCACGTTTAAGGGAGGTGAGAGGCACTCAAGTGTCACGTCAGACCATTTACCGTTTACATCAGCATGGTCTGCGTGCTAGACAACCTGCAAGGGTACCTGACCACACCACCAGGCACAGGCATCATCGTCTTGCATGGGCAAGGGAGCATTTACGCTGGACGAGGGACCAGTGGGCCTCAGTGCTATTCTCTGATGAAAGTCGATTCCGATGAGCAGAAATGATGGCCGGCAACGATGTTGGAGATGTCAAGGAGAGCGCTATGCATCAGCCACTGTTGTTACCAGACGAGCTTTTGGAGGTGGCGGTGTTACAGTGTGGGCAGGTGTGTCCAGTCGGTACAGAACTGCCCTACACTTTGTGAATGGTACAGTGACAAGCCCGTACTACCTGAATAACATCATTAATCCAGTGATTGTGCCCCTACATGAACAACACAGGCCTGATTTCATCTTCATGGACGACAACGCTCCAGCTCATCGAGGTCGCATCATCAGGGAACGGCTGTTGGAGACTGGTGTACCTCAAATGGAATGGCCTGCACTTTCTCCAGACCTGAATCCTATTGAAAACCTGTGGGATCAGCTGAGTCGCCTTGTAGAGGCCCGAAATTCTGCACCCCAGAACCTCAATGACCTGAGGGCTGCCCTTCAAGAAGAGTGGGATGCCATGCCTCAGCAGACAATAAGTCGACTTGTGAACAGCATGAGACGTCGTTGTCAAGCTGTAATTGATGCTCACGGGCACATGACAAGTTATTGAGACATTTATTTTTTTTTAATGGGGTTTACCCACCATTGTTGTTAACTTTTGTTTCAATAAATTGTTTGATTTGAGAAAATCACCAGCGCATCCTTTATGATATGATATCACTGTAGTGTGAACTTTTCACATTTTCCATAAATTTCACCTGAAAGCCAAATATCCTTAACTTTTTGTGAGTAGTGTATATATATATATATATATATATATATATATATATATATATATATATATATATACACACACACACACACACACACACACACACACGTGTCACACATTACATGTCCTCTAAGAAGTACATGTAATCCTGTGTTTAAACTATTCAGTACAATTATTTAAGTTTAAATTATTTAATATCTGATAAACTGAGCCTGGGTGAGTGTCTGATCAACAACTGTTGTAAACGTCCGTTTTACTGCCGAGTTGGTATATAACCAGATAGAGGGGATTTATTTCTGAGTCTGGTTTTAACATATGAAAAACAGGCACGTCAGAATGTGAAAATGAACGCATGTAAATGAATGGCGTCTTTCACATCCAGTCCGGCCAGGACCTTTACACGAACACGTGAATCCGTCGTAGCACGCACTTCACGCCTGTACCTGCGTGCCCAAATTTCGGATAACTCAGCGCTTTTGCGGGCGCTTACCGCATGGGTTATGCACGACTACAAAGAGGTTTTATTTATGTTCAGATTAAAATTTAAACTAAACACATACTTTGCGCTGCACGGCGGGGTGGTGTTCTTGGAGATGGGAGAACAGGTTTGACGTATGTCCACCTTTAGCTGTGACTTTACGGCCACATTGATTATAAATCCGATAACCATCCTCGGGTGCGTTCGGCGGGTCTCTGAAATAGTCCCACACTGCTGATTTTAGTTTAGCCTTTTTTTAGGCGGACGGAGATTTGTTTAGTCTGATGCACTTTCTGCCGTTCTCACCGCTGTGTGCTGAGTAGCTGAAGCGGAGCAGAGTTGCGCATGCGCGGGTGAGTTTCTCCGCTGGCTTGCGTTTTACCGGTAATAAGCAAACACACACGGTATGATAACCGTGCATTTTAATACCATGGTGTACCGTGAAACCGGTTACCGCTGCAACCCTAGTCTAGAGTCCAACTCAAGCCACAAGTCTTTAGTCTAGAGTAAAGTCAAGTCACAAGTCTTTAGGCTAGAGTCTAGAGTCTCTAGTATTGTAAGTAATGGGACAACTCCTCTTTCATTCTTTCTTCTGAAATCAAGTGTATTAAAAAGAGTTTCTCCTGCTTTTGTTGGAGTAACTGTTTCTCTGCTGTCCAGGCAGAGCTTGGTGCAGTGTTGAGTACAGCAGTCTCTGGGGGGGGGGTGGTGGTGTTTAATCTCTCAGAGCTGCTGTGTTTCTCCAGCAGTGATTAAAAGATGATCTGCTGAGTCTCTGAGCAGATCTCGCCTGGAGGGGAAGACCCAGTTTAGTTCAGAGCCCCTCCCCCTCTATAGCCTGCTTTTATACGTATCGTATACCCAGCCTACGCTTTAAAACACACAGGAGATATTCTGCACGTCCCAAATAAGCTATATGTGTAATGTGAATAATTCAAAATAATATACAAAATATGTACAAAACTGTTTAGCACTGTGAAGCAACCACTCAGTAACACTATAGCAACCACCTCTAATACCAAAGCAATCATCTAACTACACCATAGCAACCACTGATCATCAGCATAGACTCTGATTAGCAACCACCTGTGATACTATGGCCGCACAACGTTGGGAAACACTGATATTGCAATATTTCTATTTTATTATTCTGCGATATATTTTGCGATATTAAAATGAATGTTCACCAAATTTCTCCATGGGTCAAATATTTAATATGTCATAATATTATTAATGCATCAAAATGTATCAAATACATCAATTGGAAGTATCAAAAATGGGACAACTCAAATATAACCTCCCTTCAGTAGTTATATTACAAAAATATAAAACCAACTTTTATTCATGTGAAATTAATTTTAAGCCTAAATTTTGTGATTCTGTCTCTCTGCAACCGCCTAGGAAACCACAGCAATCACATAGCAACCATATAGCATTTGTTTAACAACAGCATAGCAACACCCTAGCAACACCACAGCAACCACCTAGGATACCATAGCAAACACTTAACAACCATATAGCATCCGCTTAAGACCAGCATAGCAAAACCCTAGCAACACCACAGCAACCACCTAGGATACCATAGCAAACACTTAACAACCATATAGCATCTGCTTAACAACAGCATAGCAACACCCTAGCAACACCACAGCAACCACCTAGGATACCATAGCAAACAATTAGCTAGAATATTGCATCTGCTTAACAACAGCATAGCAATACCCTAGCAACACCACAGCAACCACCTAGGATGCCATAGCAAACACTTAGCAACTATATAGCATCTGCTTAACAACAGCATAGCAACACCACAGCAACCACCTAGGATACCATAGCAAACACTTAGCTAGAATATAGCATCTGCTTAACAACAGCATAGCAATACCCTAGCAACACCACAGCAACCACCTAGGATACCATAGCAAACACTTAGCAACTATATAGCATCTGCTTAACAACAGCATAGCAACACCACAGCAACCACCTAGGATACCATAGCAAACACTTAGTAACACTATAGCATCTGCTTAACAACAGCATAGCAACACCCTAGCAACACTACAGCAACCACCTAGGATACCATAGCAAACACTTAACAACCATATAGCATCTGCTTAACAACAGCATAGCAACACCCTAGCAACACCACAGAAACCACCTAGGATACCATAGCAAACACTTAGTAACACTATAGCATCTGATTAGCAACACCACAGCGATTTAGGACCACATATGAAAGTGACTCAAATCTGATTTGAAAAAATCAGATTTGGCATGTTCACACAGCCATGAAAAAATCAGATCAGAGCCACATTAGGCAAAAAATCAGATTTGAGTCACTTAAGTCAATCTAGTCATGAGAATGTAGCTTAAGAGTACCCTAGCAACACCATAGCAACAGCCTAAGAATCCATAGCATCCACCTAGCAACAGCATAGCAACACCATAGGAGCCAGCTAGGATGTATTCAGTCTGCAGACGGCCGAGTGTCTGTCCTCGCTGGAGTTCAGTCACTCAGTGGCGACGCTGTCGAGCAGAATAATCTTTATTCTGGGGTTCAGTCAGAGCAGAGCACATCTCCTGAACAGAGTCCTGCTCACAATCACACACTGCACCTTAAACTAAAACTAACACCTAAAACTTAAAATTACACTTAAAGCTGACCTCCACACGGTTTTTAACCATGTTTTACACACATACGCCTGCTTTACTGCAGAAATGCACTGTGGATATTCCGATAGTAAGGTCACATTATTAAAATCTGGCCTAGTTTAGACTCCACTGAGTCACTGGGCCCTGCAGCACGCAGGATTATTCAGAGTGAGCCATCCTGACTTGTAGCTGTGGGCAGCAGGACTGTGGGCACTCTGCCTGAATCAGCGAGACAGCAGAAAGATCTAAAAACTCTATTTTAATGAAAACCTGATACAGAATTTCGAGTGCTGGATGTTAATCTACACAGATTTCTCTCCTGAAAACTGTTTATTCAGTTGTGTAAAGCTTAGATTTACAGATTAACACTAAGGCTGGGCGCAGCAGCATTAGCATTAGCAGCTAACCGCTAGCGCTAGTTTTAACACGGTAAACATGCAGACTACTGTCCGATAATACTTAGTGGGTAATGCTAATGCTGCTCCAGCAATGCTAGCTGGGCTAGCAGCAGACTACAGGCTGATAATACTCACCTCTAAATGGCTAAAGAGCTAGTGCTTAGTGCCTTTTAGTTTGAAAAATACTATATTACAGCACCTGGAATGCCATAGCAACTGCCTAGGACATCATAGCAACTGCCTCGCAACACCCTAGCAACCCCTATGCAACATCATAGCAACCACCTGGCATATTACACTAATCAACATCATAGCATCCATCTAAAAAACACGTAGCAGCACCATGTGAATGGGATATCAAGTGCCTTGCAACACCCTAGCAATCCCTAGTAGCACCATAGCAACCACCTGGGATATCACACTAAGCAACATCATAGCACCCATCGGCATCCATTAAGCAAACACCTAGCAACACCATAGGAACCACCTGGGATGTCATAGCAACTACCTAGCAATCCCTATGCAATATCATAGCAACCACCTTGTAGCACCATAGCAACCACCTGGTATATAACACTAAGCAAAATCATAGCAGCCATCTAGCAAGCACTTTGGGTACCTGCAACCTTGCATATCTTAGCATCCACTGAGCAACCACTTTGCAACACAATAGCAACCACATGGGATACCACAGCAACCACCTAACAACACCATATCTACTACTTGGAATACCATAACAAACACTTAACAGCACCAAAGCATCTATCTAGCAAACACTTAGGAACAACATATGAACCGCCTGGGATGTCATAGCAACTACCTTGCAGCACCCTAGCAATCCTTATGCAATATCATAGCAACCACCTGGGAAATAACACCAAGCAACATCATAGCAGCCATTTAGAAAATACTTTGGATACCTGGTCTACACCATTGAAACAACATTGCATACCATAGCATCCACTGAGCAAGCATTTTGCAACACAATAGCAACCACGTGGGATACCACATCATCCACATGACAACCAAAAGCATTCACCTAGTAACCATTTAGCAACATTATAGCACCCATCTAGCAAACACTGTGGATACCCGGGCTACACCATTGCAACAACTTTGCATACCATAGCATCCACTGAGCAACCACTTTGGTACACAGTAGCAATAGCTACACCTTACAACACCGCATAATAACTTGGGATACCATAACAAACACTTAACAGCCCCAAAGAATCCACCTAGCAACCCACTAAGCAACACCACAGCTACCATTTAGGATAACTTAGCAAGACCATAGCAACCACTTAGTACCATAGTAACCACCTGGCACATCATAGCAATCACTTACAAACACTATAGCAAGTGTTAACTGGTCAAATAACTTGTAGCACTTTTATCTTTAAGAGTGAAGATGTTTCATAACAGACAGATTCTTACTAGTTATTCTCTAGTTTTTTGCTACAGTTCCCAGTAGAGGTTGTGTAATCTAACATGTGGGATTGAACTGGTCCCACAGATAGCCCAGATGTTCATTTCAGCATTACGCAACAGAACACACTCAATATCAATAACAACAGACTCACTGCAGATTCATACTGGATTAAAATCACTGCACCGTTATTACTGTCAGACTGTAAGAAAAGAAACAGAGCAGATTCATACTGGATTAAAATCACTGCACCGTTATTACTGTCAGACTGTAAGAACAGAAATAGAGCAGATTCATACTGGATTAAAATAATTTCACTGTTATTCCTGTCAGACTGTAAGAACAGAAATAGTGCAAATTCATACTGGATTAAAATCACTACACTGTTATTACTGTCAGACTGTAAGAACAGAAATAGAGCAGATTCATACTGGATTAAAATCACTGCACCGTTATTACTGTCAAAACTGTAAGTACAGAAATAGTGCAGATTCATACTGGATTAAAATCACTACACTGTTATTACTGTCAGACTGTAAGAAAAGAAATAGAGCAGATTCATACTCTACCGCCAAGGAACGTCATAGCAACTGCCAGGGATACTGTTGCCAGTATTTCCCAGCATCACTGCATCTGCCTAGCAACCACTTCGCAACACCAAATCAGATTCCTGGGATACCACTGTCGCTGTCATAAGCAATGTCATATCAACCATTTAGCAACCACTTAGCAGCACCGTAGAAACCACCTGAGGTGAAATAGCAACCACTTTGGAGCATCATAGCAACCACCTAGCAACCACTTGGTGGTGGCAGGTTTCTATGTAAAAGCAACAATGTTAACTGTAGGGATGTAATGATTAGTCAATATAATCGACAATGTCAATTAGAAAACTGTGTAGACTACAAATTTCAGTGTTGACTAATCGTTAATTAACAAAATCGTTAATTAACAAAATGCTGTTTCTCTCATTTTAAAGCAATATAGAAAGCTAGAAACAGGACCCACAGGAATAATCGCTGACTAATCGACTAAACGGAAAAATAATCAACTCCCAAAATAAACTTTAGTTGCAAAATTGCCACCTGCTTGGTTAAATGATGTAAAACAACATGTCTATACTCTATAGAACTAAATCTAGAACTGTACTAAAAACACCACAGTAAAATGAGGTAAGATGTCGTACTTGACTTTGGAGAAGACTATGTCCACGTCGGTGAGGGTGATGCTCTTGCCGTCGATGACGCCGCAGTCTTTGCACAGCTTGGACCAGTTCTTGCCGTGCATCTCCTTGCCCGTGGCGCGGGTGTCTCCGTGGATGGCGAAGCGTCGGAAGGCCTCCTCCAGCGCCGTCAGCTCCACCGGCGTTTTAGCCCCGGCTCCGCCCTCGCTCGTCCCGTTGGAGTCGGTGGACAGGCGCTTGGCCCGTTCTCTGGAGTGCTCGCTGGGGGGCCGCAGGGGCGCGCTGTTCGGGACGGGATGCTTGGCGGTCTGTACTTTAAACTCTTCCATGGTGCTGATGGGAGAGAGAGAGAGCAGTCAGGTAACATATAGACATATACAGACATATAGTGTATATATATATTGCATATATACACATATATACAGTATATACAGTAATGTATCACTGCTCTAAATTTTAGTAAACTCCTTCCCACCCCCACCAAGTTAAACATTACCATATGCAATTAATCTGAAAATTTAAAAATGGATTAAATCTCATAATATCACTAATATTCACTACGCCCTCCCTTATCCTGCCAACTCTCATACACATAAGGTCTCATAAGGTTTTTCTCCTTAAGCTTGCTGTTAAACTTTTACTCATCATGAATATAATTTCATTTTGCCTTACATTCATTTTTATTTTTCCGTATTTTTCGCACTAAAGGGCGCAATATTAATAAACATCTATTTTCTGGTCTATTTTTATACATAAAGCACACAGGATTATGAGGCGCATTATGTAACACTAGTAAGGAACAGGGGTGTCGCCATGTTTTCCTTCTAATTCAGCAGCAAGACCTGTAAAGCTAAGCTAAATTAAGTAAACAAAACTGTAATTCTGTAAGTTAAACGAGTGCTGGATGTTAATCTACACAGATTTCTCTCCTGAAAACTGTTCATTTGGGTGAGTAAAGCACTTCTGTTTATTTACAGTAAGCTTAGATTTACAGATTTCCACTAAGGCTGGGTGCAGCAGCATTAGCATTAGCATTAGTGGCTAACCACTAGAACTAGCAATGGTTAGCCACTAATGCCGCCCAGCAACGATACACACTGAGGAACCCTGATTGTTCCGGTAAGACAGGGCGCTATTAGCTATTAGCAGTTCATCCCACGTAGCTTGTTTTAATACAGTAAACATGCAGACTGCAGTCTGATATACTCACCTCTGAACTGGGAAAGAGCTAGAGCTTAGCATGGTTAGCGGCTAATGCTAATACTGCTCCAGTCTGGGTGCTGGAGAACTAAACTGAAACTCCTGTATAACTCTGTACTTCAGCAGAGTGACTTTACTGCTCCTTAATACCTGACTGATAGAATTCATACATAAGAAACACCGGATTATAAGCAGCTCTGATGATTTATGGGAAAATTAAAGGATTTTAAGTACAGCTTATACACTATTAAAAGCTTAAGTCTTAATGCGTGTGATTAATTACAGAATGTTGTTGTGATTAATCCATAAACTGTAAAAATCCACATAAACAATGTGTAAAGACGCTAAAAAAAAAAGAAACTGCTTAATGGACACATTAAGCCAGCTAGAAACCTTCTGAGGTTATAGGTTGTGAAAAGAGGGGCTTAAAGCATTAAAACTGCTGGATAAGACACAAATTTATGATTCGTTTTCACACAAAAAAATAAAAGTTAAAGTGTAATTTACTCTAGTTTTCTTCATGTGTTGATTATCAGTGTTTACTGGGTGCAGGCGTGTTGAGGGGGTAGGTGGGTAGGTGGGGGTGGTGGGGTGTGTGTGGTATGGAGCTGAATGGGCAGATGTGGTGCTCTGGCACTGAGGTGAGGTGTTATAAATAGAGCGGTGAGGAATTCAGTGCTGGAGTTTTAGAGAGAGCTCAGCTCTACAGGAGGAAACTGACTGTGCTGAGAGTTTATAACACTGCTAACAGTGGATGAAGGCTAGAACCTGTTATAATTACAAATCTGTGCTAAAGCTAACTAAATCTGAGCGACTAGCCATTAAGTGTTCATGCAAAATCACAAACTTTGCAACAGGAAAGGCCAAAATATGATCTGATCTGATTACCATTTTAACAACCTATTTTAAATCACTGATAAAAAAAAATATCATAATTAATTTATATTTAATTAATTATTGGGGGGGGGGGGGGTCTTCCCCACCATCTCTCTGACTCTCCTTTGTTCTGATTGGGTGTTTTTGTGGAAAGGCGGGACTTTTTTCAGGAACAGGTGGGTTAGGATGAGTTGTGGTTCGTTGGGATGAGCTAGACTGGGTTGGGGTGAGTGGCCTGTGTTGAGTGGTTGGGTTGAGATGAAAGGCATTGAGATGGGAGGATTGAGTTGAAAGGATGGAGATGGAGAGGTTGAGTTAAAAATGTGGAGATAGCAGCTGTTGAGTAGGGAGGATTGAGTTGGAAGGATAGAGATAGCAAGCATTGAGTAGGAAGGGTTAAGTTAGGAGGATTGAGTTAAAAGTGTAGAGATAGCAGGCATTGAGTATCAAGGATTGAGTTGGGAGGATTGACTTAGGAGGATTGATTGGAAGGGTTAAGATGGAAGAATTGCGTTGAAAAGTAGATATAGCTGGTGTTGAGTTGAGAGAATTCAGTTGAAAAAGAAGAGATAGCAGGTGTTGAGTTAGGAGAGTTGAGTTTGGAGGATTGAGCTGAAAGAGTAGAAGGAGTGGAAGGTTTGAGGTTGAAGGGAAAAATACTCAGCAGGCATTGAGTTTGGAGGATTAAGTTGGAAGGATTGACTTGGGAAGATTGGTTTGGAAGGGTTCAGATGTAAGGGGTTGTCTTGAAAGGGAAGAGACAGCAGGCATTGAGTTGGGAGGATTGAGTTTGTAGAATTAAGTCAAGATGGAACGGTTGAGATGGGAGGGTTGAGATGGCTATCCTGTTTCTGCTTTGTGAGCTCTTTATGTTCTGCTTAAACCAACCGACCTAACAGTAAAAATATTTTTCCAACATCTAAAACTGTTTTTAATCAGCAAAATAAAGGCGTTTAAATCTGAACACACAGTAAAGAGCAGTGTATAATAAACACACCTCAGGCCTGCAGGTCCCCTCCCGCGGTCGCTGCTCCCCTCGGCGTGGCTCCGGTCACTGTGGGCTCTCCGTCTCCCGGTGCAACTGAAACCATCAAACACACACTGACTGCATCCAACTCCAACATCCAGGAAACCAGACAGACAGCCGTCTAAAGTGCAGAGTCTGTCTGTAAATCACACTGCCAGCCTGATTTCACTTTCACATTCACTAAAACCACAACGACACCCAGCGCTGATTCATGCCCTCGCTCTACATGCCCCGGCCTGCGGCGCCTCCAATCACCCCTCACACACACACACACTGCCAACACACTTCCACTACATCTGCACACAGCCGTCACTCTCACACTGATCTTATCTTACTCACTAAAACACGTGTTACAACACGGCCACGCTTTAATATATCTAAATACACTACAGCTACAATTTCTAATCCTTTACATTTTCATAAAAATAGTCTCGTTACTCGTATTTCATTTCAGCTGGTTTTCATTCAATAAAAGCCCTATCCAGATAAATCTCTCCATCCAGATAGAGTGAATCTGATTGTGATTGGATGTAGAGAAGTATAAACATATACCATTCCCACTCCCTATTGGTTTATACTGAGATCCATCACACCTGCACACGCCCCCGAGATGAAAACGAGATGAAATGAAATTAAATAAAGAAATAAAATGTTAGGAGTAATAAGTTCAGATAATTGTGTGAAAATGTAAGGAGTAGAAGTAAAAAGTAAATATCAGCTTCAAATAAATATTGGCCAATCCATTAAATAAATCCAGCAAAATTCCTAGATTTCACAATAATCCCCAACTATGAGAAGTTGAGATTCTGATTGGTAAAGAATAAAAGAGTAATACGCAGACAAATCAATCACAGATAATGCAGATAAAATGCTAAAAGTGCAGTTCTAATCATATTCATATTAAATCAAAGTATAAAGAAATTATTTATATATCAGTACCGTATTTTTCGCACTATAAGCTGCACTTAAAATCCTTTAATATTCCCAAAAATCATCAGAGCTCCTTATAATCTGGTGCACCTTATGTATAAATTCTACTAGCCAGTTTATTTCTCCAGCACTGAGACTGGAGCAGCATTAGCATTAGCATTAGCGGTTAACTGTGCTAAGTGCTAGCTCTTTCGCCACTTAGAGGGGAATATTATCAGCCTGTATCCTGCTGCTAATCCCAGCCAGCACTGCTGGAGCAGCATTAGCATTAGCCACTAATTGTGCTAAGCACTAGCTCTTTCACCATTCAGAGGTGGGTATTATGGGCCTGTAGCCTGCTGCTAACCCTGGCTAACACTGCTGGAGCAGTATAAGCATTACATGCTAACCGTGCTAAGCGCTAGCTCTTTCACCGTTCAGAGGAGAGTATCACTGGCCTGTAGCCTTCTGCCTACCCTGGCTAGCACTGCTGGAGCAGCATTAGCCACTAATTGTGCTAAGCAATAGCTCTTTTATCATTCAGAGGTGAGTATTATGGGCCTGTAGCCTGCTGCTAACCCTGGCTAACACTGCTGGAGCAGTATAAGCATTACATGCTAACCGTGCTAAGCGCTAGCTCTTTCACCGTTCAGAGGGTAGTATATCGGATTGTAGTCTGTGTGTTTACCGTGTTAAAACAAGCTCCGTGGGACAAACCGCTAGCTAATATCACCCTGACTTACAGGAACACTCAGGGTTCCTCAGTGTAGCGCTTTCAGGCGGCATTTAGCGGTTAGCTGCTAATGCTAATCTGTAAATCTAAGCCTACTGTAAATAAACTGAAGCTCTTTAATCACCCAAATAAACAGTTTTCAGAAGAGAAATCTGTGTAGATTAACATCCAGCACTCGTTTAACTTTAAAATATATATTTTTAAAGAATTACAGTTTTGTTTACTTAGCTCAGCTTAGCTTGTGTATGAAAATAGACCAGAAAATAGACATTTATTGTTTATTGTTGCCTTATAATCTGGTGTTTTATAATCAGAACCGCCTCCAGCTCACCTTGAGGACACTAATCACTGCTGTGGAAATGTTTTGACAGTGTAAATTGAGCAGTGCTGCTGTCGATAGAAGGGTTTTGGCAGCAGGTAGATGACTGACTGTTTGGCCGAGGACCTGCCAGCCATCAGACTTTATTACTGTTATCATTAGCCTCATAAAAGTGTCAGATTAACTGGCAGAGCTTAACGCTGGAGTATTACAACTACACCCGACGACCGACTACCTCTCACTAATTTCCTTCTGTTTCTGCCTCAACTGCAGCCAATTACACAGTAAATAACAACAATATCAACAACATTTTTTAATATGGTGAACGATATTATACCCTGAAATATTGCGCCATATCACCCATCCCTAATTATCACATCAGGGTTCTACTTTTTTACTGTTTTTATCAAAAGAAAAATTCACACTGTTCTCATTTCCCATTATAAATCTACTAGAGACAAATTATATCTGTCCAGTATCATTTATTTTACTATAATCCTGCTGGATATATGGAGATATATATTTGGAGTGAATTAATTTGTTCCAAATCTGATCAAATTATTGTATTTTTTAATATCTCAGTTATTAGGACTATGCAATATGATATATCATATCATATGCAATAATACAATTTCATTTTAATTTTGCTGCAGTAGTGTTTTCTTAAAATATATATTTTTTAACTCAGTATTTTGTCATACAGCATCAAGAGTATTGTTATCTTGAAAATAGCCTGAAATATTATTTGATATTATTTTAGGGACATGTCGCCCACCCCCTAATACACTTCATATTATTTTTGAAATGATTAAAAAAATCCATGTTCTAATATTAGTGTTATATTTGTATGATATATTTAAATATTTACTCTGAAGCTTTTAATGTTTGAAGTTTTCATGTGTACACTAAATATATTCTGCACTTTAGTACTTTAGATTTTTTTGTGACATTACGTCAAGTTGCGATATTTGATATGCAACATACAAAATAAAAGTCTCAGTAAGTTACTTTACGTTCTTTACAACACAGACAAAACAAAAATGCTGATTATTTTTAGTTTCTAATAAAAGTTTAAACTTTCTACATTTTCATTTATACCAAATAAAACTTACAATGATAAAATAATCCATATTATAATAAGAGTAGTATTCTGATCTATACAGTTTTGTAAAACAAAATATCGTGATACATTGCAATATAAATTATGGCTGTGTATAAGAAAGATATGTATCACGATTACAGGGGTTACAATTCACTATCACCTCACAATATACAAATTTTAGCACTAAATGAACCACTTCTGACACCAATTCTTTACATGTAAACTTTAATGTAGTTAAAGTTCGATTCGCAGTTTTTGTAAAACAAAAAAACGTGATACAATACAATATAAATTATGTATCACGATTCAAGAGGTTAGAATTCACTATCATATCACAATATACTCATTTTAGCACTAAATGAACCACTTCTGACACCAATTTTTACATGTAAACTCGTAGTTAAAGTTCTTCATTTTTGAGAATCGATACAGATTTTGTAAAACAAAAAATCGTGATACGATACAGTATATCAATATTTTCTTACACCCAAAACCTATGGGCAAACCAGGCAAACCAGTAAAACCAGTAAGACAGTGCTCACCTCCCAGTAGCTCCCATACTGCACCCACATCACAACCAGAGCAAACCTCAGGAAATTAATGCAAAATCACCACAGAGCAAATACAAATTAGTTGTAAAATAAAAATACGCGTATAATTCTAGTAGCAGCTGCTGCCCACAGGCACACCATCACCTCCACCACAACCCGGCACTGGCATGATCTCACTCACTCACTCACAGGCTGGCAGCAGCAGTGGCAGCAGCAGTGGCAGCGTCCGGCTCCTCCTGAAGGCTGGCACTGAGCGCCCGCCGTCTCAAATCTGCATTTATCACTCCAATAGACTAAAAGTGAGCTGGGTGAGTGGCGTCCAGCACCAGCGGACCCTCCAGACCCACTCGAAGACGTCCCCGTCCAACAGCTTCAGCTTTTACTGCAGTAATAAACAAACCTTTATTAATCTCCATCAATAATACCATTCACACACACTGAGCGCCCATTGTGTAAAGAGGTGCCAGTCTAGTCTGGGGCACTCAGCGAACACACACACACACAATTACACACACTTACACACTTACACAGATACCGACATCCCCAGCTAGCACAGATAGAGTCACTCGCTACGCTAACATGCTAACAATAGCTCAGATAAGGTCATAGAGCCCTATTTTACTGATCTATACGCGAGCCACCAACCGCAGAAGCCACATACAGCTTAATTTAGGGTGTATCAGTGTGTCTTTGCTATCATAACAACTGGAAAAGTACACCTTACGCAACTCGAAATGTGCAAAAGGCATGTACTAATTGAAATAAACCAATCAGGTGCACTCTGACCCAACATTTACATCAACAATAAACAGAATAAAGAATAAAATAACATTACTGTTTCCTTAAATGAGCTGCTGGTGTATCTTCACAGGTTAGTTTCCTCTGCTGAGAAGCGTTCGTTGGACACGTCCAGGTAGCTGCACTGTTAAAATAGCAATGCGCCAAAGTCAGAGCTCACCTGACTCTTAAAGGGAATGATGAGCCAGAGACACACTAATTGGTTATTTCAGGTTACACCCAAAATGATTTAACCACACCCATGATTAATTAATGAGAATTAGCACATGCCTTTTGCGCATTTCAAGCTGCGCAAGGTGTACTTTTCCCGTCGTTATGATAGCAAAGACACACAACAGATCACTAAAAAAACAGAATCCATAAACTTCAGTAACTGACTGTTCACTCACTGCCTTATTTATACCACCCAGTTGCAAAAATCACTGAAATCAGATCATCAGAGTCACCACTGCATGGTTATAATGCTGATCAGTGTAATATAAGGTGAACCGGATTATAAGGCGCATTATGCATCACTAGTAAGGAACAGGGATGTCGCCATGTTTTCCTTCTAATTCAGCAGGTTTCGTCACTGAGTGGCACCTGTAAAGCTAAGCTAATTTAAGTAAACATAACTGTAATTCTAAAAAAAAAAAAATTCTTTTGAAGTCAAAGAGTGCTGGATGTTAATCTACACAGATTTTTCTCCTGAAAACTGTTTATTTGGCTGGGAGCAACAGCATTAACAGCTAACCACTAGCGCTAGCTGCAGTTAGCAGCTAATGTTGCCCAACAGCGCAACACGGAAGAACCTGAGTGTTCTGGTATGCCAGTGTGCTATCAGCTATGTAGCTTGTTTCAACACAGTAAACATGTGGGCTAAAGTCTGATAATACTCACCTCTGAACGGCAAATGAGCTAGCGCTTGAGTGGCTAACGCTAATGCTGCTCCAGCAGTGCTAGCCGGGGTTAGCAGCAGGCTACAGGCAATACTCACCTCTGAACAGCAAAAGAGCTAGCGCTTAGAGTGGTGAGCGGCTAATGCTAATGCTGCTCCAGCAGTGCTAGCCGGGGTTAGCAGCAGGATACAGGCAGATAATACTCCCCTCTGAATTGCGAAAGAGCTAGCGCTTAGCATTATTAGGGGGTAATGCTAATGCTGCTCCAGCAGTGCTGGAGAACTAAACTGAAACTCCTGTATAACTCTGTACTTCAGCAGAGTGACTTTACTGCTCCTTAATACCTGACTGATAGAATTCATACATAAGGAGCACCGGATTATAAGGAGCTCTGATAATTTTTGGGAAAATTAAAGGAGTAAGTGCAGCTTATAGTGAGAAAAATACAGTATATAGAACCACTGGTGTACGTTCTCTTGTAATTACAGAAAGCTGTGCTTTTTGATTGGTTAAACTCATGCAATCTCACTAACCCAATCAAACTGAACCGTGAGCCTTTCTATTCCCGTGAAGCTGCTGAATCGTGTCTCAGCTTGTGTTTAGTCGAGTCAGTCGAGATCTGAACTACAGGAGTTCTCAGGAACCCACTCAGATACTGATTTGGCACCGATACAGAAAGATCTGAGAGACTATTCTTACTGCCATCTGTCTCTCCTTCACCAAACCCTCCACCACCACACCATACACAGCTATAACCACCAGTCTTTATTAGGGCTGAAACGATTATTCCAGTAATTCGAGTTACTCTATTAAAAAAATGTCTCTTTTAATTTTCTGTGACTGGAGGAATCGATGAAAAAATTTTAAAACGCAGAGTGGAATTTAGTGTGTTTTTTTTTTTCCATTTTCTCCCCAATTTACACAGCCAATTACCCAACCCACTCACTAGGACTCCCCTAGCACTAGTAATGCCCCAACACCCAACACACTCCTCCGATACATGTGAAGTTAAACTCCGCCTCTTTTCGAGCTGAGTAGAATCACAGCGCTAACGCTCGGAGGAAAGCTCAGCGACTCGGTTCTGATACATCAGCTCACAGACGCCCTGTTCTGTGGACATCACCCGGAGGGAGCAGGGCCAATTGTGCTCCCTCTGAGCGCCGGCTGCTTGATGGCAAAGCTGCATGAGCGGGGGTTCGAACCTGCGACCTCCCGCTCATAGTGGCAGCGCTTTAGACCGCTGGACCACTTGGCGCCCAGTGTGGACTTTTAATGTGAAACAGCGCGCTTAGTGTTACGTCACCCACGCACAGGAAGCAGGAAGTGGAGCAGGCGGAGGTTTTTAGAGCAGAGAGAACATAAATTTAACTTATAATAAATCAATGAGACTAATATAAGATTAATGTACCTTAATAACATATTTACAGCACTGGAGAGAGCTGATTATTAGAAATACTATCTAATGTGTGTGGGTAGTTTATTACAACAGAGACAAAGTTCTAGACTTAATACAGGCCTTATGTAATCAGTAAAAACAGCGCTGTGGAGTTTATAAACTAATACAAGTTAAAGTTAACTGAGCTACTGAGTTACTTTGGCAAGAATACACGGCCATGAACTTACTGTTTTTTGTCATTTAGTCTTAGTTATGTCAATTAATTAGATCTGAGTAGTGTAAAACGTGAATTAACAAAAAAAAAAAAAAACACTTTAACACTTCTGTTGTCACAATTATTCCACAGGTCGTGATGTATTTCCCTGTCTAGGAAGGAGAATCCACCGGCTTGGTGGTAAAAGAATGCAGCGCTCTTATCCAACACTCGCAGAACTGGCAACGTCTCTGCTGTTGAGAAGCTAAGATGCACAACAAAAAGCCAATGTTTTTGCCTTTATTATTGATTAATACCCTATATTTAATACTTACGAGAAATCCTAAGTTAAATAATTTAATAAATAATAATAATTAAATAATTTAACTTAATTTATTAAATTATTAATTATTGGAGTATAACTTGTGGTATTTATGTATATTTTGTGTTTTATTTATTTCTATTTGTGTTTGCAATGTGGAAATGTATATTGTAAATTTAAAAATTAAACCGATTGGTCATTCATTATTAAGTGAAATGTTTTCTCTTGTGCATTTTTAATTACTCTTTAAGCAAGCAAATATGTTTTATCTGATTACTCGATTACTCACTAAAATAATCGGTAGCTGCAGCCCTTTTATATATTATTGTAGAAAGGGACGTTACCGTAGCTGACCTCTGTTCTGAAGCGTGTTTTTATTTATTCATTTTAATAAGGCAGACATCTGGTGTTCTCTGAATCTGGAAACACTTCAGAAACATTTGTTGTCTTGTTGTGTTAAATACAGATAGAGAGAATCAGAGAGAGGACGAGGGAGAGAGAGAGAGAGAGAGAGAGATGTAGAGAGTGTAGAGTTGGAGGGATGCATATGTGTGGAGTGGAGATGAGGAGGATAAAGGAGAGAGAGATATAGAGAGAGTAGAGATGGAGAGATAGAGTGTAGAGATGGAGGGATGAATATGTGTGGCATGGAGATGAGGAGGATAAAGGAGAGGGAGAGAGAGAGATGGAGGGATGAATATGTGTGTAGAGGAGATGAGGAGGATAAAGGAGAGAGAGAGATGGAGGGATGAATATGTAAGAATGGGAGATGAGGATGATAAATGAGAGAGAGACAGAGAGAGAGAAAGTGTAGAGATGGAGGGATGAATATGTGTGTAGAGGAGATGAGGATGATAAATGAGAGAGAGAGAGAGATGGAGGGATGAATATGTGTGTAGAGGAGATGAGGATGATAAATGAGAGAGAGAGAGATGGAGGGATGAATATGTGTGTAGAGGAGATAAGGACAAAGGAGAGAGTGATAGAGTGTTGAGAGAGAGAAAGAGAGATGTACAGATGGAGGGATGAATATGTGTGGAGTGGAGATGAGGAGAACAAAGGAGAGAGATAGAGTGTAGGGATGGAGGCATGAATATGTGTGTGTAGAGGAGATAAGGACAAAGGAGAGAGAGAGAGAGAGAGAGAGAGAGAGAGAGATGGAGGGATGAATATATGTGTGTAGAGGAGATGAGGAGGGTAAAGGAGAGAGAGAGAGAGAGAGAGAAAGAGATGGAGGGATGAGTATATGTGTGTAGAGGAGATGAGGAGGATAAAGGAGAGAGAGATGTAGAGATGGAGGGATGAGTATATGTGTGTAGAGGAGATGAGGAGGATAAAGGAGAGAGAGATGTAGAGATGGAGGGATGAGTATATGTGTGTAGAGGAGATGAGGAACATAAAGGAGAGAGAGATGTAGAGATGGAGGGATGAGTATATGTGTGTAGAGGAGATGAGGAACATAAAGGAGAGAGAGATGTAGAGATGGAGGGATGAGTATATGTGTGTAGAGGAGATGAGGAGGATAAAGGAGAGAGAGATGTAGAGATGGAGGGATGAGTATGTGTGTGTAGAGGAGATGAGGAGGATAAAGGAGAGAGAGAGAGAGAGAGAAAGAGATGGAGGGATGAGTATATGTGTGTAGAGGAGATGAGGAGGATAAAGGAGAGAGAGAAAGAGATGGAGGGATGAGTATATGTGTGTAGAGGAGATGAGGAACATAAAGGAGAGAGAGATGTAGAGATGGAGGGATGAGTATATGTGTGTAGAGGAGATGAGGAACATAAAGGAGAGAGAGATGTAGAGATGGAGGGATGAGTATATGTGTGTAGAGGAGATGAGGAGGATAAAGGAGAGAGAGATGTAGAGATGGAGGGATGAGTATATGTGTGTAGAGGAGATGAGTGCATGGTTAGATGCGTGCTCCTTCTGGCGATGCTCTGTACAGATGAATGCTTAGACAATAAATTGGCCTATTTTAAACTCTGCTTATTTATAGCAGGAGAATGAGCGGAGGAAGCCTCGCCCCCGGGACCCTCAGGACCCTCAGAGAGCAGGGCGGAGGAGCAGGACCATGAGGGGGATGGAGGTGATGAGGGTGATGGAGGTGATGAGGGTGGAGCTAGATTACTGGAAATGAAGTGAGGTAGAGAGAGCATAGGGTGTTTCTAGTGTTTCATTAAAAATTGTGGTAAAAATCACAGTGCATCTCACGATACGATATTATCACAATGATATCACAATACTGTGATTCTGTGATATTCACTACATCACAATACAATCCTCTAATGATACTTCACGACATCCGAATAACTGAAGAATATAAAATACGAAGAAGATAAAATTAGAGCTGCAGGATGTTGGGACAAATTGATATCACAATATTTTGTTGTTTTGTGATACATATTGTGATATTAAAAAATACATGAGTTTTCTACCTTAATAGTCCAATCTGTATATACATTATTAGAGTAAAATAAATGGTATTGGGTAGACATCATAAATTGTTAATCTGGCAGACACGGTCATGTAAAATGGTAAAAATGTGAATTTCTATTTGTATCAAGTCACAAAAAAGCTTTTAAAATGTTAGGTGTTGCTAAGTGGATGCTACTGTATTACTATGTGGTTGCTACTGTTGGTAGGCTTGTGGTTAGGTGGTTGTCATGATTCTAATAATGTGCTGGTAAGGCTGGTAAGGTTGCCAAGTGGTTGCTATGGTATTGCTAGGCGGTTGGTAAAGTGTTGCTATGTGGTTGCTATGGTACTTCTAGGTGGTTGGTAGGGTGTTGCTATGGTATTTCTAGGTGGTCAGTATGATGTTGCTAAATTCTTGCTATAGTAATACCAAGAGGTTGGTATGATATTGCTCAATGGTTGGTAAGGTGTTGCTAAGTGGTTACTATGGTATTACTAGGTGGTTGGTATGGTATTGTTTAGTGGTTGGTAAGGTGTTGCCAAGTGATTGCTATGGTATTGCTAGATGGTTGGTATGGTTTCCCTGAGTGATTGCTATGGTATTCCTAGATGGTTGGTATGGTGTTCCTGAGTAATTGCTAAAGTATTACTAGATGGTTGGTATGGTATTACTAAGTGGTTGCTATGGTATTACTAGGTGGTTGGTGAGGTGGATGCTGTGGTATTATTAGGTGGTTGCTATGGTATTTCTAGGTGGTTGATAAGGTGTTGCTATAGTATTTCTAGGTGGTTGGTATAATGTTGCTAAGTTCTTGTTATAGTAATACCAAGAAGATGGTTATGTGTTGCTAAGTGTTTGCTAAGTTATTGCTAAATGGATGCTATGGTATGACTAGGTGGTTGGTATAGTATTGTTAAGTGGTTGCTAAAGTGTTGCCAAGTGGTTGCTATTGCATTGCTAGGTGGATGATATGGTTTTGATGAGTGGTTGCTATTGCATTGCTAGGTGGATGATATGGTTTTGATGAGTGGTTGCTATTGTATTGGTAGGTAGATGGTATGGTGTTGATGAGTGGTTGCTATTGTATTGGTAGGTGGATGGTATGGTGTTGCTGAGTGGTTGCTATTGTATTGGTAGGTAGATGGTATGGTGTTGATGAGTGGTTGCTATGGTATTGGTAGGTGGATGGTATGGTGTTGCTAAGTGGTTGCTATTGTATTGGTAGGTGGATGGTATGATGTTGATGAGTGGTTGCTATTGTTTTGGTAGGTAGATGGTATGGTGTTGATGAGTGGTTGCTATTGTATTGGTAGGTGGATGGTATGGTGTTGATGAGTGGTTGCTATGGTATTGGTAGGTAGATGGTATGGTGTTGCTGAGTGGTTGCTATTGTATTGGTAGGTGCACGGTATGGTGTTGCTGAGTGGTTGCCAAGTGGTTGCTTTTGTATTGGTAGGTGGATGGTATGGTGTTGATGAGTGGTTGCTATTGTATTGGTAGGTGGATGGTATGGTGTTGATGAGTGGTTGCTATGGTATTGGTAGGTAGATGGTATGGTGTTGATGAGTGGTTGCTATGGTATTGGTAGGTGGATGGTATGGTGTTGCTGAGTGGTTGCTATTGTATTGGTAGGTGGATGGTATGGTGTTGCTGAGTGGTTGCTATTGTATTGGTAGGTGGATGGTATGGTGTTGCTATGTGGATGCACTGTGCAGAACACTAATTACAACAACTGTACCCACTGTAATAGATTTATAACAATAAATATACCACCAGTCTATGAATCGTTAATGTATAATTACACTGTTATTACACACACCTTATATACATAAGTGGGGCCAGAATGTTTAATTTTAATTTTAATTTAATTGTGATATAATCACACTTACTCCACATACCAAAGCTTTGTGTGTGTGTAGTGATTGTGTGTGTGTGTGTGTGTGTAGGTGTGGGCATGTAGGGGGACCCATCTGCTCCAGTATCTGAGGCTGGCATCTGGTTGGCGCAGAAACCCTGACAGCTGGTCACATGACCCATAGTTTCAGAGATGCCCCGCCCCTGATCTCCCAACCACCCACTGAACACACACCAACACACACCAACACACAGACACACACACACAGACACACACACACACCAAGGCTGATGACCTCAGCCTCATCCCAGTAGGCAAACGCTATTGCTATTTTCCCCTGAAATATGATGCCGTATCACCCACCCATACTTATCACCATACCTGTCAAGTTTTGGACTTAAAAATAAGGGATTTTTTCCGCCGCCCCAACAGCCCAACTGAGGGCTTGTGCTTTATATATATATATATATATATATATATATATATATATATATATATATATATATATATATATATATATGAAATTGAAGGGTGCACAAATTTACAAGAAGGACATGGATCAGATATATTCCATAAGTAAATAATAGTCCTAAGGGGCCTACACAATTAATAATCTTTCATTAATACTTCTTTCTATCGTTCAGTCCACTCCTGATCAGTTCAGTTAATTTCAGCCCTCTCCACATTTTCTCTCTCTCCAGCTCAACCATCTCTTCTACCCCTTCTAAATAATACATTACACCACAATACTTGAGATTTAAACAAATTCTAACAAACCCTAAAACTAGCCCTGAACTAATAGAGTTTGGAAATTATAGTTATTGGCTGATCAGGCACATCAGGGCAGGGCATTATATATATATGTAGATTTTTCTCAAACCCTGAATATCTATCTAGCTAATTCTAAAGTTAAGCTAACTGAGTCACAAGCTGGATTTTATTAAACACACAATGGGTTTAATTTATGTTTTGATTCAGAGAAGAGTCTTTTTAACCAGCTATCAGAAACAATCTCATCACAGTTTACATGGTTAGTTACCTTTCTTTTAGAAAAATCTCCGTATATCCAGATTAGTTTTAACGACAGCTGCTCCGACTAGCTGCCTGAACTCACAGCGAGGGGAGGGGCGGGGCTTCCCGCACACTAAACTGCGCTCCGCAAAACCAGCTAGCTGATTGGCTGTTTCTCCTGAAAGGCGGGACTTTGTCCTTGAACCGGCACCACGATTGGTTAAGAGACACACAGTGGTCAGTGCATTGTCGCCTGTGGCCTATATATTTTTTTATTTAGTATAATACGGGAAATTTACGGGAAAATACTAATACGGGAGGACGGCGGGAAAGAGGAGTAAAATACGGTAGTTTCCCGGCCAAAACGGGAGACTTGACAGGTATGTTTATCACACATCAAAAGAAAAATTCACACTGTTCTCATTTCTCATTATAGATCTACTAGAGACAGATTATATCTGTTCAGTATCATTTATTTTACTTTAATCCTGGATATATGGAGATATTTGGAGTGCATTATTATTAGTATCATGATATTCTGGATCATTGACTTTTGTTACAAATCTGATAAAATTCTTGTATTTTTTAATATCTCAGTTAGGGGTGATATATATTGTATACAATAATAATATTAAATTTTCGTTTTGTTGCAGTAGTTCTTAATATAATTTGTTTTAATTCAGTGTTTTTTTTTTCATATCGCCAAGAGAATTATTATGGCGAAAATACCATTGTGGTATATAAATATCGCCATATTGTTCACCCCCAGTGTGCATGTGATGTATTTGAACTGGATATTGGTGAGCAGCACCTCCTTTTAATCACACCTGATCCTACTGACTACTGAAATATATTTACACCATAGGGACAAAAGTCATGGGACGCCTGCTCAGTCACTGTTTCTTTTGTAGTCGCATTTCAGATATTTTTTTACGACTTTTTAAGACCCCATGGGAAACCTTGTTGCTAAGTGATTGCTATAGTATTACTAAGTGGTTGGTATAGTGTTCCTAAGTGGTTGCCTTGGATTTAATTGGTGGTTGGTATGGTATTGCTAAGTGATTGCTGTGGTATTTCTAGGTGGTTGGTATAGTGTTCCTAAGTGGTTGCCTTGGATTTAATTGGTGGTTGGTATGGTATTACTAAGTGATTGCTATGTTATTTTAGGTGGTTGGTATGAATGTTGCTAAGTGGTTGCCATGGATTTAATTAGTGGTTGGTATGGTATTGCTAAGTGATTGCTGTGGTATTTCTATGTGGTTGGTATAGTGTTCCTAAGTGGTTGCCTTGGATTTAATTGTTGTTTGGTATGGTATTGCTAAGTGATTGCTATGGTGTTTCTAGGTGGTTGGTATAGTGTTCCTAAGTGGTTGCCTTGGTTTTTAATGGGTGGTTGGTATGGCTAAGTGATTGCTATGTTATTTTAGGTGGTTGGTATAGTGTTCCTAAGTGGTTGCCATGGATTTAATTGGTGGTTGGTATGGTGCTGTTAAGTGGTGGCTATGGTATTACTAGGTGGTTGTTATGGTGTTGTTAAGTGGTGGCTATGGTATTACTAGGTGGTTGGTATGGTGTTGTTAAGTGGTGGCTATGGTATTACTAGGTGGTTGGTATGGTGTTGTTAAGTGGTGGCTATGGTATTACTAGGTGGTTGGTATAGTGTTCCTAAGTGGTGGCTATGGTATTACTAGGTGGTTGGTATGGTGTTGTTAAGTGGTGGCTATGGTATTACTAGGTGGTTGGTATGGTGTTGTTAAGTGGTGGCTATGGTATTACTAGGTGGTTGGTATGGTGTTGTTAAGTGGTTGCTATTGTATTACTAGGTGGTTTGTATGAATGTTGCTAAGTGGTTGCCATGGATTTAATTGTTGTTTGGTATGGTACTGCTAAGTGGTTGGTATGGTATTTCTAGGTGGTTGGTATAGTGTTCCTAAGTGGTTGCCTTGGATTTATTAGGTGGTTGGTATGGTATTACTGAGTGGTTGGTATGGTGTTGTTATATGTTATTTGTGCGAATAACACATCAGTGTTATATGCTTTACCCAGTAATTCAGAGCTAAAGAACAAATGGTTAGAATTTGTCTCTGGAACTCCACCAGCCAATTACAACTGAGATAGGTAGGTGTATATTTAAAACAGTTCTGTTTACACTAGTTAAACTTTCTGGACCTGGACTCTCCACCTCTGTGTGTAAGTAACTATAGGTTTCCAAGTCGCGCTGGATAAGGGCGTCTGCTAAATACCGTAAATGTAAATGTTCCAGTGTCTTCCTTTCTAAAAAAAAAAGGTATGCTGAGCCTACATTTCTCCAGTGGTGCAGGAATCCGTCTGTACGAGCGCAGAGTGGAAAAAGAAAAGGTATTTAACACAGTCGGGTTCAAACGGCCATCCATTCACACCCTGCCGGCGCTGAGTCATATTTACCAGCGCTGATTAATGAGCGTTATAGAGCCTGCACTCGCTCCCAAGAGCTCTCAGAGCTTCATATACAGACTGGAGAAGAGCTTCAGACCAACCATCCTCTGAACTGACGCCAGAACAGTTCCTGCACTTCCTCACCTCTTCAGGAATCCTCAGCTTTACCACCACACTGCATTAAAACCACTGTGAGATAATGTAATGTAACAGTGACGATCTGGTTCCAATACGCTTTTTTCACCTACATCACCATCGTCTACCAAAACTAAGCTGTGAGGATAGAAGTAGCGTTGGACCGCTGGGTACTAGTGCTGCGTTCCCAAATGCACTTATTCAAAAATAAAGAAATCTTATAAAAGTCAAACCTTCCATAGTTTCCCCAAAGATCCCGTACTTTACTGTAAAAGAATTCACAAAATCAGTAGAGATCACAATTTCAATTTTACTACTAACCACAACCAGGTCTGATCACAGTCAGACCTGTAGAATCAAGAAATCACTTAAATAGAACCTGCCTGACAACATGGAGCAGATAAAAGGTTTCAAAAAGCAACATATTATGAAAAAAAATTCAAAAACAGATTTATAATCTATTAATCTGGAAAAGGTTATAGTAAGTCAATCAAGCTTTGGGACTCCAGAGCACCAGTGATTCACTATTATTCACTAATGGAGAAAACATAAATGGAACACTGGTGAACCTTCCCAGGAGTGACCGGCCGACCTAAAGAAATTACTCCAAAAGGGCATGAACAACTCATCCAGGAGATCCCAAAAGAACCCAGAACTACATTTAAAGAGCTGCAGGATCTCACTCACCTCAGTTAAGATCAGTGTTAATGATTCAATAATAAGAAATAAAGAGACTGGGTGAAAATGATCTCCATGGGAGAATTTCAAGATGAAAAACACTGCTGACCAAAAACAACACAACCACCCATCTCACATTTACCAACTAAATGACCTCAAGCTCAGGAGTACTTGGCTTCTGCAGCAGGACAATGACCCAAATCCCACAAACAAGTTCACCTCTGAGTGGATTAAATAAACTAAATGAAGGTTTTGGAGGGTCTAGTTAAAGTCTGATTGAGATTAAATTGACTTTTATGCTGGAAAATCCTCCAATGTGTCTGAATTAAATAATTCTGTAAAGAAGAGTGGAACAAAATTCCTCCACAGAGATCAGAAAGACTCTTTTTTAGTTATCAGTAAAGCTTGATTGCAGTTCTTGCCGCCAAGAGTAAAGAACCAAGTTATTAGATTTAGGGGTAATATACATTTAAATTCATTACATATATCAGACAAAACAGTGTGGCAGAAATCACTTCTTCATTCAGGCAAATGTCAAGGGACACAACAGTAATTTCTATTTTCATATTCTAATTCATACTGGCTTTAAAAAGCAGCATGTTTTTCAGTGTCACAGTCTAATCGAGTCAGAGTGAAAATGAAACTGGATCTGAATCAGGATTCTTTATCAGGACACAGATCTAGTTTCGTTCTTATATGCTCTGATTAGATGTGTCTGGTTCAGTCAGTTTGCCCCAGATTCCCCCGGTCTCGGTTTTGCAGCTCAGTGGCCTGAAAAGTGGCTGTTCCCTGCCGTCAGTAATTAACCTCGGCACAGTGATTCCTCATTTACATATCCGACTGCAGACCATGCGTCCGCCAGAACGCAGCCATATGGACTGTTACAACATCCAGTCATCACCATAACGTGAGCGTTTACTGAAACATAATAAAACGCACCTATTTAATCTCAGAAAAGATTAAATCAGAGGTGTCCAAACTACGGCCCGCGGGCCATTTGCAGCCCGTTTCCTTTTTTGGAGCGGCCCGCAAGGTACTTTAGAAATAGAATGAAAGTTGGCCCGCTGTTAAGCAGGTTTTTATAATGTGAGATTCAAAGTTTGAACGCTAGGTGTCAGAAAGAGTCAAAGAGTCTAAAAGCGGAGAGAGTGCTCATTTCTAGCTCAGAAAAACGGGGCAAAGAGTCTAAAAGCGAAGAGGGTGCGCATCTCTAGTGCAGAAAAACGGGCCAAAGAGTCTAAAAGCGGAGAGGGTGCGCATTTCTAGTGCAGAAAAACGGGTCAAAGAGTCTAAAGGCGGAGAGGGTGCGCATTTCTAGCTCAGAAAAATGGGCCAAAGAGTCTAAAGGCGGAGAGGGTGCGCATTTCTAGCTCAGAAAAACGGGGCAAAGAGTCTAAAAGTGAAGAGGGTGCGCATCTCTAGTACAGAAAAACGGGCCAAAGAGTCTAAAAGCGGAGAGAGTGCGCATTTCTAGTGCAGAAAAACGGGTCAAAGAGTCTAAAAGCGAAGAGGGTGCGCATTTCTAGCGCAGAAAAACGGGCCAAAGAGTCTAAAAGCGGAGAGAGTGCGCAGTTCTAGCGCAGAAAAACGCTCCAAAGAGTCTAAAACTTGCCGTAATTAAGGAGTTTAATATTAAGAGACATCATGAAATGAAACACCAATTTGAAAAATCTTAGTTTACACAACACTGTCAAAGATTGATAAAGATAGTAAGTTAAGTAAAATGGTGTGTAAATGAAAGTAATCAGGAAAAAAGTATTATTTAAAGTGGTATATTTCATTATTTGTTTTATTACAGTCTGTGGCCCGTGACTTCAAATATATTTCTCCTTCTGGCCCCCAACAAAAAATGCTTGGACACCCCTGGATTAAATCATCCAAAGAGATTACATTGAAAAAATACTTGAGATTAAAAGATGCAATTAAAAGCTTTATACTGGTGGAATGGGCACTAATTTGTTAGCAAGTCGACCAAGCTAAGCTTTCCATTCAGAACCTGGGTTTGATGATAAACACGATTGGTTGGCTGATGTTTGGTCTTGATTGCAGGCAATTTACTATTGAAACAGCTGTCCTTCTTTCAGTCCGATGTTCGAGTGTGTTGTAGAAGCATATTTCTGGGGCCTTTAAGATTAAAAGCTGGAATCTTTGTGAAAGATGGAATTCCATAAGTTTTACATTGGTGGAATAATTAGTTACCTGTGTAGATAACTAGGCTAAACTTACCATCTAGAAGGGATTAAACCATCCAGAGAGAGCACACTGTAATACACGCACCCCTAAAATGCTTAGGATTAAAAGATGCAATTAAAAGTTTTCTACTGGTGGAATGGGCGCTAATTTGTTACCTGGGTAGATAAACTAGGCTAATCTTACCATCTAGAAGGTATTAAAAGGTTTGGTTACAGTGCATTTCCGGCTGATAACGGCACTCATATTACACCTCTCAGCCAATCACAATGCAGGGTCGGAACTAACTGTGGTATAATTGGGATTTAAAGATGCAATTAAAAGTTGTATACTGGTGGAATGGGCACTAATTTGTTAGCAAGCTAATCAAGCTAAGCTTTCCATTCAGAACCTGGATTTGTGGATAAAGACGACGGCTGGCTGATGATCGAGTGTGTCGTAAAGGAATGTGTAGCTGTCAACGATCTCTCACCAGGAGGTGCACTACCCAAAATTAGAATTAAAAAGCTTTTTTACAGGAGAGTGAAGGAAGCATTTTCATGCAATCTTGTGAAAAATACATACATTTTACCATGTATAAATTACCACATGCTAAACATTCACCATCAAATCAATGTCTTATTGATCTGATTATTGATCTGATGATCAGATTCCTGCATCCCGGCACTAAAAGCATCAGTGTCATGATAAAAATGATAACACACACTCCAGCCTCCTCCTCCTCCTCTTCCTCAGCCTCATCCCTTTCTTTGCTGAGCGTGAAGCCCATCTCCTCGCTCGCGCTGCACTGTTACATAAACGTGCCCGCGGAAAGCGAGTCCACGTGATCTCTGTGTTGTTGTTGTTCGCTCGCGCACTGTTTGGAAACCCAGCTCGAGCTCAGCTGCACAGCCAGCTCGAGCCAAACGCTACAGCACCAACGCACGCAAGCGCAAGCATGCATGCACGGACGGAACACGCACGAATGCATGCATGCACGCACGCACACACAAATACACACACGCACTCACGCACGCGCGCGTGCACACATAAAAGCAAGACAACGCAAGTAAAAATCGGGTCACGCGCTCACCTGTCCGCCGCGCACGCTGCTCCGCTCCGCCGTTACTGAAACATCCCCCGGACCGCTCGCGGGAACCGAGCCGCTGCCGATCGGAGGGAGGCTGGCGGACACGGAGACGCCTGATTGGCTAAGAGGGCGGAGGCGGGGTTCTGTGATTGGTTAGAGCAGGCGGGTTATGGAGCTCTGTGGTTGGGTGAGGCGTTGGGGAAGTGAGGCGCTGATTGGCTGAAACGCTGCATCAGGAGGGCGCTGATTGGTCAGATTGATGTAAACAGACGGAGCTGCTCGCTGATTGGCTGAGAGGCTGTCAGTCTAATCTGACTGAGGCTCGGGCTGTGACTGTTGTGTTGTTTTGTTTTGTTTTGTTTTCACAAAGTGAGGAAATATATGGGCATGTATTTATTTAAATATGAGACACAATCGAAATGTATTTTTTACATTTAATGTGTATTTTAAACAGTAGCGGTTTATTAAGGAAAATTATTTAATTTTTAACTATATATATATATATATATATATATATATATATATATATATATATATATATATATATATATATATATATATATATATACACGACCCTTTGGCATATATTTAATTTTAATATCAGATTTGTATATTACTGGGTTTATATGTATGATTTATTTTTTAAATAATACATTTTAATTACATGATTATCACTTGGTTTCATTATTATTCAGTATTTTATTATAGTTTACAAAATATATATTTTTTATTAATTACTGCTATTTGTCTGTCAGTCTTGCTCTATCTGTCTGACTGTTTATATATCTGCCTGTTCATTTATCTGTCTGTATGTCTATCCATCTGGGTGACTGTCTGTCTTTCAGTCTTTCTAACTAAATGTCTGTCTGTTTTTAGTATGTCTTTCTGTGTTTTTTGTGTTGTTTTTGTCCGTTAATTTATCTGTTTGTCTATTTATCTGACTATATCTGTTTGTTTTTGTCTGTCTGTCTGTTTGTCTATATGTCTGTCTTTCCAACTATGTGTGTTAAAGTCTGTCTGCCTTTTTGTATATCTGTCTCTCTGTCTATATGTCTGCCTGATCATATCTCTGTCTATCAATCTATCTGTTTGTTTTGTCTGTCTGTCTGTCTTTCTGACTATCTATATCTCTGTTTATAAGTCTGTCTGTCCTGTCTATCCTTTTGTTTTTGTCTGTCTATGTATTTGTCTTCCTGTTGATGTCTCTATTTGTCTGTCTATGTATTTGTCTTCCTGTTGATGTCTCTGTTTGTCTATCTATCTATCTATCTATCTATCTATCTATCTATCTATCTATCTATCTATCTATCTATCTATCTATCTATCTATCTATCTATCTATCTATCTATCTATATATCTGTCTGTCTATAATAAGGCATAACTGTGCAGTTATGTAAGGCTGGGTAAAATACCACGACATGACAAAAGTCATGGGACAGCAAAATATAACTTGATCTGTCTGCCTGTAACTTGATCTGTCTGCCTGTTCATCTATCTATCTATCTATCTATCTATCTATCTATCTATCTATCTATCTATCTATCTATCCATCCATCCATCCATCCATCCATCCATCCATCCATCCATCCATCCATCCATCCATCCATCTGTGCAGTTATGAGACTGGCTAAACTACCATGACATGACAAAAGTCATGGGAGAGCAAAAATATAACTTGATCATCATAAAGCTTACCTCAGGGCACAGCTTGGAAACACTCACACTTGTATAAGTAGTGAGGTGTTATCATGTGAGGCTGTGGCGAGGGAGGCTGAACTCCTTATATAAGACTAATATTACCATGCACAGTGGACAAACACATTTAAAAAGGTTTGTCTAGAATAGTCTGTGTGAATAGACACTAGTGTTCTTTTCCATACCTGGGATGTGCCAAAAGTCATGGGACACAGTATATATTATGCCCTATTAGTGTATATAAGGCTTTATTTCATGGGCTGTTCTTCTGTAGAGAGGAGGGGTGTTTAGTGTGGGCTGGTGGTGCAGTTAGCTCTGCCTGCAGCGGAAACAAAAGCTGAAATAAAGAAAATAAGGAAGAATATATTTAGAATAAAGTATTTTTAAAGCTTCCGTCCTGGTTTTATTTACTGTGTTCGTCGCCTGTGTTCAGGCTGTGCTGAGTTCCTGAGGTTATATAACTCAGCACACAGGACGGGCGAGACCGGGGTGGGGGGGGGGTAGACCCTTAATAACACAGGCATTATAACAGAAATAAACAGAGGGGCAGGAGAGCGAGGCTCGGGCTCTGCGCTGCTGCTTCAGCTGGAGGATGTGTGTGGTTTTGTAACAGGCTCTATTGAGGAACTGTACAGTATAACTCACAGTGTAACTCAGCAGCGCCATCGTGTGGTTACTTAATACATTACAGGGTTAAATTTGTCAGAATACATCACTTTATTGATGAATGTAAAGAACAGTAATTATCAGACTCGCTCTAGTGTTCAGGAGCAGCTGCACTGTAAACTCATACGCTGTTTAAACTCAAATGATTTAAGTCGGTTTTATATAAAATTGGATATTTCTAAACAATACTCAACTACTTTGAGTTAGCTGAACATTTGTGAGCACATATACTGTACTATTCAAACTGAGATCTTTGAGTTGAACCAACTTATAATAACTAAGTTTAGTCTGTTTTGTCATTAACAGCTTCTTTTTCATTGGCTTCTGTCACAATCTATTTGCATACTGGGTGTGTCCAACAGTTTCTGACAGACACTCACCATCAGTGTGTAGTGATCAGTGATGTCAGTAACGCGTTACTTATTTAAGTCACTGTGCGTCTCTCTCTCCACCTCATCTCCTCCACACACACACACACACACACACACCGCTCCCTTACCCATTCCCCCTCCGCTCTTCCCCAATCACACGCGTCTCGCTTTCTCCCCTCTCTCTCTCGCGCTCGGCGTGTCTTTAGTTTCCGCCCGTTTTCGTTTTTCGCCAGTTCTCGGCGCCCTATCTCTTTATTAAAGCGTTTTTTTTTTTGCGGCCGCGTCCCAATTCACTAGCCAGGGCAGCGGTCTGCCACAAATTTGATTGGCAGAGGAGAGCATTTAAAGATTTTACACCACACGTGATTGGAAGTTCACTGTGGCGCAGAGCGCACATACCGTAAAGACAAGAAAAGTTCCGGTGCTTTAAATGAACACTGTCAGAATTAAATCCTTCTCAGTAGTTGGGTCCGGTATGGGTCCGGACCCGGACCGCAGTCTGCATATATGTGATCCCTGGTCTAGACCATATACACGGTTCTGTTTTATAAAACCACTCCTTGCTGCCCTGCAGAGAACAACAGGTTCAATATTCAGTTTTACAGTGTTAAATATGTCAGGTCAAGAAAGACTTTCTTTATTTTATATATTTTTTTATAAAAACAAGTATTTATGTTTAGTAAAATCAAGAAAGACCATATTTTATTTTTTATAAAAAAAATATTTATGTTAATTTTTTTTATTTTTATAAAAAAAAAGTATTTTTTTAGGAAATAGTTCAACTTAATAGAGATAAATTGATGCTGTTAAAAATGTATTTTCCAATAAAGGGAGTATTGGCAAAACTGGTTATTAAGGTGGCGGGAGGTGGTGTCTGCAGCTGCTGAAAGTAACTAATAAAGTAACTTGTAAAGTAACTTAGTTACTTTTAAAATCAAGTTATCCATAAAGTAACTAAGTTACTTTTTAAAGGAGTAATCAGTAATCAGTAATCGGATTACTTTTTCAAAGTAACTATACCTTCACTGGTAGTGATTCCCCCTGGGCTACCTTACAAATAAATCAACTTCCCCTTTAGTTGTAATAACTTGAATTTTTAATTTATGCTAACTCAAGTTTTCATTCTCCATTACTTAACTTTTTTAAGTTACAATGTGCCAGATTCCTAAAGTTTTTAGTGAACAGGGGAAATCTGCTTTTAGCTACAGAACAGCAGCAGCAGTGAGCTGGAATTATTCACTACAGGAAACTCTAAAACTCACTAAAGCTCACTGCTGTCACTACATCATTTTAAACATTTAATATCTAACCACCTTCAGACAGCCTGTTTTGCTTAATCTTATTTATTATTAACTTTTATTTTTTATTTCTTTTAGTTCTTTATTTTCTTTTTATTTCTTTCCTTATTTTATTATTATTATTATTATTATTATTATTATTATTATTGTAATAGTTTTGTATTATTGCTTTTTAACTTATTTTGATTTTCTTTCTTTCTTTCATTTATTTTTTTAGTTTATTTATTTGTATTTTTGTTGTATTATGTAAAAGTTAGTTTTAGCTAATTTTAACTCATTTTTGTTGTATTAATCTTGAATTAATATTCTTTTGATCTTATTTTTTTATCAATATCAATTAAACCAAGATTTATTATAATAATTACTATTTATTTTATTCTAATTCTATTTTTATTTTTTATCATTTTTATATTTTATTTACTGTTATTTTAAAATAAGTAAATTTAACTATTGTCTTGTCAATCCCTGTTTCTGTAAATTTGCTTGGCTACATTGTAAATGAGGGTTGCCCCTTAATGTACCTCCGAGTCAAAATATAGGTTGATTGATTGATTGACATCACTTTTCTGCATGTTTGGACTTGCATACCATTTATTTGCCTTAATTTCATTATTTTAACCATTATTTAACGATAACACTTTGGAAATAAATGTATTAAAATCACTGTCGTGCTCAAATCTTTACTAGTGTGCTGGAAAGGCTAATATTTTGAGATAGAAAGGATCTACTCGTGATCTCAAACATACCAGCTCATCTTTGAAACAAGGTGGAGGTAGTGTCATGGATTGGGCTTGCATGACTTCTTCTGGGATGGGTTCATTAGTCTTCATTGATGTTTAATGAACTATCTATCTGTCTGTCTATCTGTCTGTCTGTCTACCTGTCTGTCTATCTACCTCTCTGCATTTTTACCTACCTACCTACCTACCTACCTACCTGTCTATCTATCTATCTATCTATCTATCTATCTATCTATCTATCTATCTATCTATCTATCTATCTATCTATCTATCTACCTGTCTGCCTGTTTACCTACCTGTCTGTCTATCTGTCTATCTATCTGTCTATCTATCTATCTATCTATCTATCTATCTATCTATCTATCTATCTATCTATCTATCTATCTATCTATCTATCTATCTACCTGTCTGCCTGTTTACCTACCTGTCTGTCTGTCTGTCTATCTATCTATCTATCTATCTATCGAGGTACTGGTCTATCTGAATGAAGTGTGTCATGTTTTAAATGTGCTGTGATCTGCAGTGATGTAATAAACACACTCTGACTCTTATCATCAGTTCTGTTTTTTAATAAAAACACAAAATCAGTCATTCACAATAAAACTCATTTTAAAAAGTTTCAGTCCACGCGTCTCCTTTACACACATGGTTCTTCTACGGCGTCCCTCAAGGAACCGTCTTTAGTCCCTTCTTAAACGTTTTAAAGTGTGAGTGGAGCTGAACTCTCGGAGTCTGTGATCCTGTGTGTCTGATCTACAGAAGTTCAGCTGATCTGTAACAGTAATGTGAATGTATCCTCAGGAGCTGATTGGTCCAGCAGTCAGGCTGTATTCTGGGGGCGGTGCTGGGGGTCAGTGTATGAGCTGCTGGTGGACGGCGGTTGTGTCTACGATAGAGGTTCCTAGAGGACTCTGAACATCAGGACGTCCCTCGGCCTCACTGTGCTGACCGGTGCTGCTCTGCTGAACCTGAGGGGTTTCAACACGACTCGAACCCCAGCTCACTGGAGCCTCACCTGAGAGCAGAACACACACAACCAACGCTGTGAATAAAAGTATCTCCATTCATTACTCTGTAGGTAGCAGATAGATACTAGAGTTTAATAAAATACTTCTGTGGAAGTTGAAGAATCAACTCAAGCTTTTTACTCTTTAAGTAAAATATTTTTAAAAAAGTACTGGTTTCAAATGCTTCACCTACTTGGGCAGTGTAGTTAAGCAAGATGGAGGAGCAGGCTGTGACATCCAAAACAGACTGAGCAAAGCCAGGGGCATCTTCTGTAGCCTAAGTAACATCTGGAAGACAACCCAGTACAGCATCTACACCAAGCTGAGACTTTACCAGAGTCTGGTCCTGTCCACTCTTCTGTACGGCTCGGAATGCTGGCGAATGACTGACAACGACCTTAACAAACTGTCAGTCTTCCACACCAAAAGCCTACGAAGAATCCTGGGCATTTTTTGGCCAAGGACAATCTCCAATGAGGAGCTGCTTATCCAGTGTGGACAGGAGAGTATGACCACCATCCTGATGAGGAAACGATGGCGCTGGATTGGCCTTACGCCATCAGAAGCGGGAACAACTGCATCACAAAAACTGCCTTACGCTGGACTCCAGAGGGAAAACGCAAGCGAGGCCGGCCTAAGAACACCTGGCAACGAACTGTGGAGGCAGAAATGAAGGCCCTAAACCACAGCTGGGGCACTGTGTGGAAACTGGCCCAGGACAGACAAAAGTGGAAGACCTTTGTCGCTGCCCTATGTGCCGACCGGCATAACAGGCACTGATGATAATGATGACTGGTTTCAAAACTACTTAAAGTATAAAAGTAAAAGTAATGTAAGGGATTAAAAACGTAAATATATTAAAGTAGAAGTTTAGTTGGACTGGAGTTTGTCTGGAGTTCTCTTGAGTCTCTGCACGGATCATCTTCATACTAGACTACATACGTCTGCTATGTTCTTGCTGGAGTGTGTGTGTGTGTGGGGGGGGGGGGATCTGCAGGTGTGATGGATCACAGTATAAACCAATAGGGAGTCGGAATGGTGTATGTTTATACTTCTCTACATCCAATCACAATCAGATTCACTCTATCTGGATGGAGAGATTTATCTGGATAGAGGTTTTATTGAGTATTTTACCTGGTATGATCTGAGCAGATGATTTAGAGCCGTAGTTTGGGGGATTTTCTCCATCAGCTGTCTGAGGAAAATGCTCCATCTACAAATACAGACACAGTGTTACAATACCACCACTGTTATATAGAGCATATAGACAGTATATATAGAGTATTTACAGAGTATAAAGATAGTATAAAGAGAATATATAGAGAGTATTTATAGAGTGTATTTAGGGTATAAAGAGAGTATATAGAAAGTATTTCTAATTATGTAGAGTATGTACAGAGTGTATAGAGTATATACAGAGTATATAGATAGTATATATAAAATATATATAGGGTATATAGAGAGTATTAGGTATATACAGAGTGTATATAGTATATAGAGAGTATACATAGTGTAAATAGATAGTATATAATAGATAGTATATAATATAGTATATCGTATAAAGAGAGTAGATAGAGAGTAAATTAAGTATATATATAGGGTATTTATATAATATATAGAGAGTATATCGAGTATATACAGAGTGTATAGAGTATATACAGAGTATATAGATAGTATATAGAGAGTATATACAGAGTATACAGACAATATATAGAATATATATAGGGTATATAGAGAGTATTAGGTATATACAGAGTGTATATAGTATATAGAGAGTATACATAGAGTAAACAGATAGTATATAGTATAGTATATAGTATAAAAAAGTATATAGAGAGTAAATTGAGTATATAGAGCATAAACGTAAATATAGGGTATATAGAGAGTATGTATAAGGTATATGGAGAGTATACAGAGTATATCATGTATGTAGAGAGTGTATAGATAGTATATATATATATATATAGTATATATAGGGAGTATATATAAAGTATAGAGAATATATAGAGAGTGTATATAGGGAGTATATAGAGAGTATATATATAGAGATTGTATGTAGAGAATATTTAGAGACTATATATAGAGTATATAGCGGATATATATATATAAAGATTATATAGAGGATTAAAGCTGAATGACCTCAGAGCAGATGGTTCCTGACAGTCTGCTGGACGTCTGCCCCCGGCTCTGGTATTTAAATATACTATAAAAAAACGATAAATACATATTTACAGAAATACTGTGATAACTAATTAATCAAAATTGAATTTTACTCGAAAATCTAAAACCTCTGAAATTATTCTTCAAATACGTGTAAAAGTGTAAGCGTGCAACGTGAATTATACCTGGATCTGCTGGACAGAGGAGCATCACAGTCTATCGGCATGTCTACAGGCCCCGGACTCTGAGATCAGAAAGACATACTGCTGTTAAAACAGGTTAGCTTAGCATCAGCGTAGCATACAGTGTGTGTACTGCATCAACACTTGTGGAGGGATAATGGGCTCACACAGTTTTTCTATCCCTCTCTCCAAAAAGGTGTAACCACTAGGGGTGGGAATCTTTTACTATCTCACGATTCGATTCGATTCCGATTTTGGGGGCCACGATTCGATTCAAAATCGATTTTTGATTCAAAACGATTTGATTTATAAAAATTTATTGAAAACTTATTGAAAAAAAAGCCTCCAAAATATACACTGGTCCTGGAGAAGGTAATGTGTTACAAAAACAATAAAATGTGCAGGAATGTGGGTCCTCAGTGACAGAGGAATCACTGGGATATCACAATGACGTTAATGAACAATAAATAAATAATAAATAACACTGCTTTATTATAAGGCTACTAGCGGTGGTGTGTAGGTGACGCTGCTGGGCTGATGTGATGATAGCAGTGGAGCGCTAAAGTTCAGGAGCAGCTGCTGATTAACTAGTTAATTTTAGGCCGTTGTATTTCTTCAGAAAGGGGGCAGGAGGTGGAGAAATTAATTCATATTGTCCATTCCTTAATTCCTCTGTGATGGGGAGCTGAAATTAGCTCTGATTAGCTTATTGTTATTTTTCCGTTCCGCCTTAAATGCTGCAGCCCGCTGCCACCTGTAGCGTTATTTAAGGTGGAACTGGAAAGTTAGCTAGTTAGCTAGCTAACAGTTACTGAAACTAACTACTAGCGATCTTTTTTATGCTTGTTATGAAGCATTCTGCCATAAAACATTAAAACTACACGTTAATCTAAGGTAATATAGTGCTTGTTCTGCCATCTTACCGGTGATTCTCATACACCTACGCTCTGTGTGGGTCTGACGGTAAGTTCAAACTGCAGCGGCCACGGTCGCTTTGGGCAGTGGGAGGCGGAGCGAAAAACGCTTCGTGCCGCTGCAGTGTGAACTTACCGTGAGGGGTAGGGCCAAGGGAAGAAATGGGATTGGACCTTAGAATCGATTTTGGGACATTTTAAATCGATTCTGAATCGTAGTAAATGAGAATCAAGATTCTTATGTGAATCGATTTTTTGGCACACCTCTAGTAACCACACCAGATAGGGGACAAGACAGCAGCCGTACTCACTATATATCAGCGTATTATACACGCATTTAAACATATTCTCAGAGTTAAAATTACACATTTAGTACCTTCAGCTACACCAGAGACCTTCACTGAGAGCAGGGTTGCCAGGTTCAGTAAAATATCCTGCTGAATGTCTGTCTAAGGTTGCCATAGATGTTCTCAATACAGTCCATTTTTATTTTAAATATTAAAAGTAGCCTAAAACACCCAGTAAGCTTTTTTTTTTTATTTTCACCTGCAACTATATTTTCAATGTGGAGTGAAAACCTCAAACCTGGCAACCTAGGTACAGAGATTACAGAAGCAAAACAATATAAATAATAAAATATGTAAATACGAATACGTCATACACATTAAATATAATTTGAAACACCTTACGATTTCCACATTGGTTACACCGTACCATGACCAACCAACTGTACTCTCTCGGGCTCCGGCTGCTGATGCCAGGCATTATGTGAGCGTCTTAATCTGTTTCTACTCTTCAGTATTCATACATTCAACAGATATTTTGACCAGGGGTGTCCAAATTTTTGCATGCCCCTGTATAAGGAGGGTGTTACCTGTTCTGCAGCCGGATTGGCCTGAGTCGACTGTGTAGCTCCGCCCCCCTGATCTCTGGAGTTCTGCGACTGACGCTGCTTCACTACGTATTCATATGTGCTTATACCTTTACATACTGCACACACAAACATACACGCACAGATTTAATTAATTAATAATTAAATTTTTATTACAATTAAAAGCTGATTATTTATTTTCTCTAATTACAATATTTTTTGCAATATAAGCTGCTTAAAATCCTTTAATTTTCCCAAAAATCATCAGAGCTCCTTATAATCCGGTGCTCCTTATGTATGAATTCTACCAGTCAGTTTAGTTCTCCAGCAGCATTAGCATTAGTTGCTAACCGTGCTAAGCACTAGCTCTTTCACCGTTCAGAGGTGAATATTATCAGTCCGTAGCTGGTTGCTAACACCAGCTAGCATTGCTGGAGCAGTATTAGCATTAGCCGCTAACCATGCTAAGCACTAGCTCTTTCGTCGTTCAGAGGGGAGTATTATTAGCCTGTGGCCTGCTGATAACCCCGGCTAGCACTGCTAAAGCAGCATTAGCATTAGCTGTTAACAGTGCTTAGCGCTAGCTCTATCGCCATTTAAAGTTGAGTACATCAGACTGTAGTCTGCGTGTTTACCATGTTAAAATAAGCTGGGACGAACTGCTGGCTAATATCACCCTGGCTTACAAGGTAAACTCACGGTTTCTCAGAGTAGTGCTGTTAGGCGGCATTAGCTGCTAATGCTATTGCTGCTGCACCCAGCCTTAGTGTAAATCTGGTAATCTGAGCTTACTGTAAATAAACTGAAGCTGTTTACTCACCCAAATAAACAGTTTTCAGGAGAGAAATATGTGCAGATTAACATCAAGCACTTTTTAAATTATTTTATTTTAGAATAACAGTTTTGTTATTTAACTTAATCTTAGCTTTACAGATCTCATCACCCAGCGGCGAAACCCCTGTTCATTACTAGTGTCGCTTAACATGCACCTTATAATTCGGTGTGCCTTATGTATGAAAATAGACCAGAAAATAGACATTTATTGATAGTATGCCTTATAATACGGAGCGCCTTATAGTGTGAAAAATACGGTAATTTTACATTCATATATTTAATTTGAATTATTTTACTACATTCTTATTGAAACAGTCAATAAATTCGACCTGAAATTAAGTGGAAACATAGTTTTACTTACACAGGTATATATGGAAGACCAGCAGGTGGCACAGCATTAAGAGTGAGGACAGAGTGATGATGATGGTGATGAAGGCTAACACCAGTAGACTGGTGGAACTGGTCTGGACTGGAGCCAGGGGCAGGAAGGCAAACCACGTCCCATTCCCCTTCACACCTGTACAGAGGGATTACACAACAAATCATACATTATTATAGAAATTAAACTAAAATTGTAGTCATGTTGTCAAATTTGTAACCAGAGATCGTAGATTGTAATAAAAGGGTTCTTGCACCATTTATAAAAGTCAAGAACTCAATGAATATATATATATATATATGTTTTTATTTTTTTATTTTTTTAAAGAACTATAGATATAATTTAAGACCCAAAAATGCAGTCATAATTTCTTGTTGCATGAGCTCTTTTGTAGCTTCCTGCACATATGAAAAAAGAGGAATTGATCAATAAAACTGTAGTGATAATGTTTATAATATTTATATACTTATTATAATAATGAAAAACTTTAAAGTATCTTCTCTATAAATAATTATCAGTGTCCATTTATCATTATCTGATTTGTCCATATCTTTAAAAGTGGTCCCTGAGAACATAAAAACCCACAAAAACAAACCTGTCAAGCTTGCAGATTTAGTTTTTTTTACCCTGGGTAGGATGGGAAGAGTATTTTAGCATGTTAGCTATCCTGCCGCTAACGTTAATATGTAACATGTTAGCAAGCTCCCCGCTAATGTTAGTATTTTAGCATGTTAGCTAGCCCACCGCTAATGTTAATATGTTAGCATTTTATATAGCTTGCCGATTATGTTAGTGTGTTAACCTTAGTTCTTTCCCGGTTTTGTAGCTAACTCCAGCAGTGCTAGCCGGGGTTAGCAGCAGGCTACAGACTGATAATACTTCTGAACAGCAAAAGAGCTAGCGCTTAGCATTATTAGCGGTTAATGCTAATGCTTCTCCAGCAGTGCTGGTGAACTAAACTGAATCTCCTGTATAACTCTGTACTTCAGCAGAGTGACTTTACTGCTCCTTAATACCTGACTGATAGAATTCATACATAAGGAGCACCGGATTATAAGCAGCTCTGATGATAATATTTAATAATATTTATTATAATTATTAATTCATACTCACTCTGAAAAGCTGCTGCCGTACGCAGACTGGACGGGTTCACAAAGTGTTGTATGAAGAAGAACAGGATGACCACAGACAGGAGCAGCACCCCAAACACAGCGGAGAAAACCGCCATGAAAAACAACCTGAAACACAGAAAATCTGAATTCTCAACATGTACAAAAGTTTTTTTCCATTTTTATAACTAAAGTTACTGAAGCTCCTTTATACCAGTAGTTTCTTCCTCCTACACAGTTGTTGAGCCATTTGCAGTGATGGTCGAAGTCAGAGATGCACTTGTTGCAGCTGCTGCAGTGCTTTACTTTAGACCCCCTGCAGAGAAACACAGCTGTTAGCACTGAAAAAACAAGTGTAAAAGTGTATATTACAGGCAGATCAAAATAGACAAAAAAGTATTGATGAAAACGTTTTTTTATCAGAGCTCCTAAATATACAGCACAGGCCAAAAGTTTGGACACACCTTCTCTTTTTAAATGCGTTTTCTGTATTTTCATGATTATTTACATTGTAGATTCTCACTGAAGCATCAAAACTATGAATGAACACATGTGGAGTTTTATATACTTAACAAAAAAAGAGCTGAACCTCCACAGTCACCGGACCTGAACCCAATCCAGATGGTTTGGGGTGAGCTGGAGCACAGAGTGAAGAAGACAAAGGAGCAACAAGTGCTAATAAACACCTCTGGGAACTCCTTCCTTCAAGGCTGTTGGAAAACTTTTCATTTCAGGTGGCCACCTCTTAAAGAAGCTCATTGAGAGAATGATGCCAAGAGTGTGCAAAGCAGTAATCAGAGCAAAGGGGGGCTATTTTGAAGAAACTAGAACATAAAACATGTTTTCAGTTATTTTACCTTTTTTTTGTCAAGTACATAAAACTCCACATGTGTTCATTCATAGTTTTGATGCTTCAGTGAGAATCTACAATGGAAATAGTCATTAAAATACAGAAAACGCATTGAAAAAGAAAATAGATTCTTCTCTCTGTGCTTCTCTCTTGTACCCACACTGCATCTCTTGGTGCAGTTGTGCAGCTATAGCTGCAAAAAAAAACAGCAAAAGCAAACCACCTGTCCTTTTTTCTCCTCCTCGACCTGAGCATGAACTTCAGAGCTAACTAAGTTAACTCTCCACTCCAGCAAAAGATGTTCCACATATTAGCTGCTAACGCATCCATTTCCCTTTATAAAACTACGAGTCTCTCCTCTCTCTAATATGAGGGTTTTTTGTTGTTGGTGAAGAAGGAGACGTTTATACAGGTATCAGTGTGCAGCATGTGAGGAGGCGTTTCAGGGACAGATTTGTTCACATTACACACAGATACAGATCACTTACATTTACAGTGAATGTGAACCAACAAGATAGGCAATTCCGATCTGAGCAAGAAAGCGGATTTGAGCTCGTAATGTGAACGTAGTTAAAGAGTGTAAATGTGAAATAACAGAACACACGCTGGTGTACGTACACATCCACCTCACACAGGTAGCAGTGCTGGTTGTGGATGACGTGCGGCTGCTTCTTCTTATCAAACACAGGCATGGGGCTGGAGTAATCCTTCCTCACGCGGACGTTATAGTCGGCCGGGTCCACGGTCACCGCCCCCAGGTGAGTCAGCAGGTGCAGGACGAACGCTGAGCCAATCACCTGCGTACAGAGCCTGATTTAATACCTCACCCTGAAACACTGCAGCGCTACAGACCCTTTATTTTTGCTCAAACAAAAAACAATTTGCAACAAATGCAAATAGCAGAATAATACAGTGCAGGTAGAGGCAAATACCTAACATGGGCTTAAATAAAGACTCTACCAAAATAATATAAAATAAACCTATTATAACAAAAACATAAAATCCACAAAAGAATATCACATTCTAACTATATAACACAAAAAACAAAAACAGAGATTGTTTATACAATAGAAATTATTTTCTGCCCACTTTTGCTCAGCCATTTATCCAACCCACTTATTAGGCCTTCTCCTATCACTAGTGATGCTCTTTTTGAACTGCTGCTGATGCAGGATTACTGAGTAGCATCACATCGTTAACGCTTGGAGGGAAGTACATCGACTTGGTTCTGATACATCAGCTCACAGATGCAGCCTTGTGCTGATTCACATCACCCTAAGAGGAGTGATGAGAGGAAAGAGCGCCATCTACTGTATCTGCATGAGCGGGGGTTTAAACCTGCAACCTCTTGCTCATAGTGGAATTTTTTGCCAAATGGTTAAAATCCGTCTACAGTTTTGTCTTCTCAAAAACTCAGCTCTACAAAAGAAAAATTTAGAAAGATGAAGAGTTAAACCAGGGGTTGGCAATAGGTGACCGCAAGCATGAAACATCTGGCCAGTGAGGTTGTTTGAACTATATACATTTATACCTTATACATTCCTCCCCGGTCTCTCTCTCTGTCACACTCGGCGTGACATTTTTCCGTCCATTCTCGTTTTTCCACCTGTTCTTAGGCTCCTTATAAGGGAGTTTTTTCACGGCCATGTCCCAATTCACTAGCCGGGTCAGCGATAGGGTATTCTAATATGACCCTGACAACATGGGTTCGACTCCACGTGAGGAGCTGTGTGTTTATTTATTTATTTTCTTTACCTGCTTTGAGATCAACTGTTCTGCAATTGGGTTCAACATCCCTCTGGGCTGGAGAGCAACTAGTCTGTAGCACTCCATCCCATTACACTACATTATACAAAACAGTGCCTGCCACGTAATGGCTTGGAAAATATCTGGCAAATTGAATATTTATGAATTTCTGCATTTGTAATAAAATAATTTATGAATTGCTCTGGGAGATTTACATGATTTAAAAAAAAAATCGAAATAAAAATATATATTTGAAATATATATAATCTCTATATAACTGAGAGAAAACAGGCCTCACACTGAGTTTAACACTGAGGGGTTAATTCAGCAGCCCTGAGTCATCGAGGATAAAGAGGTGACTCTAGTAGAGACACAGTCTGACTTGTACAGAAGAGCTTCACTGTTTAACACTAAATAAACCCTTTATTTCTTCTACAATTATCTACATAATCACTGACCCACTGACATCATCCAGATCCAGAGCTCCCAGAGCTCCCAGTACACACACTTTGCATTTACAGTAGGACCCAGACCTGTGTGTGTTACAGCCCAGACACAGGATCAGCCTTTTAATACATTTTACATTTAAATATCAGAAATTATAGCTAACTTAATTACTAAATTCTGTAAAAAATCCTCCAAACTCACATTTTGAAAATTTCGGCATAAAGTTTTGTCAGATATGGGGGCGCGGGGTGGTCCAGCAGTCTAAAGCACTGCCACTATGATTGGGAGATCGCAGGTTCGAATCCCAGTCATGCAGCTTGCCATCAGTTGGCCTTGCTCTCTCTGGGTGGGTACAGTACAGTAGATGGCGCTCTTTCCCCACATCACTCCTAGGGTGATGTGGATCAGCACAAGGCTGCGTCTGTGAGCTGATGTATCAGAACCGAGTTGCTGTGCTTTCCTCCGAGCGTTAGCGCTGTGATGCTACTCGGCAATGCTACAGCATCAGCAGCAGCTCAAAAAGAGAGGAATCTGACTTCACATGTATCAGAGGAGGTTGGGGCATCAGTAGTGATAGGGTGGGTTGGGTATTTGGCCTTGTAAATTAGGGAGAAAATGGGATTAAAAATTATATATATATAAATATATAAAAAAAAAAAAAAATATATATATATATATATATATATAAAAGCAATACCCCGTATGCGATGTAGTTCCACGGTGACGGCAGCAGTGGGATAAACACCCCGAAGCCCACGATGGCCATGAAGCTGTACATCATCCAGGCCAGCAGCTGGAGGACGTGCAGAGGGAGTGACCAGCCGTTCACTCTGGAGTGAATCGGAGCGGTGACCAGTTCACTCCGGCTAACCCCCCGAGACGGAGCCGTGCGTCTCAGACGACGCTCCAAACAGCTCATCTGAAACAGCAATATCACAGATATAATTATACAGAAATGTGTTTTTATTATTTCAAATAGTGCTGAACAACATAAGCAACTAAATATATATATCTATATATATGACAAATAATATGTTATATATAATATATATGGGCTATATTTGCTTGTTTTTTAAACTCTGAATCTAATAACACATATATTTAACTATTCAAAACACATACTGGTCAATTTTAGGCAGCTTTACTTAATTTGTTACAAAAATTCTAATCTGAAGATGAAAAAACTCATGTGAGATTTAAAGAGCATGTTTAAAAGCAAGTCCTCTTATTCCTTTGATTTTCTCTCAAGAAAGTCTTTATTTTAAAGAAATGATTGACTGCATGTTCAAATAATTGATAATTATTACAAAAAAAAATCACTCCTGCTAATAGCACTCACTCCTGTTACTGAAACTCACCCCTGTTACTGGCACTAACTCCTATTACTTTTTATATTTTGAGTAACAGGAATTAACATTATCATTAGTGGCTAACCACCAGGGCGATATTAGCTAGAGTTTAGCATGGTTAGTGGGTAATGCTAATGCTGCTACAGCAGTGCTAGTCGGGGTTAGCAGCAGGCTACAGGCTGATAATACTCACCTCTAAGCGGTGAAAGAGCTATAGTTCTTAGCTTTATAGCTTAGTGCTATGGTTAGCGGCTAATGCTAATGCTGCTCCAGTCTGGGTGTTGGAGAACTAAACTGAATCTCCTGTATAACTCTGTACTTCAGCAGAGTGACTTTACTGCTCCTTAATACCTGACTGATAGAATTCATACATAAGGAGCACCAGATGATTTATAGGAATATTAAAGGATTTTAAGTGCAGCTTATAGTGCAAAAAATACTGTAACTGTCTCTACTGTACAGAGAAGAGCTTGTACTTTCAGCGACAACAGTAGAGTGAAGTCAGGATGTTGGATGAAGGATCATCACCCCACCTTCATCATCCCCAGCTCCTAAACTCACCCCATCCTATAAAGTACTGGATGGAGCATTAGCCATGGTGCCATTGGGTCCATATTCTATTCTATTGGCAGTTAGGGTAATGGGATTTAGGTCAGAACTTTGACTGGGTCATTTTAACACATTAATATTCTCCGATCTAAACATACATTCCACTGTAGCTCTGGCTGTATGTTTAGGGTCATTGTCTTGCCGGAAGGTCAATCTCCTTCCCAGTCTCAAGTCGTTTGCAGCCTCCAACAGATTTTCTTCTAGAATTTCCCTGTATTTAACTCCATCCATCATCCCATCAAATAAAGGAAGTATAGTGTTTAACTTTACATACGAGCCTGAAGCTAGAAACTAATTTGTTAGGGAAATGAGGGAGATAACACAGCGCTATCTGTACAGACGGCAGAACCACTATACTGTTATAGGAAAGCTGTTATACTGTATACTTTCCAGGTATGAACCCTAAACTAAATTATTATCCTTTTACAGTAAATTCAGCTTTCTGGTAAAAGAAAGAGTAGAATAATAATGTGGTTTAAACAGAGATTTAGACCAATTACAGAGGCTTAAAAAAGTTTTAATACCCCTAATACACCTTTTTTACATTTTGTCATCTTACAACCACAAACTTAAATGTATTTTATTGAGATTTAAAGTGACAGACCAACACAAATTAGCACAAATTAGCAAATAAATTTTTCAAAAAATGTGCCGTGCCAAAGTATTATACTTAATAGCGCCACCTTTTACCACAATTACAGCTGCAGTACAGCAGCATTAACATTAGTGGCTAACTGCTATTTTCAGTAAATGCAACCCGACAGCAATACGCTGAGGAACCTTGAGTGTTCCAGCAAGGCAGGGCGATATTAGCTAGTGGTTCATCCCATGTAGCTTGTTTTAACTTTTGAACGGAAAAAGAGCTTGTGCTTAGCGCAGTTAGTGGGTAGTGCTAATTCTGCTCCAGCAGTGCTAGCGAGGGGATAGCAGGCTACAGGCTGAGAATACTCAACTCTGAATGGCAAAAGACCTAGCTCTTAGCGTGGTTAGTATCTAATGCTAATGCTGCTCCAACAGTGCTAGCCGGGGTTAGAAGCAGGCTACAGTTCGATATACAAACCTCTGAATGGTGAAAGAGTTAGCGCTTAGCATGGTTAGCGGCTAATGCTAATGCTGTTCCAGTCTGGGTGTTGGAGAACTAAACTGAAACTCCTGTATAACTCTGTACTTCATCGGAGTGACTTTACTGCTCCTTAATACCTGACTGATAGAATTCATACATAAGGAGCACCGGATTATAAGCAGCTCTGATGATTTTTTGGGGAAATTAAAGGATTTTATAGTAGAAGAATATGTAGAAGAAGGGTCCACCAATGTTAGGGTTGGGATTAGCAGTTAACAACCACTCCAACATGTACATAAAAGGCTAATCAGTTGCTGAATGCTAACGAGCACAGGCTAATTAACCTGATCTAATATATAGAGAGTGTATATGTGTAACTGAGGGGAGGAGAGCGGTGGAAAAGTAGGTAGGTTTGTTTGGTTGCCTAGCAGATCTAATCACCAGTCCCGTTTCCTTCTGACACACTCAGATGCTGCTTCACGTGGGGTCCGGATCACTGCACACTGTTACCCCAGCAACTTTAAACCTTCTCAATCCGACATACAGGGTGAACAAATAACAATTTATTTATTCATAATATTATGGGAAGTATAATTAATTCTGAATAAATATGAGTAAGTCAATAAATGCACCTGTAAACTACAACTAAAGTCTTCGTTTTCACATATCTTTTCCTAGAAAGCTGGGGGTCAGACCCTGGTATCAACAAAGGTTTGAAAAATGTATCTCCATTTATTACTCTGTAGTATAAATAGTATAGATACTATTGTTTAGGTGTGATGGATCACAGTATAAACCAATAGGGTGTCTACATCCAATCACGATCAAAGAGATTTATCTGGACAGGGGTTTTATTGAACGATGAAAAGCTGGAATGAAAACCAGCTGAAATGAAACAGGAGTAACGAGGATGTTTTTACTGTAAAATGTGAGGAGTAGAAAGTATAGATAATTGTGTAAAAATGTGAAAAATAATTACTTCAGTAAATAGAGATAACCTACATTTCTACTTAAGTAACGTAACAGAGTATTTGTACTTACATGCAATTACTTATCTATAAATATATCCATCTTGTTACAGAGACCACTGAAACTATTGATATAGGGGAGAGCGGGGTAATGTGAGCCATTTTTTACATTTGCCCCTTGCTAGCTGAGCTACAATGATATATAAGTAAAATTTAAAATTTTCCAATTAATTCAGGATGTTTCCTAACTATTAAAGTTATCAGAATGTCTTCAAGACAAAGGACAATGAAAATATGTTTGTTTAAAAAAAAAGTGGTCTTGTGTCTCACTTTACCCCAACTCAGGGGTAAACTAAGACAGACCAGAGAAATTAAGGGGGTAAAGTGAACCAGTTGGGGGTGTACTTATGTTTTCCACTTTTAAACTACCATTAACATTACATGTTGTAACAATTACAATCCTTAAAGCTAGATTGACAACCACACATTCCATAACTAATATCAGACTAGTGTTAGAATCATGGAGATTCAGTCCATTAATATTTTGCAGTTCAAAGTTTCACTGGTCATTATCACAACCCACTCACTATTAGTCTGTTATATCATGTATAGTGCACCTGCCGTGGTTTTTGAACTGTAAAGACACCTGTTTCATCCACATTGTAAATCATGTGTGGAGGGAATGCGTGTCTATTAAAGATGAGAGACAAGGGAAGAACCTTATTGAAATCAAAGCCAAAAATTACAGGTAAAGTCTCCATAAAACTTATACAACTAAAGAATTGATTCTGTCACCTGTCCATTACTACAGCGAGATTTTCGAAGAACTCCCTCACTGTTGTTTTATTAAAAGTTGTAGCCCTTCGCAGGGATGTTGCCTCAGGAGTTCATACAGAGAGATGTTGAAGTGCTAGGAATCTGCCAAACCACTCTTTTCCTAAAAAGTACAGTATTCATTAGTATAGATTTTGCTTTTGGAAAGTTAACCTACAGAATCATAGTCATGTAATCTCTTATGTATGTAATCACACTCTAGCCTACCTGCACAATGTTTCTCAGTCCAATTGGCTGGGACGGTGTTTCACTTTACCCCACATCATTTGTCTCACTTTACCCCACAGCTACCATTTTAGAAAAAACATAATCTCTAGCAAATCAGGCTAATCTTCAACTACCATCAATCACATGGTTTGATATGTTGAAAGTTCATAAGCATGTATGATATTAGTTTTTATACCTGAATCAATTTACTTTGATAAAATAGTTGATTAAGTTCAAATCAAGAAAATTTACTTTTACATGCAGAAAACACCTTTTTGTTAAAAAACCCAAACCTTTACAGCACCAGCAACAACTTCCTCTTCCTAGCAGTGGGAAATGGGAGGGACTTGACAACATAATGGTCACATGACCACAATTGTGTTCAGTTGCCAAGATACAAGGGTTGTCTCACATTACCCCGCTCTCCCCTACCGTATTCTATAAGGTGCACTTAAAATCCTTATAATCCGGTGCTCCTTATGTATGAATTCTATCAGTCAGGTATTAAGGAGCAGTAAAGTCACTCTGCTGAAGTACAGAGTTATACAGGAGTTTCAGTTTAGTTCTCCAGCACCCAGACTGGAGCAGTATTAGCATTAGCCGCTAACCACACTAAGTAAATCGCACTGTAGTCTGCGTGTTTACTGTGTTAAAATAAGCTACATGGGACGAAGAGCTAGCTAATATCGCCCTGGCTTACTGGAACACTCAGGGTTCCTTAGTGTAGCACTGTCGGGCTAGCGGTAGTGGTTAGCCGGTAATTCTAACGCTGCTGCACCCTGCCTTAGTGTAAATGTGGAAATCTAATCTTATTGTAAATAAACAAAAGCACTTTACTCACTGAAAATAAACCGTTTTCAGGAGAGAAATCTGTGTGGATTAACATCCAGCACTCGTTTAACTTAAAGAATTACAGTTTTGTTTACTTAGCTTTTCTGAACCCTGTTCCTTACTAGTGTCTCATAATGCGCCTTATAAGAATAACATCCATGATCTAGTTCCAGTATAGGGAAGTGTTGTCACCCTACCAAAAATGATTTCTTTCAATATGATACCTGCCTAATGAAACTATAGAAGCTAGCCTCAGACACTGGATGTTTTTGTATGAAAACCACGCCTACGATCAAAAATCTGCAGAAAAGCGTGAATAACGTCTATATGTCAAAAACTGCAGGAGTAGCAACATGATGACCAAAGTTTCTTGGTCCCCTAAAAACAAATGAAGTGAAACTTCATGGTTTTCCAAGATCAATCACAAGATCATAAAACATCAAATATGTAACAATCATTTGACAAACACTTGACTTTTTAAAATATAGACATTTCGTAAGTGGAAGCGTGTGAACGCTGCACTAGAAAACATTTAATCACCGTGAGTTCTGGCTCTTGTGAACTCTGCTCACAATAGAAGTTAGGCTGTATCCCGGCAACGGTTTTTTACAGTATGGAAATAGGGCTTATCCAGCACTATCAGCTGACTACAGCCAGTTCACTGCACTTCACTATTATATCCTACTTAACACCAGCATAAACACACTTTACACACACTTCACACACACTTTACACACACTTCACACACACTTTCACACAATATACTCTATTAATACTGATTCAGTGAGCTGCAGAAAACACAGGGATTCTTTAAAAATAATAATAATAAAAAAAACATGTTAAAATCTGCAGAAAATGCAGATTATCTTTACTTACATTAGTCATGTTAAAGATGACTTCAGCTTCAGACCGCTGTCAGAAGACCCCCGCAGACCCCCAGACCTCCAGCACATGTCCCCATGTGTCCAAACTGTCCAAAAACAGGTATTTCTAAAGATAAAACCAGTCTAAATCCTGCAGATCAGCCTCATATTATCCCTACAGCTCTGCTCACTGAACAATATACAATATTATTACACACAGATACAGTAAAATACAGTACTGTACTAATAAACACTGCACTGATCTGCCTCACACACACTCAGCCTGTACTGTGAACCAGCCAGGACCTGTATCTATGAGTGTGTGTGTGTGTGTAATTTGCCTGCTCAGCTGAAGTAACTGAAGTAACTCCAGGGTCCTAAAGAGCCGACATACAGGTTCTGTTATGAAATAATATATCTGTAGAGTAAATGCATTCTACAGCTTTTCTCAAGTACAATTCTGCAAATGACTATATACTGCTTTAAAAAAAAATAAGATCATTTAAAAATTATCATCTTCTCTGATTTTGCTATTTATAGGTTTATGTTTGAGTAAAATGAACATTGTAGTTTTATTCTATAAACTACAGACAACATTTCTCCCAAATTCCAAATAAAAATATTCTAATTTAGAGCATTTATTTACAGAAAATAGAAATGTCTGAAATAAGAAAATAATGCAAAGAAAACAAGTTCATATTCATAAAGTTTTAAGAGTTCAGAAATCAATATTTGGTGGAATAACCCTGATGGTCTTTAATCACAGTTTTCATGCATCTTGGCATCATGTTCTCCTCCACCAGTCTTACACACTGCTTTTGGATAACTTTATGCTGCTTTACTTCTGATGCAAAAATTTAAGCAGTTCAGCTTGGTGGTTTGATGGCTTGTGATCATCCATCTTCCTCTTGATTATATTCCAGAGGTTTTCAATTTCCAAAAAAAATGTTTATTTGTGTGAGTAAAGTGCCTCCGTTTATTTACAGTAAGCTTAGATTTCCAGATTTACACTAAGCCTAGCCGCAGTTACTGGACCGATATATTCACCTCTGAGCAGCGAAAGAGCGAACACTAAGTGTCTAGGGTGCAAGCTTTCTTATGCATGAACTTCAGAAGAGGCGCTCTTCTAGAACAGTGCTATGCAGATAGAGCTTCGAACCTTGTTTCTTTTTTTGGTTTTACTGTGAGTGAATGAGCTACCAAGCTGTGAGTTTCCTCTTCTGAAGTCTCCGTTGCTCCACCAGCCACTCGCGTTCAGTAAAACTGAGCCGGATCCTCTTTTAGAGGCTGTACGTGAGACATAAGTACGTAAAGACGCGTGACGTGGCCAGAGTAACTTCCCTGAAAACTCCTGCTCTTTCACTGTTCAGAGGTGAGAATATCTGAATATAGCCTGCTGCTAACCCCAGCTAGCACTGCTGGAGCAGAATTAGCCGCTAACCATGCTAATTGCTAGCTCTTTTACCGTTCAGAAGGTATTATCGGTGGAAATCTGGAAATCTAAGATTACTGTAAATAAAAAGAAGCGCTTTACTCACCCAAATAAACAGTTTTCAGCAGAGAAATCGGTGTATATTAAAATCCAGCACTCTTTTAACTTTTTATTACAGTTTTGTTTACTTAGCTTAACTTTACCGAAGATTTAGAAGGAGTTAGAATTAGAAGGAAAACATGGCGACACCCCTGTTCCTTACTAGTGTCGCATAATGAGTCTTATAATCAAGTATGCCTTATAGTGCGAAAAATACAGTATATATCTACAGAATTGTCTTTAATTACATCCAATTTTGATCTAGTTAATTTAATGCAATAAACTCAGAAATAAGTTTTATACATATAATATTATTTATATTGTTATCTGATTTATATTATCTATTTTATCTGAGGAAATCCTAACATTGTAGAGGCATTTATTTAGGTGTGTTTGGTTGTTTTAAAGTCGTTTACACTGGAAGAAAGACTGGAACGAGTCGATGTGTACAAAAGTCTTGAGGAGCGTTTATTGTACAAAGTGCAGCAAATCTGTACAAGCTCACGATTACAGGCACATTAATCATACAGCACTAAATCACAGTCCATTTACACCAATCCGCCGAGAGAACGCCGCGCGCCGGATCAGCTGTTCGCTGTGGAACCGGGTTCTGGCGACTGGAGGAACTCGTACGGGTCGTGAACCATCTCAGAGTGATCTCCAACTCCCAGGTGGGAGGGGCTTCCTGTTCACAAAAGAGAGACGTCAGAGTCAGTAAACAGTTATTAGAAACATAAACGTAAAAAAAACACGATCAAATGTTGTTAAAATACTCCAAAAAGATTCAGAATAACAAGTTTGTACATTGATTTACATTGAAAGTTAACAAAAAAAAATTATGCATGCTAACGACAATACTGTAGCATCACCAGGGACAGAGTAACAAAGCCAAGCCATAATACTGTTTAGTAACTTCATTTAAACAAAGACAGAAAGACAGAAATAACAACAAAAAGCAGTGGTTCTCTCTTCAAATGGCTGCCCACTGGTGGAGACCCTTATTCACAATGAGAACAGCACTTTATCTGAGGAGCTTCTGCTGCTGTTCCTCACTATATGAATGTTTTAATCCAAGTAAAATAGAAAAACAACAGCCAACAGCAATTATTCACTCAGAGAAAACGTTCCTTTCGCCCCCCAGATGAGCCCAGAATCGGTCCTGGGTACAGAATCATTTATTCAACCCAAGTGATAAAATTGCCTAAAACTCTGGATACGAGGTGCAAATAAACTTCAAGAGCAGTAACTATAGTTCTGTTTACATATACTAATACTGTAACTTGGAAGATTATATGAACGCAAACTAAACTGAATTTGTTAACTGGAAAAAGAAGGGAATTATGGCTGATATTAATACTGTAATGCCTCTATTGGTTATATCTATCTTTTAACACTTAAAAAGTAAGAATTTTAAGTTTATTATAGTGTATATATAAGTAAACAAAATAGCTTTTCTCACCTAAATAAACAGTTTTTTTAAGAATTACAGTAGCCCCCACAAACAACACAAAACCCCACTAATAACCCCAACAACAGTAAGAAGGTTAATAACCGCTGAGCATCACATTAAACATGGAGGGTTTTTAATTCTGTATATTGTACCTAAATGGTGGGGGTCTCTCTCAGAGGCGTTGGAGAGCGAGGACAGGTTGGAGGAGGGTCTGGAGCCCACCCTGTCCACCGCAGCGTCCTGGAACTCCTGCAGCAGCTTAGCCGTGTCCTCAAAGTGCTGGTGACCCTCCTCGTGCTCCGGCTCCTTCTTCACCGGCTTCCCCGCTGCAGGAAACGCGGCCGTATACAGAGTGTGAACATGTGATCATAACCTTTAACCCAGCTGTGATTTAATACCAGTCTGATACAGAGATTTATTCAAATATACAGAGAGATCTTACACAGCGGGTTCAGCATGTCCAGAGACATGTCCGGATAATTCTTCAGAGACATGAAGTCCAGAACTGATCCGCCCTCCATCACACCTTCATCTGAACCCTGACATCACACACAGTACACACAACATTATCAGCAGACAATTAGCATGGATAACCAGCCCATAATCAGCAGATAATCAGCCGATAATCAGCAGATAATCAGCATGAATAATCAGCAGATAATCAGCATGGATAATCAGCAGATAATCAGCATGGATAATCAACCGATAATCAGCAGATAATCAGCCGATAATCAGCATGGATAATCGACTGATAATCAGCCGATAATCTGCATGGATAATCAGCCAATAACTATCATGGATAATCGACTGATAACCAGCAGATAATCAGCATGGGTAGTTAGTAGATAATCAGCAGACAATCAGCATGGATAATCAGCTGATAATCAGTCAATAATCAGCAGATAATCAGCCGATAATCAGAATATAACTTGCCGATGATCAGCCCTTATTAAGCAGATAATCAGCATGTATAATCAGCCGATAATCAACAGGAAAATCAGCATGGATAATCAGCAGATAATCAGCCGATAATCAGCCGATAATCCGCCGATAATCGGCATGGATAATCAGCAGATGACTAGCTGATAACCAGCCGATAACCAGCCGTTATTAAGCAGATTACCAGCATGGATAATCAGCCGATTATCAGCCTATAATCAGCATGGATAGACAGGGATTAATATAAATTTAATGTTTTTAAATATAGATATATTTACCTGCATGTTACACAAACCAGCCTTCGCTTCGTCGACAGGCAGGTTCCTTTTCTGAGGAGAAAAAACAAAGAGAAAAATCTAATTAACCCAGAAATAATGAACCCAGAAGCAGCTGATCAATAAAGACGTTATATTTACGTTACATTTACATTCAGGACTTTAGGACTCACTTATCCACTATGTTAGCCTTCTGAAATCTGTTTCACACTAATTTCACACTGTCACGATAACTGTTTGGACGATATATTGTCCCAGAAATGTATTATAATAAACAATATTATTGTCAATTTATTCAAATGTGAAATGATAATATATTAGCTTGGAGAAATGGCTTTCCACGTGTTCAATTCACTGCTTGAATTCACTGGTTTATCAGTTTATCATGGAGCAGCAGCAGACATAGTGTTTGTTTACAGCCATAGTAATAATGAGGAAATAAATCAGGTTAAACTGCTCCTGAACAGCTGTTTAAGTCAAATTAAAATAGTTTATTTGTTAATCAGGTCATATCGGGGTCGCATCACGTTTAAGCAGACCGCTGCAGAGTTTGTTTGGAACTGGATCGAGACCATATTCCCTCTCACGGGTCTCACAGTGTCTGTTTTGGTGCGAACCAAAGTGCGTTTAGTGATTTTACACCTGCTAAAACAAACCATACCTAAAGTACAAACCAACCCGAGTCTGTTTTAACCAAAACAAATAGTGCTGATGTGAAAACACCCTCAAAAAGCCTCAATCATAGCTAGAACTTAATCTGCATTTTTGTCTATTCTTGTCAGAAACCACATTTTAAATTAAAATTAGACAAACACCTGCACACAGTTTCAGGCAGGTGTGTGGTGATGTAGTGGTGATTTAGTGATCAGTAGTGAGCTGCAGTACCTGTCGGATCTGGAAGACGGCTTTAGAGTGATCACCTCCCGTCATTTTGTCCAACAGATCGTCCACCAGCCGTTTGGTGAAACCGCCACAGTCTTTAACAAACTCCTGGAGGCTGAAACACCAAACACTTATTTTATTATGCAGGATTACAACAAAATGTAAAACTAATCCTTTTAAAACATTTACATTTACATGGATTTGTACTAAAATGTGGTATGAGCGTTATTTAAGTTACAGAGGAACAACGCAACTGAATTGATGACACACACTGCTGCTGGAGCAGCATTAGCCACTTACCACTGTATATATATATATATATGTATGAAACATCTGACCTGTGATGTTGTTTGAACTATGATATATTATATTATATATTATATTATTAAAAAATATATATTATAATAATAAAATGTCTCTCTGGACAGACATTTTTTACATTCCTCCCCTGTTTCTCTCTCACGCTCGACGTGTCTTCAGTTTCCGCCCCTTCTCGGGCTCCCTATCTCTTTATAAAAGCGCTTTTTCCCGGTCGCGTCCCAATTCACCAGCTGGGGCAGCTGTCTGCACAGATCTGATTGGCACACGTGACTGTTCTGCGCGTTTCCCGCGCCGCTAAACACACACCACAGGCTGAACTGGATGTTTTAACAGGGTTCACCGGCCGGTTAAAAAAACAGCGTCTGGTTCATACACAGCACTAAACTACAACTCTACACATTCTTGCTGGTGGCAGATAAACGACCACGCCCCAAAGCGGCGAGAGAAAGGTGGAGAAAGCGATTGAGAGCGACGCCGCGTGCAGTGTGAACGAGAAAAGTTACACTGCTTTAAATGAACACTGTCACAATTAAATCCTTCTCTGTAGTTTATTGGTTTGGGTCCGCATTGGACAAGGTCTGGACCTATTAGTGACCTCGTCCTAAAGCATCTACTCTCTGAACTGTTGGTTCCTTTCGCATTTCCTTTTTTACCACACAGAAACGGCCAAGAATTTCTCATATTTATACCATATTTACTCTCTATCTATCTATCTATCTATCTATCTATCTATCAATATTTAGTTAAGAAAAAAGTATATTTAATACAAAACACATTTAATAAGTATTTTTAGGGCCGTTAAAGCAATAATTTTTGTGCCTTTTTTCTTGTCGGAGGCTGGACCATTGTCCTGTCATGGTCATTGTCCTGCTGCAGAACCCAAGTACTCCTGAGCTTGAGGTCACTAAGGAACAGATGGACAGATTATGATTCTCCTTCAGGATTTTCTGTTAAACAGCAGAATTCCTGCTTCCATCTGTTACAGCAAGTTCCTATTCCAGCAGCTCCAGATCATCACACTAATCACACTAATCACACTAATCACACACTACCACCATGTTTTACTACGTTCAGTATGATTCAATTCTTTTTCTGAAATTGTGTATTTTTTAAACAGTAACACCAACAAATTTAATCTCATCATCTAACAGGAAATGGGAAATGCTGGAGGTCATGTGGTACCTGAGAGCACACTGCACGCCCGTTTCGTCTCCATACGCCGAGTACAGCATCTCCATCTCCTCCGGCAGAAGCTCAGGGTAGATGGAGTTATTCTGTAGAGTCTGAGTGTTATACGCATTGCTCAGGAACGTCACTGAAACACAAACAGCAGAAAAATCAGCTTTAAACAAAATACAGATATTCAAATAATCAAATAAATCAAAGATCAGGCTTAAATATACTTAATTAATGTCGTACTTAAGATCTCTTCAATGAATTAAAGTAAATCAATAAAATCTCTGTAATAATCTGGACTGAATGTGATTTATACATTACACTATTACAATATCACTGATAATAATAACAGTGGTGTATTGTAGTTTACTGAAAACAGTGGATTAGCCCATCACTATAATTCTATATGTCCATTAATATAACAATTAAACTTGAATTATTCGCACCTTTGTGTCTCCGGTCGTCTTTAAAGCCCAGTGAGGTGAGTCCAGGTAAAAGCTTATTAGACAGTGAGCTTAAATCTACAGCATGAGTCTCTTCATCTGAAAAATAATGATAAAAACAAATACACTTTTTAAGAGAGAGAGAGAGAGACAGGTAGAGCAGTGAGACATGTTCTGGGTTGTAGATAAGGAGCTGTGCTGGTCTGTGATCGTTCTGTTGTACCTTCAGCCTCTGGGTCCTGCTGATTCACTACATTATAAATCAGAGATCCATCAGCTTCCTTCTTCAGATACCCAACCTGAGAACAGAGAGACAGACAGACAGAGAGAGAGACAGAGAGAGAGAGAGACAGAAATACACAGAAAGACAGAGAGACAGACAGACAGACAGAGAAACGGACACAGAGGGAGGGACAGACAGAGGGACAGATATAGACAGAGAGACAGAGACAGAGAGTCAGACAGAAAGAGAGAAAGATAGACAGAGAGACACAGGGAGAGACAGAGAGTCAGACAGAAAGAGAGAAAGATAGACAGAGAGACAGAGAGACACAGGGAGAGACAGAGAGTCAGACAGAAAGAGAGAAAGATAGAGAGAGAGAGAGACAGGGACAGAGAGAGAGAGAAATACACAGACAGAGAGACAGACAGACAGAGAGAGAAACGGACACAGAGGGAGAGACAGACAGAGAGACAGATACAGACAGACAGAGACAAAGAGACATATACAGACAGAGATACAGATACAGACAGACAGAGACAAAGAGACATATACATACAGAGAGACATATACATACAGAGAGACAGAAAAAGACAAACAGAGACAGAGAGACACAGGGAAAGAGAGACAGATATCAACAGACAGAGACACAGACACAGATAGAGAAAAAACACAGACAGAGAGACAGAAAAAGACAAACAGAGACAGAGAGACATACACACAGAAAGAGACACAGGAAGAGACATAGAGAGAGATACATACAGAGATGCAGACAGAGAGACACAAACAGAGAGTGACAAACACAGACACGAAAGCGACAGAGACACAGACAGAGAGATAAACACAGACAGAGACACAGGCAGACGGACAGAGAGGCAGAAACATACAGACAAAGATTAACAGAGATCGACAGAAACAGACATACAGAGACAGATATAGATAGACAGAGGCAGAAAGAAAAAGACAGACAGGTTCTGATTACTATTGAAAGAATTAACGTTAAAAATCTTGATATATAGTTAAAATAGTAGAAAAATTAAAATAAATCAAAATATATAAAACATTGCAATGAAAATGTTTCATTTTATTTATTTGCATGTAATTTATTAGTTATCAGAGCATTTCTACAGATGTGTTCGCTATGAAAAACGTACAAAAATATAAGGGTAAAAAAAAATGTTTTCATTTTAATCATGTTAGAGAAACACCTAAAGAGGCTAGATTAGTTTTGGGTGTGAGTGCTAATGTATTGCATATAAAGAACATCGTGCCAACTGTGAAGCATGGGGGCGGATGTATCGTCTGAAGTCGTTTACCTTAGAGTTGGGCATGAAGCGGTTGATGCGGTCTCGCGCCTCGTCGGCCGCGTGTTCCACCAGAGCCAGGACGTGTTCCTCCGCCGTGCTGTCCGTCAGACTACAGGCGTTCCCCTCCAACTCGTACAGATCACTGCAGATAACACACACACCAAATACACACCTCTATAAATTAAAGTGTCAGTCTGTATTACTGTGTTTCTAAACTAAAGCAGAAGCATTTCTGAGTGGAGAAGAATATGGATAAAATATTTTGTTTAATGGAACCAGTGTGCTGAAACCACCATCCCTGCTAAACACAATATATTATAATATATTCATTCTAAAAACTGGGGTGTCGGGTCACTTTTTTCAGGAGTTCTTCTTCTGGTCATGTCACACGTCTTTACGTACTTCCGTCTCATGTACAGCCTCTAAAAGAGGATCCGGCTCAGTTTTACTGAACGCGAGCAGGTGGTGGAGCAATGGAGACTTCAGAAGGGGAAACTCAGAGCTCAGTAGCTCCTCCATTCACTCATAGTAAAACCAAAGAAACGAAGGAGTGGAGCAAGCTCTGAAGCCTCTCTCTCTCTCTCTCTCTCTAAAATGTCTTTAAAAATCACTAAACTCAGGTGTTCCTGAATCTCTTCCGTGTCCACAGGTATATAATAAAAGCAGCAGCTACTGATACAGCGATCCCCATCCTTTTTTTCCAACACAACCAAAGCTAAAGTCACGCAGAAACACAAGAAACTAGGTATTACTATCGCTCTAACTTGTGACACGTTGACTTCTATTGCAACAGAATCGGGTGTTCTTAGATGTTCTCAGATGTATGTTCTTAGAAGTATTTTCTCAGATTTTTTGCAGTATACTACGGAGTACATACAGGGTTTGGACAATGAAACTGAAACACCTGGTTTTAGAGCACAGTAATTTATAGTGGTGACGGACAGTTCTGGGGGAAACAGGAGAGTTGAGGTGCACATTGAATTCTGCCGTGATTTGATCAGCCGTGGTTTTATGTTTTTTGGATACAATCCGGGTTAGCACCCGAACATCCCTTTCAGACAGCTTCCTCTTACAGCGTCCACAGTTAATCCTGTTGGATGTGGTTGGTTCTTCTTGGTGGTATGCTGACATTACCCTGGATACCGTGGCTCTTGATGCATCACAAAGACTTGCTGTCTTGGTCACAGATGCTCCAGCAAGACGTGCACCAACAATTTGTCCTCTTTTGAACTCTGGTATGTCACCCATAATGTTGTGTGCATTGCAATATTTAAAGCAGAACTGTGCTCTTACCCTGCTGATTGAACCTTCACACTCTGCTCTTACTGGTGCAATAATGTGCAATTAATGAAGATTGAACACCAGGCTGCTCCAATTTAGCCATGATGAAACCTCCCACACTAAAATGATGACAGGTGTTTCAGTTTCATTGTCCAACCCCTGTATTTAATGCAGCCATAGGAAGTGACCCAGCATATGGACTCTCCTGTCTGCAGATGTTAATTTTTTTCAGTTTTTATTTCTCTGGAATGTGTGCTCTCCTTGCCATATTGCTTTCATTTGATTTAATATACATAAAAAATAAAATGGAGTTTTAAAATGGAAATAAAATTGAAGTTCATTTATTATGGATTGCTACAGATAATGTACTACCAAGATGCAGCGCTAATCATTTTTTAAATAATTGCATTGCAGACCTCTGAGTCGTAATTAAATCATAAAGTGCTCCAAAGTGCTTGGAGATTCCCAACCCTAATATCAGTATTGGTCTTCATGCATCTCTAATTCAGACAGTTTAGAGTTCGGTGATTACCTGATGACGGGCTCTTTAGCCGGCTGCTTTTTGGATTTCTTGGCGGACTCGGGGTGGACGGGTACGATCTCGGGGACGGCCTCGTCGCCGCCCATGTCCTCGTCGCCCAGTATGGCGGCCTGCTGAGAGAAATCCATGTCGTGCATGAAAGACATGCTGCGCTTCAGAGCTAAGAGCCGCTCCTGCGAACAGAGCAGAGACAGAGCCGCAGCCACGCGTTTACTCCTCCAGCGCCGGGCCTGAGCGCCGGGCCTGAGCGCCGGCCCAAAGCATGGGGAGCGCGGGAACCCAAAACACAACATGGCTCGGGTCAACTCAAAAAAAGGCTCTGTTCAAAAAAACTCGCAACTAATGAAGAAAAAAACGATGATTTAAGAGCAACTTTTAAAATCACTCTTAAATCATCTGAGGAAAGAAAAGGAGAAAAAAAAGCAAGCGCAAAAAAAAAAAGAAATGACAAAAATAATTTAAATGATTTTTTCAAAAAAATGATCCAAATTAAAGACGAATTAAAGGAAGTGAGAGAACACTGAAAGATGAAGAGAATGAAAGTGAAAATGGTAACAATGGACGATGGATGATTGACAGATAACAGATAAAAGATGTACAGCATCACTAAAACCTAAAACGCTTTACTTTGCTCATCATTTTGAAGCCGGTGTGGAGAAGCTTCTTAGCAGCTTTGTAGTAGACCGTCTCCGGCCGGTTGTACACCATGGCGTTGTCGCACATCAGCTTAAAGTCGCCCTAAATATCAGAAACACCACAAACAACAACGCATTAAACATTTTTTGCACTAAAAATAATTAATAAATCCTTTAAACACTTGAGTAGCATTAGCATTGGCCGCTAATTAGACGCTAAGCACTAGCTCTTTCTCCATTCAGAGGTGAGTAAAATCGGCTTGTAGCCTGCTGCTTACCTCGGATAGCACTGCTGGAGCAGCATTAGCATTAGCCGCTAACCACAGCGCTAAGCGCTAGATCTTTTGACATTCAGAGGTGAGTATATAGAGGTATATAGAGGTGATTGTAGTCTGTGTGTTTACCCTGTTAAAACAAGCTACCTGGGACAAACCGCTAGCTAATATCGCCGTGGCTTAACCAGAACACTCAGGGTTCCTCAGAGTAGCTCTGTTGGGTGGCATTAGCCGCTAACTAGTGGCTAACTAGCGGCTAGATAGCGCTAGCGGATTACGTGACACTAGCAAGGAACAGAGGTGTGGCCAAGTTTTCCTTCTAATTCAGTAGATCTTGCTGCAGGGTTGTGAGATCTGTAAAGCTAAGCTAAGTAAACAAAACTGTAATTCTTAAATATATATATATATATATATATATATATATATATATATATATATATTTATATATATTTTAAAGTTAATCAAGTGCTGGATGTTAATCTACACAGATTTCTTTTCTGAAAACTGTTTATTTGGGTGAGTAAAACACTTTATTTTTGTTAAGTTACAGTAAGCTTAGATTTCCAGATTTCCACTAAAGCTGGAGAATTAGCATTAACGGCTAACTGCTAGCGGTTAGTGGCTAATGCCGCCTGACAGAGCTACACTGAGGAAGCCTGAGAGTTCCGGTAAGCCAGGGTGATGTCAGCTAGCGATTTATCCCATGTAGCTTATTTTAACACGGTAAACACACAGACTACAGTCTAATAATACTCATATCTGAAAAACAAAAGAGCTAGCGTTTTGCATGGTTAGCAGCTAATGCTAACACTGCTCCAGCAGTGCTAGCCGAGGTTAGCAGGAGACTACAGTCTGATATAGTCGCCTCTGAATGGCAAAAGAGCTATCATTTAGTGTGATTAGGAGCTAATGCTAATACTGCTCCAGCAGTGCTAGCCTGGATTAGCAGCAGACTACAGGCCGTTAATACTCACCTCTGAACGGCAAAAAAAAAACTAGTGCTAAGCTTGGTTAGCGGCTAATGCTAATACTGCTCCAGCAGTGCTTCATCATATTGGATTCATCATATTGTATTAGAGCTGTGCAACATGACGATGACATTTTATCGTACTGTGATAAATGTGTTATTATAATAAGTAATTTACACCTTTAATTATATCATGATTTTTATCAGTCCTTTAAGGGCACACTGACCAACGCATTTCATTACAGAGAATACATAGAGTAATTAGGGCCTGAGCACCAGAGGTCACGAATCGTAGGTTTTGGGTCTTCCAGCAGGACAACGACCTCAAACATACTACAGAAAGCACCCAGAAATGACTGAAAATCCTTCATTTTCTGGAAAAAAAATTCAGGGGTGAGAAAATTTTCAGCAATGACTCTTCTTCGGATTCAAAATGAGAATTAAAAGCCTTCACTTACAGAAACAGTACATATGTAAGACTGGCGCTTCTACAGTAAGTGTGTTTCAGACTACCTTGAATTCTGTCACTGTTTTATATTCGTTTGTAGTGATCTTGTCCTTCATGGTGCTGAAGTCCATGGGGTGTTTGATGATGACAGAGTATCCCGGAGCGATGGCGTCCGTCACCGGGAACGCAAAGAACCCGTGGGGGTCTTTCCTGAGGAGATAGACATGTGATCATGTGGCAACAGGATAAGCTTAGCACATAATGAAAAATGCAGGGGAGATCACTTAAAAATTACAAGTTTCTTTGATTTTACCAAATTGAAAACCTCTGGAATATAATCAAGAGGAAGATTTTTGCACCAGGAGTGTTAAAGCAAAAAATTATCCAAAAGCAGTGTGTAAGACTGGTGGAGGAGAACATGATGCCAAGATGCATGATTAAAACTGTGATTAAAAACCAGGATTATTATACCAGATATTGATTTCTGAACTCTTTATGAATATGAACTTGTTTTATTTGTATTATTTGAGGTCTGAAAACTCTGTATCTTTTTTGTTATTTCAGCCATTTCTCATTTTCTGCAAATAAATGCTCTAAATAACATTAATAATAAAAAAAAAATATATATATATATATTTTTTTTTTTTTTTTTTGGAATTTGGGAGAAATGTTGTCTGTAGTTTATAGAATAAAACAACAGTGTTAATTTTACTCAAACATAAACCTATAAATAGCAAAATCAGAGAAACTGATTCAGAAACTGAAGTGATCTCTCTTCATTTTTTCCAGAGCTGTGAATAAATATATATATATAAAAGTTGCACCCAGAAGCAAACAACTAATAGAAATAAAATTAGTGGGTGTAGAAACAATAATGTATTGTTTTTGCTTTTTTTTAAAATCATACTTACATTAATCATACACATTTTAATATCAGACAAATGTAACTTGATTATATATACTTTTTTTAGCCATTTTGAGGTGAACTTGTTTGTGTGCTTTGGGTCATTGTCCTGCTGCAGAACCCAAGCACGCCTGAGCTTAAGGTCACAAACTGTTTTCTCATCTGGTTTTGTGTTTCTTTAGATCGGGGCATAATGTGTTGAGACGTTTTTTCTGCACTTAAATCCTTTAATTTTCCCAGAAGGAAGAAAGAAAACATGGCGACACCCTTGTTCCTTACTAGTGTCACTTAAAATGCACCTTAAAATAATGTGCAGTTTATAGTGCAAATAATACAGTAAGTGATTTCTTGAATTTACAGGTCTGGCAGTAATCAGGTCTGGTTGTGGCTAATGAAAAATCATGGTTAATTACAGCTGATTCTTGGGGACAATAACTTTTCACACAGGGCCAGACTGGGTTGGACAGATTTTTTCGTTTAAGAAATTAAATCATCATTTAAAAGTGCTTTTTATATTGGTCTGATATTAAAGTTAGTGTGATAATCTGTAAAATGAAAATGAAAAACGTAAGTATGACAAAAAAAGAAATATATAGGGTGATAAATACTCTATGTGTATGTATATTTTATAAAATATATAATGTATATGATCAGTCTGTACCTCTGAAGCAGACGAAGGAAGTGTTCGAGGAGCTGCTGGCGAGGTGTGCACTCACTTTCTGCATCATAGAAAGAGACACATTAACACATATTAACGCAACACACACTCACACACACACAAACACACACACACACACACACACACAAACACACACTTTCTTACCCTGCTGAGTACGACAGGCTCTGACGGGTCGATCTCCCAACTCCACGTCTCCCTGCAAACTGGGCTGAAACTCTTCAACCTCGGCTTCAGCCTCCATCTTCTCCATCTTCTCCCTCTTCCTCTTCTTCTCCTTCTCCCTCTCTTTATCCTTCTCTCTATCCTTCTCCTTCTCTTTCTCCCTCTCTTTCTCCCTCTCTTTCTCTTTTTCCTTCTCCTCCGCCGCCAGCACCTGCAGTACAGTGAAACGATACACACACAGGATATTGTAATCTGTGGCAGCTTTTACTAAGTGCCCCAGACCCGCGGGGGAAGCGCACCTGGGTCTAGGGTTGTCACGATACCAGAATTTTGACTTTGATACCGATACCAACTGTAGTATCACGATTATCGATATCAAAACGATACTTAGCAGAAGAAGAAAAAAACAAACACAACTGTAAATTTGTTGTATCAGAGAAAGAACCTTCTAAACTTTCAATGGAAGTCAATGTAAAAAGAGTTTATTTCAGGTCATTTTGAAGAGTTTCTATTGGTCTGTTAATCAAATTTTGGCACAGTGTGAGGGACAGTTTGTCTGTTCAAATTATGTTGTAATCTAAAAATCAACAAAAATAGAGATAAGTAATTTTTATACAACAGTGAAAATATTTAAAGGCACACTAGGATAAAATTTAAAATTACAGCTTGAAACTCACTGCAGCGCTGCATTGAGGTGTAATAGGAGGAATAGCGGTGCTCTCGTGTCTGTGCCGGAGCTCCTTTGAGCTCAAACCAGACTCTAAGTTTTCCTAGGCGGCCACGACCAACGCTCGCGAGAACTGCGACTCTTTCCAGAACTGCGACCTGCTTTCCGACCTGTATGTAGTTCTAACAGTTCTACAAGAACTACAAAAACCCGCTGTTTAGAGTTGGTTAATTCTTTACAGAAGCTAACTAGTAGTGATGGGCACAGCAGCTCTTTTAGATGAACTGAATCATTAAAAAGATTTGATCAAAAGATTCATTCATTCGAACGATTCTTTTGTGCTGTTCGTCTGTGCTGTACTAGAGAAGCTCCAGATAAAAACAGATTATAAGTAAATCAGTGGGTATTTCTGTTTTGTAAGGAGCTTAAAATGTTAATAAGAGTTAAAATGTTATTAAAACATCCAGAGTGTAAATATGTGAGGTATAAGTTGAGTTAAAGTGTTTGTTTTAACTGCTAAAGCTGTAGGCTAGCAGGCAGAAGCTAGCAGCGATTAGCATTAGCGATTAGCATTAGCGATGGGGTTAAATGAGTTAAATGATAAATATATCAAATTAAGTGTAAAATATGGCTGTTTTTAAGCTTAGTTTGCAGTAAATTGCCCCAAACTGAAATATATATTTTAGTCTGGAGCTTGTAAAAGCTTTTACTGATACTGTGTTTTTGTTTTAATATTATTTCATGCTGTGCTTGTTTGGTGGTGAGGGCTAACAGTGCTACTCTGTAAACACGCTGTTTTATCAGCTGTAGAAACAGAAGAAATGTCTTGTTTCAGTCCTGATTTACAATAAAGTAAACTTTTCATGCTAAAAGAGACAAACTGATGATGGTATTAATTATTTTATGGTGCTTTTTACTTTCTGATGGAAGAAGTAGCTTAACATGCAGGTGGATTTTCCACTATTTATGTAGTACATAACAGTCTACTGTATATATGTAAAAAAAAAAAATATATATATATATATATGACAGTGCTGTATACATTTATTACATCCTGCAGCTGTAGGGGAAGCCCAGGAGCACAAAATCTCAATCTTTTAAATCCAGTTTTCTCAGCTGTATATACAGGCACTTGGTCCATGCAGATGTATTGAGCCACAGCTCTGTTTAGTATTTCTGCTTCTTTGCAGGATGTATCATATTTTCTGTGTCTGTGAATCAGTTTTCTTACGAAGTGAATCAAATCACACCTACTAATTTGACTCCTTTAAAGCTTGTAACTGGGCTTTATACAGTACCGAAAGCATCGAACGCTAAATAACCGAATCAAACACTGAACGCTCGGTTCATCGTGTAACCCGGGTCTAGTGTGGATAACAGTGGATATCAGTGAAGTGAGGGAGGATTAGAGGAGTGAAGGAGAGACTCGCCTTGCTCTTGTTGATGATGACGCTGGTCTCGGAGGCCCCGGCTCTCACCTCCACGGGTTTGGAGAGGGTGATGGGCTCTATGGGGGGATTACCTGCGTTTTCTAACTGCTCTCTCTCTCGCTTCTTCTTCTTCTCCTCCTGAGAAACACAGGAAAAAAAACACAGAGGACAGTCATCATTTTTAATATTCTGATTCTGATTAATTAATTAACCCATAGAAGTGAGCTGAGCTGCAGTGAAGCTGTCAGATAACTAAGCAGCTCTTTAATCACACTGTTTTTGATCACGTTACTGTGTTACTGTGTGCTGTTTGTCGCATTTACGATGAACTTTTTTAACTTTTAACTTTTTACAACACTCTGTACGAACCACTTTCACAGTTTTTTCTATGTAAAATGGTCAATTATGGTGATTAGGGCTAAACAATATATCGTTTTTAGCATCATCACTGCAATGTGAGCGTACGCAACTGCAATGTCACATCATATATATATATTAATATTAATATATTAATATGATTTAAACACTGTTCTCCTTCTTTCCCATGGTTTATCGATGCACATAATAATTGGCAGAAATCAGAATTTAGCGAAATAACAAAATATTTATCAAATTTATGCCAAACAAAAAGCTATACAAAATGACTTTTAGGCTATTAAATACAATCAATAGTTAAAATCAAAAGTGGAGAAATTGAATTAAAACCGTGCAAATAATTGTTTTCCTTTGTCATCCAATTATTTCCATTTTCCAGCTAAAGTACACATTATAGTGTTATTTACATATTTATTTCCTACTAGCCTACTGCGCTCCGCAAACACAGCAAGCTGATTGGCTGTTTCTCCTGAAAGGCGGAACTTTATCCTTGAACTGTCTCCGTCATTGGCGTTAAGAGATTTTCCATTCACACAGCTGAGCTGAGTGAAACGATTCGGGGCTACTGGAAAATTATTCGGGGCTAAAGCCCCGGAAGCTCAGGCCAGGCGACGCCCCTGGTGGACATTTCTGGCTTATTTTATACAGATGGAAAGAGAACATATCCAGACAGGCTCTATCTGAAACACTGTAAAGCACTGTATTAACACCTCCCACCCATCACATGATCTTCCTCCTCCTACCTTCCTCCTCCTCCTCTCCTCATCGTCCACATGCTTGTCCTTCTCCTTCTCAGACTTCTTCTTCTTTTTCTTCTTCTTCTCTTTGTGGCGCTCGTGGTCGGAGCGATCATCGTAGTAGCTGGAGTCGTGTCCCGATCCGGAGAGCTCCGTCACCTCACTGCCCCCGACCTTCAGCACCAGCTTCAGGGGTTTCTCCAGCTGCTTATCTTCATAATCTGAGGAACAGAGGAGAAGAGGAACCTGCATCAGAAAACAGCACCTGATATACGAACCAATCAGAATCCTCAGATCATTAAGATTAGAATATTTACAGTATCTGATATATGATGCAGCGATATGAACCAATCAGAACTCTCAGATCATTAGGATTAGAATATTTACAGTATCTGATATATGACGCAGCGATATGAACCAATCAGAACTCTCAGATCATTAGGATTAGAATATTTACAGTATCTGATATATGACGCAGCGATATGAACCAATCAGAACTCTCAGATCATTAGGATTAGAATATTTACAGTATCTGATATATGATGCAGCGATATGAACCAATCAGAACTCTCAGATCATTAGAATTAGAATATTTACAGTATCTGATATATGATGCAGCGATATGAACCAATCAGAACTCTCAGGTCATTAGAATTAGAATATTTACAGTATCTGATATATGATGCAGCGATATGAACCAATCAGAACTCTCAGATCATTAGAATTAGAATATTTACAGTATCTGATATACGATAATAAAATAAAATAATAATTTTATGTTTTAAACTGTTCTGTGTTTAATGTAAAGTAATTTTAATGCTCTCTCTGTATTAAAGCTGCTTTAGAAAAGCTCTATAGTGTAAATCAGCTGCAGGAGACAAAGCTCTGCAGTTTAAATCGCTTTATAATTCAAACTCTTACCTCCTTCTACTGCCCTCCACTCCGGTTTATACTTCTTATGTTTCTTCCCCATGCTCCGCTTCAATCCGCAACCTAATACACCGGTTTAAACGCGAATTCGGATTGTTTTTACCAGCAAAATACCAGAAGCAGCTGCTGCAACACTACAGCTTAGCTACCGCTACCAGGGCCCAGGACTACTTCCGCTCCAAAGCCACGCCCCCCACAGGGGGACTTTTATCTTAAACGCTGTTTATAAAAAATAAAATAAAATATAATAATATGTTTTAATTTGCATGAAAGTATATAAAAAGACATGAAAACTCCGTTCAAATTTATTTTTTTATATTAAACACAATTCAAACCAATCAATTTGAGATTTAAAAGCTTTAATGTAAAACTTACGGAAAAATAAAGTAAAAGACTTTTCTGAAAAATCAGATAAACTGAAAAAAAATAATGTAAAAAATATAAAAGTAAATGTGTTTTATTATTATTCATTAAACATGTATCAATTCCTTTTTTAGTTCCGATTTTCATTCATAACAGAGTTTTATAAATATTATCGGACTGATTAATACTGCTTTAATAAGTTAAAGCAGATTGCTGTTATAACTGTGACTATAAACGCTATTTATAAAATAAAATAAAATAATTGTATGTTTTATTTGTTTTTTAAATTAATTTTTATGTATAAAAAAACATGAAAAATTCGTGGAAAAAAGTATTTTTGCAGCGCCATTTCAACCAATCAAACAGAAGCACAAAACGCGTATATACTTAAAAAAAATAAAAGTAAAAAAAAATCAGCATTAATTAACTAATTATATTAATTAATTATAAAAAACAAAGAATATTTACTCACGATTTTATTTTATGTATATGGTAAGAAATCCACAACTTGCAATTCAATTATTATATCATTTATATACTGATTTTTAATGCAATGTAGAAATTAAAATAGTAAAATACGTTCAGTGCAAAAGTGTTAATAAATAAGTATGAATAATTTATTAAAAAATAAAAACCATGCTGTTTTTTTATTATTGGATTTGTAATATGCAATGTTGCATGTTTAGTCAGAATATGTATCTAGCGTTAATGTACAGTAAATATAATTAAATATTTGATTAATACATTAATACATTAATACAAAAAACAGGCTGCCTAAAATGGTTTAAATATAGAGTTTTTTGATTTTTAGTGATTGTTTATTTCTGTTTTTATTCAGAACAAACATTATCGGACTGATTTATACTTTACGTTTAGGCAAATTGCAGTAATAACCATGACCAAAAACGCTATTCATAAAAATAAAAACATGAAAAATCGTGGATTTATTTTACTAGCGCCATTCAAACCAATCAAACAAAAGCACAAAATGCAAATATAAGCAATATTGCCATAGTGTTATTAAATGTCTGTGAATTATTATTATATTAAAAAATAAAAACTAGGCAGAGTGTGTTTATGGGAAGCTGCAGTTCTTCGTCCAGCCGCTAGATGGAACTCTGGAGCTGAAGGTCACCTGCCATACTTTCTCAATGAACTTTGTCTTAATAAAGTGTTTGAGAGCATCAGTTAAATTAAAGTAGTGAAGAGGTAGAGTTACAGGTATACAGTGAATAGTGAATATTTGAGTAATGTTCTAATCCAGATTATGAGAAGCAACAACTACTCATCTATACGAAACATTTAAAAAACTTTTAGTGTAGTTGCAAAGACCATCAAAAATGTTAGAATGATGAAACTGGCACTCATCAGGACTGACCCAGGAAAGGAAGAGTAAGAGTTTCCTCTGTTTTACAGAATAAATTTATCAGAGTTACCAGCCTCAGAAACCGCAAGTTAACAAACAGCTCCCCAGATAAGAGCAGCTAAATGCTCCACAGAGTATTCTATTTTTTTTTAACACTGTTTTAAGTTACTACATGATTCCTTATGTGTCCCTTCATAGTCTGATAGGTCCCTTCACTATTCATTTACTATGTAGGGAAAATAAATAAAGACATCAAATGACTGTTATTTTATATAATATGGATACAATTTTGATGAACTTATTCTGTGAAACAGAGGAACCTCTTGCTTATCCTTTCTTGGGGCAGTCCTGATGAGTGCCAGTTCCATCATTATAACGCTTTTGATGGTCTTTGTTGCGACTGCACTTGAGGATACTTTCAATGTTCTTGAAATTCTTTTATCTGGATTGACTGATTTCTTAACTTCTTTACTTAGTTGAGTAGTTATTGCCTCAAATATTCACTATTCACTGTATACCTGTAACTCTACCTCTTCACTACTTTACTTTAACTGATGCTCTCAAACACTTTATTAAGAGACAAGAAATTCAAGTAATGAACTCTTGATGAGTTCAGCACAGCTGTTAACTGAAATTAACCTGAATTCCAGGTGACTCTACCTCATAAAACTGACTGAGAAAATCCAGCAGAGATGTGCAAAACTGTCATCTAAGTATGTAAAATATAAAACATATTCTGCTTTTAACATTTAACATTCCAAAATACTGAAAAAAATATTGAATGAAAGTTTATATAAGAGAGCTTTATATAATGGATTAACTTGTCCTGACTCAGGAACAGATTCAGGAACTGATGGATGATAAAGAGGCTCTTGTCTTTGTGCTAATTGATGAGGTAAGATTTGGCCTGCTGTGTGTCTCAGTACAGGTTATTGATTTACACCGGCTTCTTTTATTCACTGTATTGCTAAATACTTGGCAGGTAAACTGTGCGTGTTTTTACCTGTGAAGTGTGTGTGTGTGTGTGTGTGTGTGTGTGTGTTTGATCTGATCTTTGGAATGTATTTTGGAAGCTCTGATTTAATATTTGAGGTTTTCTGACGCTGTCGAACAGAAAAGGGTCTCTGCTTGTTAAAGTGGCCCAAATCCCATATTTTTCACAGGTGTGTTATCAGTTTGGCATTCTAATGCTGCTCCAGCAGTGCTACTCTGGGTTATCAGCAGGCTGCAGGCTGATAATACTCCCCTCTGAAAAGCGAAAGAACTAGTGCTTGTGTTGTGGTTAGTGGCTAATGCTAATGCTGCTCCAGCAGTGCTAGCCGGGGTTAGCAGCAGACTACAGGTCGATAATACTCCACTCTGAACAGCTAAAGAGCTAGTGCTTAGTGATGTGGTTAGTGGCTAATGCTAATGCTGCTCCAGCAGTGCTAGCTGGGGTTAGCAGCAGGCTACAGGTTGATAATAGACCACTAAAGTCATGTTGTCATTTTGTTGTCGGTGCTCATGCTGTTTATGCCCATTTTTTTTTTTTTTTTTTTTTTTTAACAATTATTATTAAGTAAACTGCTACCTCAATATTTTGACATACTAAGTCATTATTTTGAGATAGTAAGTTATTATTTCGAGATACTATCTCAATATATCAATTATTCATAAAGTTTTAAGAGTTCAGAAATCAATACCTGGTGGAATAACCCTGGTTTTTAATCACAGTTTATTTTATGCATCTTGGCATCATGTTCTCCTCCACCAGTCTTACACACTGCTTTTGGATAACTTTATGCCTTACTCTCCTGGTGCAAAAATTCAAGCAGTTCATCTTGGTTTGATGGCTTGTGATCTTCTTCGCATAAATGTACTGTGTTCAAGTTTAGTGTTAATTAAAAGTATGGTGATGATTTAAAGCTGACTTTTCTTCAGGTAATTTGTTTAACTTTAACCCAGTTGAATTATGAATGAATGATGCTCAGCTGAATTTCATCGTTCATTAACCCTTAAAGTCTTGTCTCTCTCTCTTTCTGTCTGTCTGAAAATGAAAGCATGCCTGTCTGATAAATAACTCCATAATTACCCCGTCTGGAGGCGTTTCTTCACCCTCCAGCTCTCATCTAAAATCAGGCATCTGTTCCAAAACCCCACCGCAGAGAAACGCAACAAAGAAAACACTCGTTATTATTCTTACAGAGTTATATTCACTCCCCCCTGCGGCGCGAGACTGACGGAGAACTCTAAACCAAACAAACACCCACACCTTCATCTCCACCTTCACCTTCATCATCATCATCATCATCCTTTATAAACCTGTCTAATACCATCAATTACTGACAGAGTTTCACAAACCCCGTCCAGACAGCTTCATTTCCTCCACTGGGAATAAGCCTCTACAAGCACAAGGTAATGTAGGTGTTTCTAATAAATTGGCCAGTGAGTGGAAGAAGCACAAGGTAATGTAGATAGGTGTTTCTAATAAAGTGGCCAGTGTGTAGGTGTTTCTAATAAAGTGGCCAGTGTAGGTGTTTCTAATAAAGTGGCCAGAGAGTGGAAGAAGCACAAGATAATGCAGGTAGGTGTTTCTAATAAAGTGGCCAGAGAGTGAGTGGGAGAAGTACAAGGTAATGTTGGTAGGTGTTTCTAATAAAGTGGCCAGTGTAGGTGTTTCTAATAAAGTGGCAAGTGAGTGGAAGCATAAGATAATGTAATGTAGGTAGGTGTTTCTAATAAAGTGGCCAGAGAGTGAGTGGGAGAAGTACAAGGTAATGTTGGTAGGTGTTTCTAATAAAGTGGCCAGAGAGTGAGTGGGAGAAGTACAAGGTAATGTTGGTAGGTGTTTCTAATAAAGTGGCCAGAGAGTGAGTGGAAGAAGCACAAGGTAATGTAGATAGGTGTTTCTAATAAAGTGGCCAAAGAGTGAGTGGAAGAAGCACAAGGTAATGTAGATAGGTGTTTCTAATAAAGTGGCCAGTGTAGGTGTTTCTAATAAAGTGGCCAGTGAGTGGAAGCATAAGATAATGTAATGTTGGTAGGTGTTTCTAATAAAGTGGCCAGAGAGTGGAAGAAGCACAAGGTAATGTAGGTATAGTGTTTCTAATAAAGTGACCAGTGATTAGAAGTACAAGATAGTATAGGTAGGTGTTTCTAATAAAGTGGCCATAAAGAGAGTGGAAGCACAAGATAATGTAATGTAGGTAGGTGTTTCTAATAAAGTGGCCAGTAAGTGTAAGAAGCACAAGGTAATGTAATGTTGATAGGTGTTTCTAATAAAGTGGCCAGAGAGAGTATGGAAGCACAAGGTAATGTAGGTAGGTGTTTCTAATAAAGTGGCCAGTGAGTGGAAAAAGCACAAGTTAATAGATGTAGGTGTTTCTAATAAAGTGGCCAGTGAGTGTAAGAAGCACAAGATGTAATGTTGGTAGGTGTTTCTAATAAAGTGGCCAGTTAGTGGAAACACAAGGTAACGTTGGAAGATGTTTCTAATAAAGTGGCCAGTGAGTGTAAACAGTATGTACTGTAAATAGCCCGGGGGTGTAACTGATTCTGCAGCAGGAAGTGTTGGTAATAAAGGGGCGTGGCTCTGGGCCTGTTTTGCATATGCTGTTTACACTCGTTGTGTCAGAGTAGTATTAAATATATACAGTACCAGTCAAAAGTTTGGACACACCTTAAATTCAGTGTTGTTTCATTATTTTAAAATGTTCTGTAGATTAAGAAAAAGAAAAATATATTGAATTATTTAGTAAACAAAAAAAGTGTTAAAAAACAGAAAATTATTTATATTTTAAATTTTTAGATGACAGTTTTACACATCTCTGCTGCTCTTCAGGCTTTCAGTTAACAGCTGTGCTAAACTCATCAAGAGTTAATTACTTGAATTTCTTGCTTATTAGGCTACGTTCACATTACCAGGCTAAAGTGACTTAAATCTGATTTTTTGCTCAATGTGGCTCAGATCAGATTTTTTTCATGGCTGTGCGAACGTGCCAAATCCGATTTTTTTCATAAATCAGATTCACAATCAGAGTCACTTTTATATGTGGTCATAAATCGGATATGTTTACATTCCATGGAAATGCGATATGAATGTGAACGGTCAAATCAGAATTCATGCATGTTTTTGCTTTTAGGCTTTAGCATTTGCGCTACGTGCTCCTCTCTCGTACCCACAGATCTCTTGATGCAGCTGTGCAGCTACAGTGCCTTGCAAAAGTATTCAGCCCCCTTGAACTTTTCAAACTTTTACCACATTTTAGGTTGCAAACATAAAGATATGCAATTATAATTTTTTTGTGAAGAATCAACAACAAATGAGACACAATCGTGAAGTGGAACGAAATTTATTGGATATTTTAAATTTTTTAGGAATAAAAACTGAAAACTTTTCAGTTTTTTTATTCCTAAAAAAAAAAAAAAAAAAAAAAAAAAAAAAAAATATATATATATATATATATATATATATATATATATATATATATATATATATATATATATTTTTTTTTTTTTTTTTTTTTTTAGGAATGCAAGGCCCCCTTGCATTAATACGCCACCTTTTGCCTAAAAGATATATAAATATAAATATAACATTAAAACATATACCTATAAATAGAAACTGAAGTGCTCTCTTATTTTTTTTAGAGCTGTATATATATATATATATATATATATATATGTATATACACATAAAAATTGTTTTAAATGTTTACTTGTGAATTAAATACTAATATTAAATAAGAAATGAAGAAAGAACTACATAGCAAATTTGTAGCAGATATTGATAATTAATTAATTAATTAACTAATTAATTAGTTATTTAATTTATTAGTTAATAAATAAGTACTTTTGTTTTTAGGCAGCATATTTTATGTAAACACTGAATATAGAATTATACATCTTGTTTATAAGTTTCTACGCTGGAGGGCGGGGCTTACAGCATTTCCTGCTAGCCAATAGGAGCGCGTGTTTGTGGAGTGGGCGGGGCTATAGTCAGAGCGCGTCTCCGCTGCGGCGCTGCTTCAGTAGAGCGCAGGGCTGCAGTCTGAGCGCTGCTCTCGCACTCAGCCTGTTTATATCTCGAGATAAACTCGCTATGTCGGGGTTTTATCTTAAAATAAGGGGTTTATCTCAGACCTGGAGCCCTTAGATGCGGTTTAAAGGCTCTGTTTCCGCCTCGGGACAGGATGTGAGGATTAATGTCACTAATAAAACTCAAACTGGGGATTAAAAATGGGCAAACTCCAGTCCAAACACGGTGAGTCCTCACACACACTCTACACACTCTCTACACACACTAAATACTATCTGCACACACACTCGCTGTGTGGTTTGATTGAACACATTATAAAGCTGATATCTGTGCTGTGTGTGTTTATACAGCCTGCAGAAGGAGGGAGAACCCTGAAGGTAAGCCCCTCAGCTGTGTCTTTATTCATTTTTAACTTACTTTTAAGTTTTTCAAAATTCTAAGGAAGTAATTTAGCATTTTTACTGTGGACTTGTGGGTTTATTCATTTTTAGCTTATTTTTAAGTTTTTCTAATTTATTAAAGAAGTAATTTAGTATTTTTACTGTGGACTTGGTTGTATTTATTTATTTTTACTTATTTTAAATTTATTTTTAAGCTTTTCTAAATGTTTAAGGAAGGAATTGAACCTTTTTGTACTGTGGACTTGTGTGTTTTTTTATTTATTCAAGTTTTTAAAGAAGTAATTTTGCATTTTTTTTACTGTGGACTTGTGTTTTTTTCATTTTTAACTTGCTTTTAAAGTTTTTCTAAATTTTTAAGAAAGTAATTACAATTTTTTACGGTGAACTTGCAAGGTTTTATTTATTTATTTTTACTTATTTTCAACTTATTTTTAAGTTGTTATAAAAATTTAAGAAAGTAATTTTGCATTTTTCTACTGTGGAGTTGTGTGTTTTATTCATGTTTAACTTAAAAATAAGTTTTTCTCAGTTTTAGGGAAGTAATTAAGCATTTGTTTTAATGTGAACTTGTGTGTTTTTTTCATTTTTAACTTAATTTTATGCATTTTTACTTATTTTTAGGGGACAGTTTCGTGGTGAATGGCTTTATATCAAAAAGAGGAGCTGAGGAAAGTGACAGATATGGAACGGAGCAGAAAATACGAGAAATTCAGGTAATATTTGCTTTAAATTGGCTTTTAAGTAGTCTATTCAGTTATTCCCATTGAAAGAAATAAACTTTGCACCAAGAAGTTGATTCTTAGTATGGAACAGAGCTCTGGAGATATACAGCTCTGAAAAAAAAAAATGAAGAGATCACTTCAGTTTCTGAATCAGTTTCTCTGATTTTGCTATTTATAGGTTTATGTTTGAGTAAAATGAACAGTGTTGTTTTATTCTATAAACTACAGACAACATTTCTCCCAAATTCCAAATAAAAATATTCTCATTTAGAGCATTTATTTACAGAAAATGAGAAATGGCTGGAATAACAAAAAAAGATGCAGAGCTTTCAGACCTCAAATAATGCAAAGAAAACAAGTTCATATTTATAAAGTTTTAAAAGTTCAGAAATCAATATTTGGTGGAATAATGCTGGTTTTTATCACAGTTTTCATGCATCTTGGCATCTTTTGCTGAAGTGGAGAAACAGGAAACAGCTGGTCTGAAGTTCATGTTCAGGTCGAGGAGGTGAAAAAAGGCCAGGTGGTTTGCTTTTGCTGTTTTTTTGCAGCTATAGCTGCACAGCTGCACCAAGAGATGCAGTGTGGGTACGAGAGAGACGCATGTAGCGCTAATGCTAATGCTAATGTGTAAAAGAGCAAAAAGATGCATGAATTCCGAATTTGACTGTTTGAAATTATGTTGCATGTCCATGAATCGGATACGTATCGGATTAAAGACCATATATAAAAAAGAGCCAGAAAAAATCAGATCTGAGCCACATTGAGCAAAAAATCAGATTTGAATCATTTTAGTCTGGGAATCTGAACGTAGTCTTGGAATCACTTGTATAACCAGTGTGTGAAGTTTCCAGTCTTAGTTTAACTGCTCATTAGGAGCTCATTGGACATCTAGAGGATCTGCAGTGGTTCATAGCATTGGCAGTAATCTGTCATTTTCCATTGGTTTTCTTTCCTATGTGAACAAATAGACAGTTAATCTTCTTTACACAAATCTGTGTAAATCACCTTCGTTTTTAGCTTATTCAGTATGTTTTGACAGTTTGAGGCCATCCTCAAACACGTGCTTAACTGTTTCCTCATTTCTGGTGTTTCCTGCAGAGCCCCTGAGGTGATAAGGGGGTTACTTTCATTAAGGTGTGACCACAAGGTATTATATTGAGACCACAAATTAAGTTTCAAGAGAACTCATAATAACGAGAAGAAAAGAAACAATTATGCTACTTTTATGGTCTATTGTACACCTAGAGTTGCTTGTAAGTTTGTGAAGCCTTTGGGTTTTTAATTTACTTTTAATTTACTCCTATTTCATTATTTCATTTCAGCTCGTTTTTATTCAATAAAATGAAATAAGATAAATCTCTCCTTTATCCAGATAGAGTGAATCTGATAGTGATTGGA